>NC_059357.1:39786689-40386689 GCF_019703515.2 Myxocyprinus asiaticus
TAACCAACATCAGTCCTGATCATAACTAACAAATATTCATTAATTTTCAAGATCTTAACTCTTTAAATGCCAGTTTGTTTATATAATGCCACTGTTGTTTTTTATGAAAAAAAAAAACAAACAAAAAAACACACACACACACAAAATGAATTATTTTCCATATACTAAATGCTAAGGGGAATTTGTTTTTGGATTATCACAATCTGGGATATGTCAATGATTAGCAACAACATTATTTTTATGCATTATTATTTTTTGTGCAGTGTCAGGTTTTTTTTTTATAATTTTTTTTTACTCACACTCAGGACCTTAGAGGACAAAAATGTCCACGTCAAAAAACTACCATACAAATATAATATATTAATATTATTTTCCACTTTCACTGACTTTGTTTACATAATGCCACTGTTGTTTTCACACACACGCACACACACACACACACACACACACATTGGTGCAGCTATCATTATGATGACTCTCCATAGACATAATTATTTTTATACTGTACAAACTATAGATTCCGTCCTCTAACCCTAACTCAACCCCTAAACCTAACCCTCACAAAAAACGTTCTGCATTTTAACATTTTCCAAAAAAACATAGTTTAGTATGTTTTTTAAGCGATTTGAATTATGGGGACACTAGAAATGTCCTCATAAACCACATTTATAGCATAATACCCTTGTAATTACCAGTTTGTAACCTAAAAAAAAGTCCTCGTAAACCACTTAAACCTGCCCACACAAACACAAATTTCTCAATACATACATACAAAACACACTCTGACATCCATAGCAACACATCCACACAATTTTAGCTGCATCATTTATTCAGTTGGTCTGCAGTGCTCAGCAAACAGAAAATAGAAAAAAAAAAAAAGCATGTATTTGCTCAATAGGCTAAACATAAAATAGTGCTATCTATTGGAAAATAGAAAAATTATGAAGCCAGGGCTCCGGAATGAAAGCATAATATCATAGAATTCATGATTTTATGCTTTAATGGCACTGGGATCAAATATTTAGTTTGAGAGTTTTAGTAATATAATAGTTTTAATGGGTTTCAATGGGGAAATTTTTGTCCTGAAGGTCCTGAGTGTAACTGTTTTGTGTACACAGTATATAATAGATGTATTATAGGAACTGAGGTTGAAATAGCTAAATTTCCTCCAAAATACACATCTTTGGCAAAATTTATGCCGTTGGCATTAACACAGCCAGAATGATAAAAAAAAAAAAAAAAAAAAAAAAAAAAGACAAAAATGTCCCGAAGGTCGCACAAGGGTTAATACACTAAACAGCAACACAGACAACCACAGTACTTTCCTAAACAGCTGTTTGTCATGTTATACTGTAAAATATTCCTAATCCATGATTATTTTTAAATTTTTACAAATTTATGTAGCTAATGAAATTCCCTGAGATCATCACATTTATTTTGAGACAAAATACTTATTCTTCATTTTCAGTTTTGTTCAAGGTGATTCAATCAAAAGTTTTTTAATAAATGTCCAATAAGTGAAAGGATGGTATTTGGAGTAAAGTCACCCTGTTGCAGGATGTACACAAGTGGGTCAAATTTTATTATGAAAAATGTTCAAAGTGGGCTCACATTGACTAATCCAATCACAGTGGAGATGTTATGGAAAGTCAAATGTGTTTGAATTTAACAGAAAATGGTTAATCTTTTTCTGAAGTGGTTGTTTTGAAAAAGTATTATCTTAATATGTTACTCAAAAAGCATCTTGCTGTCTCAAAAATGTTTGCCTAAGCTGATAGATTTTGCCCTGTGACTATTGTACCTATATGTACTCGATATCACTTTAACCCCCCTGGGGGCCTTTTACCTTAAATGTTGGGTAAAATGCTCCCTAGCCACTTTTTTTTTTATTATTTATTTATTTTATTTTTTTTTTTATTATGAATTTTAATCAAAACAACCTTCACTTATTATTTCTTTTCACACAAATGATGTTTCTCCATACATTTTCTATAGAAAGTAATACATTTTTTCAATCTTGGTACACTTTGTGACCAGAATTTTTTTTCCTTAAAGGAACAGTTCAAAAATGAAAATTCTCTCATCATTTACTCACCCTCATGCCATTCCAGATGCGTATGCCTTTCTTCTGCAGAACACAAATGAAGATTTGTAGAATATTTCAGCTCTGTATGTCTGTACAATGCAAGTGAATGGTGGCCAGAACTTTGAAGCTCCAAAAAGCACATAAAGGCAGCATAAAAAATAATCCATAAGACTCCAGTGGTTAAATCTTTATCTTCTGAAGTGATATGATAGGTGTGGGTGAGAAACAGATCAATATTTAAGTACGTTTTTTTTAATTATAATTCTTCACTTTCACTTCCACATTCTTATTCTTTTGTTTTTGGCAATTTGCATTATTTGTGCATATTGCCACCTACTGCACAGGAGGAGAATTTATAGCAAAAGAGGACTTAACTATTGATCTGTTTCTCACCTACATCATATCACTCTTGAGGACATGGATTAAAACATAGGAGTATTATGGATTATTTTAATGCTGCCTTTATGTGCTTTTTGGAGCTTCAAAGTTCTGGCCACCATTCACTTGCATTGTATGAACCAACAGAACTGAAATATTCTTCTACAAATCTTTGTTTGTGTTCAGCAGAAGAAAGAAAGTCAAACACATCTGAGATGGCATGAGCATGAGTAAATAATGAGAGAATTTTCATTTTTGGGTGAACTGTTCCTTTACCCTACACCTTCTTCCCCTCTGGAACTTCATATTATATCTTCTTATGTCATTATTTCCATCCAATTTAATTTGTGCGTTTCAGTAGAGATGAAGATTTTTTCACTCTCTGAGCTTTTATGAACTACTGCAGGGCAAGAATCTGTTAGGTTCACACCTGCTTTCGCTGTAGCCCACATTTATAGCTTTATGTAAATCGTGAGGTTTCTCTGTTTTTTTCTCAGGGGAGAAACACAGTGTGTCTAAAAGACCTTCAGTTCCTATAGAGACAAACAGCAATCAATAATTCAGTATATTTAAAAACACTTAAATGAAAAAATATGTAGTGAAATGCTTTATATCTGAAGAACAGCTCATCAACACACACTCTAGGAAATTCTTGAAATTCTGGTGCTACATTTAGATGATTCCATAATACATTTCTATTTTAATATTAAGCAGCTCAGTTATTATATATTTGATGCTTTGAAAACTACTAATTTTTATATTTTGCACAGATTTAATAGGACTATTGATCCATTTATACTACTAAATTCATATATTTATTACTAGAAAAATAGCAGACATTATCAGCAAAATGATGTTTCATGTCTAAAATAATTAAGAATGCGAAAGCTCTTTATAAAATAATATTATTTTTATTATAAGGATGAAACGATTGGCTGAATTGTGATGACCCCTCCTCTTTCAGAGTTTCTCTTCCTCAAGTTGTCTTTATGAGTCTCATGCGATCGTCTCTTATTCTCTTCATCTCTCCACTAAACTCAAACTGCTCATCATACAGACAAGATGCTGATCATATTCTACACTCTCCTCACTGTTCTGTCGTGTAAGTTACACATTTCACTCTTTACATGTTCTTCTCTCAGAGTCATGGGGATGAAATGAAGATTTTTCACATTTCTTATCAATTTGCAGGTGTCAGTTCTGTTAAAGTACTCACACAAAAACCCTCAGTACTGACAGAACAAAAGGGAAACTCTGTCATCATGGACTGTAATATAGCAAAGGATGAAGGCTATTACACCTCCTGGTATAAACAGCTTCCAAATGCAACTCCTCAGTTTGTGTTGAGATACTATCATTCACACGGCTCCCCTGACAAGTACGGTGACAGTTTTTCCTCCAACCGCTTCACATCTAAAGCCAAATCAAATATTGACTATCAGCTGATAATCAATAATGTTGAGATTGGAGATTCAGCAGTGTATTACTGTGAGACATGGGACAGCTCTGTTAGTGAGAACGTATCACAGTGATTCACACCATGACAAAAACCTCCTCAGTGCTCACATTCACTTCTGCTTTTAGACAACTTGAAAAACCTCTTCATCTCAAGTTCTTTAATTCATATTCAATGTAAGATATGCACAATGTTTATAATTACTGAATTAAATCTTTGTTTCATTCACATAATAGCCAGGATTCTTTTGATGGATGGTTTAAATTCAGCCAGTTGGTCCAAATAAATGCACTTTACATCCAGACAAAATTTAAACGTCTTGATGAATGTCTTTTTGAATTCATTTTATTAATGAATTTGAGTTCCATTGTCAGAATTGTAACATATTATGTGAATAAAACAGATGTCATTAAAGTGCAGAAGAGAGAGCTGAAGGACCTCTGTGAACATGCCTCCCCAACACACATCTAGCAGCTCAACATATGTAATCACAACCCCCTATGGGATAGTCCCATACCTGACACAAAGTTGCAGAAAACATGAGGATTTCATACATTTTGAGACTGAAATTATAATTTTATTTGAAACAGTGAAGTTGTAAAAATATCTGAAGTTGAAGAAGTTGAAACAGTGAAACAGTAAACATATCTTGCTGTTATTATATATTTTTGTAAATCAATGATCACCATATTGACATTTTAATCCCTGATTTATTATACTTTTTCAACATCATACAAGTCTGTTTAATAGAATAGACCAAATGAATGTAATTTTCTACATGCATTATACTCAAATGACAAATAAATATGCAGTTTGACATGTGAAAGTGCAGTTGAGATGTGTGCAGCAGTGTTATTATAGTTTTGGATTCTTAATTTAGTTTTTATTTCTATTTTCTATTCAATTTGCCATTACAATTTAATTTAGTTTTCGTTAGTTTTCACAGTGTGTCTGTTAGTTTTAGTTTAGTTTTAGTTTTCTTAATGTTTTTTAGTTTCAGTTTAGTTCATTTTAATTTTAGTTTTAATATTTTTTATGGCTGCCAAAGCTGAGCATTTAGTGGTGTAATTAAAAAGTGTAACATCATTATATTTCTCTGGGCAGTTTTGTGTTACGTCTATCTAGTGGTATTTTCATGTTTAATGTGGATTGTAAATGTTGCAAATTTTATAATATAGGGTGAAAATGGGCAAAGTGACAAAAGACATTCAAGCTTGATCCACATTGTATCCATATGTATTTAATTAAATTATTATAAATCATTACTAAACTAATCTTTGGAGAGTATATAATTAAAGGAACAGTTCACCCAAAAAATTAAAGTTCTCTAATCATTTACTCACTCTCATGCCTTCCCAGATGTGTGACTTTCTTTTTCTTCTGCTGAACACAAATGCAGATGTAAGGGGGTTCAGTGGAAAGGAGGAGGCGAGAACTGGCTTGACAAATAATAATTTAATAAACAACTTAAACAAAAACACACAACAATAAACACACAGTACAGCTGCCTGTAATTCTCTCTCTCTCGAACTGTCGTCCCCGGCCGCCTTTATCCCTTGCGCGCCCCATCAGGCTGATTGGGGACTGGGCGTGCGTCATTCCAGCCCGGCCCCGCCCTCCTCGGCTCTACACTCCTCCCGGCGTTGCCTCAGGCCCGGGGAGCCCCTGGCATGACGTACATCCCCCCTTCCTCTCCGGGGGGAGTGCCTTGCGCCCTGACTACCGGCGGGTCATCCCCGCCTTCCTCGACCTGGGAGGAGACAGGAGGGGAAGAACAACGACAACAAAACAAAATAGGCGAGGGAAAGGCCAACAAAGAGCGACAGAGAGAGAGAGAGGAGAGAGAGAAAAAGAAACTCACCGGTTCTCTGATGCGCCGTTGCATGGTCCTCGATCACTCCACCACCCTCTCAGGCGGACGGCAGCTGCTCCTCCCCGGGCGGACCGGAGTCAGACCTCCAACCCCCAGCGGACAGAACGCCCCTCCGCGTTCCCGGCATCCCGTGGGGACACTCCTCCGCCCCTGGCAGTGGCCCTACCACTCCAGGCGGACGGCAGTCTTCTCTCGACCCCTCCGCATTCCCGGGGGACGGCAGGGCACACCTCCACCCCCGGCAGCGGCTCCCTCACTCCAGGTGGTCGGGGAGTCCCGTCCCCACTCGCATCATGGACGGCGGCCGTTCCCTGCATCCGGGTGGTCGGGCTACTCCGTCCCCCATCGGATGGCAGTGGCACTCCCCTGGGTGGACAGCAGTGTCGAGGACTCTGCGATGGGAATCCCTCCTCCTTCCCGGGTTTCGGCACCAGTGTAAGGGGGTTCAGTGGAAAGGAGGAGGTGAGAACTGGCTTGACAACTTAAATAATAATTTAATAAATAACTTAAACAAAAACACACAACCATAAACACACAGTACAGCTGCCTGTATTTCTCTCTCTCTCGAACTGTCGTCCCTGGCCACCTTTATCCCTTGCGCACCCCATCAGGCTGATTGGGGACCGGGCGTGCATCATTACAGCCCGGCCCCACCCTCCTTGGCTCTACAGCAGATTTTTTAGAAGAATATTTCAGCTCTGTAAGTCCATATAATGCAAGTCAATGGGAGCCAAAATTTTTAAGCTCCAAAAAGCACATCAAGGCAGCATAAAAGTAATCAATTTGACTCCAGTGGTTAAATCCATGTCTTTAGATGCGATATGATAGATGTGGGTGAGAAACAGATCAATATTTAAGTCCCTTTTTACTATAAATCTTGACATCAGTAGTCTCCTTGGCAATCATGATTTCAAGCTTGATTATATTTCCCAGCGCCATCTGGCACTCTGCGAACTGAACTAGTAAGTGTAATCGAGCTTGAAATCATGATTGTTCCTGTAGACTGCAATTGCAAGATGTACAGTGAAAAAGGAGTTACATTTTGGTCAGTTCTCACCCAAAACAGAATAAATCACTTCAGAAGACATGGATTAAACCACTAGAGTCTTATGGATGAATTTTATGCTGCATTAATGTGCTTTTTGGACCTTCAAAGTTCTGGCCACCATTCACTTGCATTGTATGGACCTACAGAGCTGAAATATTCTTCTAAAAATCTTCATTTGTGTTCAGCTGAAGAAATAAAGTCATATACATCTGGGATGGCATGAGGATGAGTAAATGATAAGTGTTTTAATTTTTGAGTGAACTATCCCTTTATCATTTTGAGGTTTTAAATTGATGATTTTACTTTGGGATGTGTGGCAGAACTCATTTCATGATCACTGGTGGGAAAAGCAATGGTAAAGAAAATGACATGATCTAACAGTGGTTTAACAGTATAATATCCCTGTTCATCTCTTCTAACTCAGGATACACCATCTTCAACACCCCGTTCTTTATTTAGCTGTATGTAAATGATTTTTCTCTGTTCTCACTTAGAATGGAAAGACACAAACTCAGTCTGTTAAGAAACAGATTGTTACTATCTTCCCTTGAATGGCAACCATACAATGCAGTGATTGTTGCTGAGTAGAATGACTAATTGATACTCACAATAACAGATGTGCAATCTAAGTAGTATTTTGGCCAAATGGGCCCCATACAGTCTCCCAGCTCTCGTACAGTTAAGCTGTTCTTCTGAAATGTGATATCTGTGATGTTGATGCCGACCTAAATAAATGATATTTCAAACATACTATTAACAAACATCTTTACAACAAGGCACAGCATGAGGGTCATTCTACAAAACAGGTGTGATATGTGCTCTTTATATACAGTACATACAGTACTGTGCAAAAGTCTTAGGCACATAAGATGTTTCACAAAAGCATTTGTCTTAAAACGTTTATTTATATCTTCAGCTTTAGTGTCAATAGGAAATATAAATGTTAGACTCACAAACATTACATTTGCAAATAGAAAAGATTAGAATAGAAGAACAGGGAGCCCTGCAACAGATGTCATGGCCCCCGCAAAGCCCCCACTGAACATCGTGTCAGTCTGAGATTACATAAAGAGACAGAAGGAATTGAGACAGACTAAATAGACAGAAGAACTGTGGTGAATTCTCCAAGAAGTTTGGAACATCCTATCTGCCAACAACCAAGAAAAACTGTATCCAGGTGTACCTAGGAGAATTGGTGCTGTTTTGAAGGTAAAGGTGGTCACACCAAATACTGATATAGATTTTTTTATGTTTACCGGACTTGTATGATGTTAATTGATCAATGAAATCTATTTATGTCATTATTTTTGAAGACATCCTCACTATGCAACATTTTTCCCAAGTGCCTAAAACTTTTGCACAGTACTCTATGTGTAAAAAAGACTTCATGAATATCTGTTGCCAGATTTTACTTTGTTGTTATAGATATTCATCTAATCACAACATAAAAAATCAAGTAACCATTTTATTTGTACATGGTTTTTTTCTTGTATATTTGGATAAAAACAATATATATTTTGTAATAAAAGCTATTAATTTATCTTAATTCTCTCTCTTTCTCTTTCTATTTTGTGGAGTATTTTTACGGGACATTGGAATGATTATGTCATCTGCTGCACTCATAAACAGCCAGCTCACTGAACACTTGTTTGTCTGTCCGAGGAAACCGAATGGCTTTATATCAGTTGGAATTTGTTTTGTGGAGGAACACACCTTCAAGACAGTTGAATTAATCTACACGTTCTTTGTGTTTATTCTGCCTATTGGCTGGCGTTTGTTTTACAAATTATTTTCTGTTATGTAATTTTGCCTCAGAAAATTTGTATAGAAGCACCGGACTTGAGCAATCCGATGGCAAAGTTGTCGCGGGGGCTCTCGTAGGCGTAGATGGACCTTTTGATTTAAGTAGAATTGTTACCTTATCTTGAAGCTGAAAAGGAAGCCTTCTACGAACATGATTTTTCTCATGCTGACTTCTGCCTTTGAAACTGCAAACAATCTTTCTACAGTAAATCTTCTTCAATTAATTGCAACTTTTGACTCCTGGTCTTCATTTCACACACTAGTTCAAAGAGCCTTTCCTGTAATTCCCCTGCAGTGTCATATAGTGTGTTCAGAATGATTACAGCCATTGATTTTGATTAAAAAAGAGAAGAGATGCATGGCTTAAGCTGGTGAAAAATCAGCTTCAAACTCTTTGTGCGCCTCCCTCGTGCATTTCCTCGGGAGCTGCAGATGGAGTATGGCGGGAGGAGAGGGGAGCGGCTTCGCATTAAGAACTGCTTTTTTTTTAAATCTTCATGTTGCGACATGGCAGCCCCTTGGCATGGTGTCAACAACAGTAAAATACAGGCAAATACTTCTGCATTTATGTTACTTAAAATAACAAAATAAGGCCTCAAATCATTCGTGTTGAAAATTAGCGCCCCGCAGAGGTAATGGGTAGAAATATTTATACAAATAAAAGTCCTTCACTTAGCACATAAATGGACAAGTCAAATATCTAACGAAAGCTCTCATTCTCAGGAATGTGAATGTACAGTTAATTTTGTTGCCCTAATACCACAGTTCAAAAGATTTTCATAAGATTCACAAAGTGAAATATGATTTCAGTAAGTCATCAAATACAAATGTCTCTTTTATGCTCCAATAACTGCTGCTGTAAGCCCCAAATAGCTGTAAACCCAAAACACATTCTATCTGCTTTTACCTTAGGAAATTCTCTAAAAAATGAGCCATTGTTTACTTGTCAGAGAGCTTGCTTGGCTGAAAAATATAATGTCATATCTTAGATGTCCAGAACAAAATGCCATCCAGAAGAAAAAGCATGCAAAACAAATCATCAAAAATTATGTTTTTGACTATTGATGATAAAATGTCTTATATCATCACAAAGGGAAGGATCACCACTTTCTAATGACACTGAGACTATTGATGACTATTGATTAGTGTCTATTGACACTAATGACATTGAGCTTCTAGTCCACTCTGAGGCTAAGATATTCAATGAAACAACAAGGGTGGTGCTTGAACTGAAAATTAAACTGAATGTCTATGGACGAACACATCTATGAGGGCTAATATGCGTTTAGGGCACCACCTACATTTCAGATCTGTATACTGTGATAGAGAGAGAGAAAAAAAAGTCCTTTCTGCCACCTAGTGGAATAAAATGAGACTTTTCAAATTGAGGTTGATTGAACAGAACCAGAATTACATGTTTACAAAGTTAGGTCAAAAAATGCCCCCCCCCCCCAAAAGGATTCTGTTCATCATAAGATTATAAACACATACTATATTATTTATGAATAATTTTTTTTTTCTTTTTATTTGGGCAGTTCTCTGAAAAACTTAGATTTTTTTTATTTTATTTTTTTTTGGCAATTTGTCCAAAGTATGTGTGAATGGTGAGCTTTTAAAAATGATTGTGAAAAAATTTCAGCCCAAAAATGCACCAGAGTTTAAGGGAGAGTCAAATGAGTCATACGGGAACAATGAGAGGGTGAATAAATGATGACCAAATTGTGATGATCCGTTTAAGATCTGCCCATTTGCCTAAAATCAATGTATTTTACAGTTTATAATATGAGCCTATTTGAAACAGCATACTGCTACCAATAACTGTATATTCACTCATCTTGTGTTATATAACATGTACTTTCATCAATATTCTTATACTGTATATGGCAGAAATTAAAATAACACAAACTACAACAACTAAGCTATTTAGTGATGCCCATAAATAGGCAGCAGCCCTGTCACATATGACATTAATTCAGAATTAAAATGGAGATAAGTAAAGTGCACTACAGTGCTGAAGATCTTTTTATGCAAATCATCACTGTATTAATAATTGTAACTGTAACAATTATTAATTCATTCCTTTCCCTTATCAGTGTTTCGAAAGTACATTTTTCTAAATAAGTCATCAAAGTACGTATATCAAATGCAATTTGATGACAATACATTACACTTTGTGATGAAATGACAAATGTGAAAGTGCCGTTGAGATATGTGCAGTATATTGTTGTGATGTAGGCGGGTCTTTAGTGTTTTGTGTTTTAGTAGCTCCTCCCTCCCAGAGCTCTTTACTGTCTTAAAGTCTCTCTCTCTGTTCATCTCAGCATTATTCTACAGCACTGCTCATCTTTACACTCAACACACACCAAATCACAAGATGATGACAATATTCTGCACTTTCTGCACTCTTCTCACCTGTAAGTGTTCACAATATCTCATCTCACATTTAATGGCATCTTTAAAGTGTTTTTAAACACAATCTCATATAAAGGTTGTTTTTATTCTGCAGGTGTCAGTGGTGTGACTGTAGTGACTCAGAATCCTTCAGTTCTCACAGTGAATAAAGGACAGAAAGTCACTCTCAACTGTAATATGGGGACAGTTATAAATTCTGCTAGATGGTATAAACAGACTCCAGGAGGAGTTCCTCAGTATGTGTTAAACTTTCAACATGACTGGAGCTCAGTTATTTATGGATCTGGTTTCTCTGCTCCTAAATTCACATCAACACATTCATCTAAATCAGATTATAGTTTGATAATTAATAATGTTGAGGTGGGAGATTCAGCAGTGTATTATTGTAAGACATGGGACAACTCTGCCAAGGAGCTGGTATCACAGTGATTCACACCATGACAAAAACCTCCTCAGTGCTCACATTCACTTCTGCTTTAAGGCAAGAGGGGGGAAAACAACTTCACATTCTCATATGAGCAAATGCATTGCAGACAGATTGCAGACTTTTCAACAGATATCAGATATAGCCTATATCCACCAGATATCACAAACATAGTTGTCTTTTGTTTGCAAGACTGTGTTTGATATGTACAGTTTTACAATTAACTACATAGCAGATATTAAAATGTATCTTTAATTATTTGTATTTTTTTGTAAAGCATATGAATATAATGTTAATTTCACTATATTTTAGGATGTCCTAAAATAGTCTGTTGTAAAATATTTTATTTTTACATTGTAATTCATGTCCGTATTAATTTTAAAATTTGTTCATTCAAAGTGGGTCTTTTATTGGTCGTGTCTAGAAGGGATCCTTCTCTCGTCAACTTCTCGCGCATGCGCATTCTGTAAAGATGCTTTCGCCTGTGCTTTTCGCAGTGTATTAATGATGGAAACATTAGAAACTTCAATAATATAACATTATTATTATTATTATTATTATCATCATCATTTTCATAGAGTGACTGTTTGTACTAGGTGTAAATACCTATCACACAGTGCAGCTATTTGCACTGAAATAGTCTGGTGGAAACAAAGAAATTAAAGACAAACTGCTCCTTGAGTTTCTCTGCTGTGGTTTTAATGTGATAAGTAAGCTCCTCTGTCTTCACTCTCATTGGTAGTCGCTCGCGAATGTCGCTCGTCATTTGCATGAAGTTGAAATTGTCTCATCTTGTCCTGTCGCTCCCCACAGCGATCTCTGTCACCAACGGTCATGACAGCTCGTGTTGCCGGAAGTCGCTGTGCTCTCATTGAAAATAAATGGGATGTTGTCGCTGTCTTGTGCGATGTCGCTGGAGGTGTGAATGGGGCTTTATATACACTGAACGCTCACACACAAGTGAAAATCGCGCGCCCAATCTTGCTGCTATCTGCGAGGCGTGGAAGGTTTTCATTCAACCTTACGACCCAAGAAGGGAAATGTTAAAACAAAATAAAACAAAAAATACCTCAACTTTTTAATACTTTTTAATTGCCTTAATTATCACCAAATTGATTTAATACATATTAATACTTTGTAATGACATGCGGATACCCTTGTGAGCTGTACTAAACTGAAGGTTAGCAGAGCACGCAGTGACAATGATGTGTGCTAAACTCTCTTTTGGCATAGGGGCGTTTACATTTTTAAAGAGACATGACAAATAGCCTGAAAATACATTTCAAAGACATGAATTACAGTAAATAATTAATTCACGACATTTATCGTATCCGAACTGCGTAAATTAAACTGCACTTGTCACTATTATCTTTACTAACATACATTTGATCTGAATGTGATCGGTAAGTAAGATTTATCTTTTGATTGCTGTTCATTCATTCACATAATTTATTGTCATATTGTCATTTTGTAGTAAAAACTTTCATTATGAGATTTTATTTAAGCTTTCTTGATTTTCCTGCTTTTTAAATATTTCATTATAATTCAAAAAAATTGTGAGAGGAGGAAAGAAATATTTTATTTTGCTTTGTTGTATTTTACTTTATAGAAAATATTTGTTAAGGATAGGGTTAAAATATTCACAGTTAGATTTAAGTTGAAAATAAACATTTTATTAATAAATTGGTTGAAACAAATATTTTCTAGATTTTATTTCCGGATGTAATATACAGTAATGGGAAAAAGAAAGTACACCCTCCTTGAATTCTATAGTTTACGTATCAGGACATAATAAAAATCATCTGGTACTTAGCAGGTCTTAAAATGAGGTAAATACAACCTCAGATGAACAACAACACATGACATATTACACAATGTCATGATTTATTTAACAAAAATAAAGCCAAAATGGAGAAGCCATGTGTGAAAAACTAAGTACACCCTTACTGCTTCCATAGGAATTAAGAGGCTAAGTAGTAGCCAGGTGCTGCTAATCAAATGCCCTTGATTAATGATCATCAGCAAGTGTGACCACCTCTATAAAAGCTGAAGTTTTAGCAGTTTGCTGGTCTGGAGCATTCAGGTGTGTGTTAACACAATACCAAGGAGGAAAGACATCAGCAATGATCTTAGAGAAGCAATTGTTGCTGCCCATCAATCTGGGAAGGGTTATAAGGCCATTTCCAAACAATTTAAAGTCCATCATTATACAGTAAGAGAGATTATTCACAAGTGGAAAACATTCAAGACAGTTGCCAATCTTCCCAGGAGCGGACGTCCCAGCAAATTCACCCCAAGGTCAGACCGTGCAATGCTCAGAGAAATTGCAAAAAACCCAAGAGTTACATCTCAGACTCTACAGGCCTCAGTTAGCATGTTAAATGTTGAAGTTCATGACAGTACAATTAGAAAAAGACTGAACAAGTATGGTTTGTTTGGAAAGGTTGCCAGGAGAAAGTCTCTTCTCTCTAAAAAGGACATGGCAGCACGGCTTAGGTTTGCAAAGTTGCATCTGGAAAAGACTTCTGGAACAATGTCCTTTGGACAGATGAGACCAAAGTGGAGATGTTTGGCCATAATGCACAGCGCCACGTTTGGCGAAAACCAAACACAGCATATCAGCACAAACATACCAACTGTCAAGCACGGTGGTGGAGGGATGATGATTTGGGCTTGTTTTGCAGCCACAGCACCTGGGCACTTTGCAGTCATTGAGTTGACCATGAACTCCTCTGTATACCAAAGTATTCTAGAGTCAAATGTGAGGCCATCACTCTGACAGCTAAAGCTTGGCTGAAATTGGTTCATGCAACAGGACAATGATCCCAAGCACACCAGCAAATCTACAACAGAATGGCTGAAAATGAAAAGAATCAAGGTGTTGCAATGGCCCAGTCAAAGTTCAGACCTCAACCTGATTTAAATGCTGTGGCGGTACCTTTAGAGAGCTGTGCATAAACAAATGCCTGCAAACCTCAATGAACCGAAGCAATGTTGTAAAGAAGAGTGGGACAAAATTCCTCAAACAATGTGAGAGACTGATAAAGTCATACAGAAAACGATTACTTGAAGTTATTGCTGCTAAAGGCCATTCTACAATCTATTGAATCATAAGGTGTACTTAGTTTTTCACACATGGTTTCTCCATTTTGGCTTTATTTTTGTTAATACCGATAATGTGCATTTCTCATGTGAAGTGTCAGTGGGATCAAAATTCTCCAAGAAAACTATTTCAAAGTCTGAGTGTTCTTGGAAATACTATCAACTAAGTCCAAATATTGTTTTTCTGTCTTCAATGGTTCTCATTTTTCTTAATCTGACAGAGCACTTTCACATTCATCGAATCGTTATTTTAATTAAATCTCATGATTCATTTATAACTAGAAAATATGTATTTTCAGGCAGAAACCACATGGTCACAGAAGTCATCTACATACATTATAATAACAACATTGATTTAACAGTGAAATATTTCTGTTCATCTCTTCTCGCTCAGGATACACCTGCCACAAATCTCCATTCTTTATTTAGCTGTATGTAAATTATTTTTCTCTGTTCTCACTCAGAATGGAAAAACACAAACTCAGTCTGTTAAGAAGCAGATAGTTATAGTGTCAGAAAAATATGAGTCATTAATAACATACAATAAATAATAGAAATATCAATATATCATTAAGCACACACCCAAAGAACTGTATGAGTATATGATGCTCCAGACATCAATTCGTCTTTACAATGTCTTCACCTCTTTATCTGACAGATATAGTGAAGAGGGTTTCTACTGTTGAGGAATTTGAAAGAAAATGGACAGAAACCATATTCATAAATACTTAAAGGAACAAGTATACTCCAGTAGGTTGTAGGTGTACATTTGTATGCGTCTCGTAATCCTGGTGGTAAATTTGATTGATTGAATGATTTTTGTTTCCTTTTTTTTCTTTGTATTTAATATTCAGCAGCTCGTTGGTTGAAATTATTAATGTGATGCTTTTAAATGATTCATTTTTATATTTTTGAACATTTTGTATCTATTTTTTTTAGCAGAAAGAATGTTAACATTTGATGTTTTAATGTCAGAATTAACAAATAATATTATTTTTATTATAAGGATGAAACGATTGGCTGAATTGTGATGACCCCTCCTCTTTCAGAGTTTCTCTTCCTCAAGTTGTCTTTATGAGTCTCATGCGATCGTCTCTTATTCTCTTCATCTCTCCACTAAACTCAAACTGCTCATCATACAGACAAGATGCTGATCATATTCTACACTCTCCTCACTGTTCTGTCGTGTAAGTTACACATTTCACTCTTTACATGTTCTTCTCTCAGAGTCATGGGGATGAAATGAAGATTTTTCACATTTCTTATCAATTTGCAGGTGTCAGTTCTGTTAAAGTACTCACACAAAAACCCTCAGTACTGACAGAACAAAAGGGAAACTCTGTCATCATGGACTGTAATATAGCAAAAGATGAAAGCAATTACGTATTCTGGTATAAACAGCTTCCAAATGCAACTCCTCAGTTTGTGTTGAGATACTATCATTCACACGGCTCCCCTGACAAGTACGGTGACAGTTTTTCCTCCAACCGCTTCACATCTAAAGCCAAATCAAATATTGACTATCAGCTGATAATCAATAATGTTGAGATTGGAGATTCAGCAGTGTATTACTGTGGCACATGGGACAGCTCTGTTAGTGAGAACGTATCACAGTGATTCACACCATGACAAAAACCTCCTCAGTGCTCACATTCACTTCTGCTTTTAGACAACTTGAAAAACCTCTTCATCTCAAGTTCTTTAATTCATATTCAATGTAAGATATGCACAATGTTTATAATTACTGAATTAAATCTTTGTTTCATTCATATAATAGCCAGGATTCTTTTGATGGATGGTTTAAATTCAGCCAGTTAGTCCAAATAAATGCACTTTACATCCAGACAAAATTTAAACGTCTTGATGAATGTCTTTTTGAATTCATTTTATTAATGAATTTGAGTTCCATTGTCAGAATTGTAACATATTATGTGAATAAAACAGATGTCATTAAAGTGCAGAAGAGAGAGCTGAAGGACCTCTGTGAACATGCCTCCCCAACACACATCTAGCAGCTCAACATATGTAATCACAACCCCCTATGGGATAGTCCCATACCTGACACAAAGTTGCAGAAAACATGAGGATTTCATACATTTTGAGACTGAAATTATAATTTTATTTGAAACAGTGAAATTGTAAAAATATCTGAAGTTGAAGAAGTTGAAACAGTGAAACAGTAAACATATCTTGCTGTTATTATATATTTTTGTAAATCAGTGATCACCATATTGACATTTTAATCCCTGATTTATTATACTTTTTCAACATCATACAAGTCTGTTTAATAGAATAGACCAAATGAATGTAATTTTCTACATGCATTATACTCAAATGACAAATAAATATGCAGTTTGACATGTGAAAGTGCAGTTGAGGTGTGTGCAGCAGTGTTATTATAGTTTTGGATTCTTAATTTAGTTTTTATTTCTATTTTCTATTCAATTTGCCATTACAATTTAGTTTAGTTTTCGTTAGTTTTCACAGTGTGTCTGTTAGTTTTAGTTTAGTTTTAGTTTTCTTAATGTTTTTTAGTTTCAGTTTAGTTCATTTTAATTTTAGTTTTAATATTTTTTATGGCTGCCAAAGCTGAGCATTTAGTGGTGTAATTAAAAAGTGTAACATCATTATATTTCTCTGGGCAGTTTTGTGTTACGTCTATCTAGTGGTATTTTCATGTTTAATGTGGATTGTAAATGTTGCAAATTTTATAATATAGGGTGAAAATGGGCAAAGTGACAAAAGACATTCAAGCTTGATCCACATTGTATCCATATGTATTTAATTAAATTATTATAAATCATTACTAAACTAATCTTTGGAGAGTATATAATTAAAGGAACAGTTCACCCAAAAAATTAAAGTTCTCTAATCATTTACTCACTCTCATGCCTTCCCAGATGTGTGACTTTCTTTTTCTTCTGCTGAACACAAATGAAGATTTTTAGAAGAATATTTCAGCTATGTAAGTCCATATAATGCAAGTCAATGGGGCCAAAACTTCGAAGCTCCAAAAAGCACATAAAGGCAGCATAAAAGTAATCAATTTGACTCCAGTGGTTAAATCCATGTCTTTAGAAGCGATATGATAGGTGTGTGTGAGAAACAGATCAATATTTAAGTCCCTTTTTACTATAAATCTTGACATCAGTAGTCTCCTTGGCAATCATGATTTCAAGCTTGATTATATTTCCCAGCGCCATCTGGCACTCTGCGAACTGCACTAGTAAGTGTAATCGAGCTTGAAATCATGATTGTTCCTGTAGACTGCAATTGCAAGATGTACAGTGAAAAAAAGAGTTACATTTTGGTCAGTTCTTACCCAAAACAGATTAAATCACTTCAGAAGACATGGATTAAACCACTAGAGTCTTATGGATGAATTTTATGCTGCATTAATGTGCTTTTTGGACCTTCAAAGTTCTGGTCACCATTCACTTGCATTGTATGGACCTACAGAGCTGAAATATTCTTCTAAAAATCTTCATTTGTGTTCAGCTGAAGAAATAAAGTCATGTACACTATATTACCAAAAGTATTCGCTCATCTGCCTTTAGACACATATGAATTTAAGTGACATCCCATTCTTAATCCATAGGGATTAATATGACGTCGGCCCACCCTTTGCAGCTATAACAGCTTCAACTCTTCTGGGAAGGCTTTCCACAAGGTTTAGGAGTGTGTTTATGGGAATTTTTGACCATTCTTCCAGAAGTGCATTTGTGAGGTCAGGCACTGATGTTGGACGAGAAGGCCTGGCTCGCAGTTTTCGCTCTAATTCATCCCAAAGGTGCTCTATCGGGTTGAGGTCAGGACTCTGTGCAGGCCAGTCAAGTTCTTCCACACCAAACTCGCTCATCCATGTCTTTATGGACCTTGCTTTGTGCACTGGTGCGCAGTCATGTTGGAACAGGAAGGGGCCATCCCCAAACTGTTCCCACAAAGTTGGGAGCATGGAATTGTCCAAAATCTCTTGGTATGCTGAAGCATTCAGAGTTCCTTTCACTGGAACTAAGGGGCCATGCCCAGCTCCTGAAAAACAACCCCACACCATAATCCCCCCCTACACCAAACTTCACAGTTGGCACAATGCAGTTATACAAGTACCGTTCTCCTGGCAACCGCCAAACCCAGACTTGTCCATCAGATTGCCAGATGGAGAAGCGTGATTCGTCACTCCAGAGAACGCGTCTCCACTGCTCTAGAGTCCAGTGGCGGCGTGCTTTACACCACTGCATCCGACGCTTTGCATTGCACTTGGTGATGTATGGCTTGGATGCAGCTGCTCGGCCATGGAAACCCATTCCATGAAGCTCTCTACGCACTGTTCTTGAGCTAATCTGAAGGCCACATGAATTTTGGAGGTCTGTAGCGATTGACTCTGCAGAAAGTTGGCGACCTCTGCGCACTATGCGCCTCAGCATCCGCTGACCCCGCTCTGTCATTTTACGTGGCCTACCACTTCGTGGCTGAGTTGCTGTCATTCCCAATCGCTTCCACTTTGTTATAATACCACTGACAGTTGACTGTGGAATATTTAGTAGCGTGGAAATTTCACGACTGGACTTGTTGCACAGGTGGCATCCTATCACAATACCACGCTGGAATTCACTGAGCTCCTGAGAGCAGCCCATTCTTTCACAAATGTTTGTAGAAGCAGTCTGCATGCTTAGGTGCTTCATTTTATACACCTGTGGCCATGGAAGTGATTGGAACACCTGAATTCAATTATTTGGATGGGTGAGCGAATACTTTTGGCAATATAGTGTACATCTGGAATGGCATGAGGATGAGTAAATGATAAGTGTTTTAATTTTTGAGTGAACTATCCCTTTATCATTTTGAGGTTTTAAATTGATGATTTTACTTTGGGATGTGTGGCAGAACTCATTTCATGATCACTGGTGGGAAAAGCAATGGTAAAGAAAATGACAAAAATTTTAGGTAAATCTAGTTAAGCTTATAAACAAGTCAAAGTTAACTTAATGTTATGATGTGAAAGTGTAGAAGAAAATATCAAAATTAATTTCAAATATATATATATATATATATATATATATATATATATATATATATATATATATATATATATATATTTTCTAGAGAATAATTTTTCTTCTGTCCCACTTTACCAGAAGGCCCTGCTGCTTAAATACATCTGGGATTTGGTCAAAAGAGGATCTTGAAAGGTTCTACTTCCCATTATTGAATATTTCTTAATTTTTGACTTAGATAGACGACATCCTAAGCTTTCTTCAAAGGTATAATGTTAGGTTGTGTCATCTGGATCATAATTCAAAGAGTCAAGGAAAGAAAAATGTCCACAATTGTTCCACTCTGCCCATATTCATCATATTATGTCAAAAAGTAAAACTAAAATGAATTCAAGATCATTTTGATTTGATTTTAGTTAGTTTTGGCATTATGAAAAAGTATTTTAGTTTAGTTTCAGTTTTTTCCAATAATTTCAGTTTTTATATGTATTTTAGTAAACAAAAATTATTTATGTCAGTTTTCGTTAACTATAATAACACTGGTGTGCAGTATATTGTTGTGATGTAGGCGGGTCTTTAGTGTTTTGTGTTTTAGTAGCTCCTCCCTCCCAGAGCTCTTTACTGTCTTAAAGTCTCTCTCTCTGTTCATCTCAGCATTATTCTACAGCACTGCTCATCTTTACACTCAACACACACCAAATCACAAGATGATGACAATATTCTGCACTTTCTGCACTCTTCTCACCTGTAAGTGTTCACAATATCTCATCTCACATTTAATGGCATCTTTAAAGTGTTTAAATACAATCTCATATAAAGGTTGTTTTTATTCTGCAGGTGTCAGTGGTGTGACTGTAGTGACTCAGAATCCTCCAGTTCTCACAGTGAATAAAGGACAGAAAGTCACTCTCAACTGTAATCTGGGAATAAGTACTGACTCTATTAAATGGTATAAACAAACTCCAGGAGGAATTGCTCACCACATTCTAACTCTGAAGTATGACTGGAGCGAGCATTGGTACGGATCTAATGTTCCTTCGTCTAAATTCACATTTACAACAAAATCATCTATCAAAAATTATGGTTTGATAATCAATAATGTGGATGTGGGAGATTCTGCAGTGTATTACTGTAATATATGGGACGACAGTTTTAAACAGCACGTATCACAGTGATTCACACCATGACAAAAACCTTCTCACTGCTCACATTCACTTCTGCTTTTAAAAACAGAAGAAAAGACACGAACAAATTATCAAACTAGTGAAAATTTGAGAGAAAATTGTTAATGAGAAAAATAATGACAGTGATTTTTATTTAGGATTAGTCTATTAAATGGTAAGCTATACAGATCCCTCCAAGAAGAGTTTGTCAGTGTGTTATCAGCAAACAAATAAAAGTTAGCAAAATGAGACACTATAGCAAACAATGAAGTTTTCTCTTGAAATGATGATACTTAATCACTGAAAGATCTAATGACGAGAGATCTGGGATGAAATGTGTGGTCAAGTTACAAGTAGATGTTTCAGTTCTGTGTCTCTGAAATTCAGAAGATGTTTGTACGAGTGACGATACATCATGTATCACATTAATATTCAGCCAAGAAACAAAACAAAATGTGATTGGTAAGTAAGATTTACCTTTTGATAACTATTCATTAATTTGATTAAAAACTAGATTCATGACATTTTATTAAGGATCTCTTGATTTTCCTGCCTTTTAAATATTTTATTATAGTTTGTAATCTTTTTTTGGTAGGAGCAAAGACATTTATTTTATTTTGCTTTATTGTATTTTATTTAAAAGGAAATATTTGTTAAGGTTAGGGTTAGAGTTTAGAGTTAAATATTCAAGGTTGAAAATTACCATGACACAGTTTATTAACATGCATATTTTTTTTCCAGATTTCTCGTTTGGAAGGATGCGTCCTCCGGAGGTCACATTTGTCGGCCGCACACGTCATCGAAGCTGTCTCGTTTCAGAAAAGCGAGTAGGACACTTTGAATGCGACCTTCTTTCACGGGAATTCGGAGGATGCATGAGGTGTATCCTTCGTGGGCACTCACAACCCACAATTCTTTGCTTCAACGGAAATGTCGAAAAAAAATTATGCCAATTTGCCCTTAAATATGATGTTCAAATGCAAGTAATGTTAATTCCTAAGTTGAAGTACCTCAGTAGATGTGTGCAGAGTATATAATATGTATAATTATATTAATATATAATTAAAATAAAGTATTAGACTAAAAGTATACCTGTGAAATCTATTTTCTTTTCTCTTTACATCATTATAAGTCTCCTAAAATGTACCTCATACATTCCCTTCTAAAGGGACTTTGTTCCCTTCTCACTCGAAGCGCTCGCGCTTGTTAAAGAGTGGCGTGCTGTCATAGCAACCATGTTACGTTCCGTTCCCGTTTGTCCTATGAAGGCTGTCTTGTTTAAACGAGACTTGTTTAAAGGAGGACACTCGGTATACCGCAGCCTTCAAAGGATGTGTCCTACCTAGCATACAGCCTTCCAAACGAGACACAGCCTTAGTATATCTGTGTTTGACTTAAGCATTATTATATAATTATCAAATGAAGTGTAGCCTTTAAATTTAAACTCATAATGTGTTAATTAACCAACAGGCTGTAAATGTTTAAAAAATATATTTTCTGAGTGTTATTAAAATAATACCAACTAAGTCCAAATGTATAGAATATTGTTTTTATGTCTTTTATTGTTTTGGGGGGGGGGGGGGGGGGGTTTGAAACAAGCTGCTATGATTGTGTTACATTGACATGATATGATTGTTTCATTTTGAGTCTTGGTATTTCAGTTAAAAATCTTTGGGATTTTGAATGACAGCTGTTTTTGTTTTCTTTATCTAACAGAGCACTTACAGTGATGAGTTTTCACATTCATTGAATCATTATTTTAATTTAATTTTATGTTTTATTTATAACAGAAAATATGTATTTTGTGCCAGAAACCACATTGTCACCGAAATCGTCTACAGATGATCTAACAGTGATTTAACAGTATAATATCCCTGTTCATCTCTTCTAACTCAGGATACACCATCTTCAACACCCCGTTCTTTATTTAGCTGTATGTAAATTATTTTTCTCTGTTCTCACTTAGAATGGAAAGACACAAACTCAGTCTGTTAAGAAACAGATTGTTACTATCTTCCCTTGAATGGCAACCATACAATGCAGTGATTGTTGCTGAGTAGAATGACTAATTGATACTCACAATAACAGATGTGCAATCTAAGTAGTATTTTGGCCAAATGGGCCCCATACAGTCTCCCAACTCTCGTACAGTTAAGCTGTTCTTCTGAAATGTGATATCTGTGATGTTGATGCCGACCTAAATAAATGATATTTCAAACATACTATTAACAAACATCTTTACAACAAGGCACAGCATGAGGGTCATTCTACATAACAGGTGCGATTTGTGCTCCTTATATACAGTACATATGTGTTAAAAAAGACTTCATGAATATCTGTTGCCAGATTTTACTTTGTTGTTATAGATATTCTTCTAATCACAACATAAAAAAAATCAAGTAACCATTTTAATTGTACATGGGTTTTTTTCTTGTATATTTTGTTAAAAACAATATATATATATTGTAATAAAAGCTATTAATTTATCTTAATTCTCTCTCTTTCTCCCACTCTCTACACACACATATACACACACACACACACACACACACACACACACACACACACACTGAGAGAAAAGTGGATTTAAAACTGTCAAACCTGTTACCTTTCTGGAGGCATATGCTGCGTCCGAATATCCATACTTCCTTACTAATTAGTATGCCAAAAGCAGTATGCCAATGGAGTAGTTTGTCCAAATCCTCAGTATTCATAAAACAGTAAGCAAAAAATACCTGGATGACCTACTATGGACACTTTTTGATCCCATAATCCCTCGGGAGCAAAGGAGACGTCATATTCAAAAATGCTGGATTTAAAAGACAGGTGAGTCAGGCGGGGTTTTCTTTACGTTTTTTATTTTTTTATTTTTATGTAAGTGCTATATTTACCAAGAAAGTTTTTTCTTGTGCTTAAATTGCGCTTTTATTTATTTAGATTATTTAACCACCAATAACCATCAGATTATTTGTGGTTATTGTCATTAAGCCATATATTCAGGACACGGGTCAATAACCACGTCCCCCCAAAGAAGTATGTTTGGAATCTATTCATGCTTTATACTAAAGAATGTAATGTTTTAGGGTTCAATAAGTGCATCCTTCATCAAATACTGTACATACTCTGACAGTAAAAATTATATTGCAAAAAAGTTTACGCTTAAAACGTTTAAGTCTTGTATACATAAGTCGCATATGAGGTACCTTTTGAAAGCTTTGAATCAGAAGATTACCATCACTTCTGCATTTATGTTACTTAAAATAACAAAATAAAGCCTCAAAACATTCGTGTTGAATAATCATGACACTGAGACTATTGATGACTATTGATTAGTGTCTATTGACACTAATGACATTGAGCTTCTAGTCCACTCTGAGGCTAAGATATTCAATGAAACAACAAGGGTGGTGCTTGAACTGAAAATTAAACTGAATGTCCATGGACGAGCACATCTGTGAGGGCTAATATGCGTTTAGGGCATCTGTATATTGTGATAGAGAAAAAAAAAAAAATAATAATTTCTAGTGCTTTCTGCAACCTAGTGGAATAAAATTCGACATTTTTAAATTGAGGTTGAGTGAACAGAACCAGAATTACATGTTTACAAAGTTAGGACAACACATTTTTTATTTATTTATTTTTTCTCAAAAGGATTCTGTTTATCATAAGATTATAAACACATACTATATTATTTATGAATAATTTTTTTTTTCTTTTTATTTGGGCAGTTCTCTGAAAAACTTAGATTTTTTTTTTTTTTTTTTTTTTTGGCAATTTGTCCAAAGTATGTGTGAATGGTGAGCTTTTAAAAATGATTGTGAAAAAATTTCAGCCCAAAAATGCACTAGAGTTTAAGGGAGAGTCAAATGAGTCATACGGGAACAATGAGAGGGTGAATAAATGATGACCAAATTGTGATGATCCGTTTAAGATCTGCCCATTTGCCTAAAATCAATGTATTTTACAGTTTATAATATGAGCCTATTTGAAACAGCATACTGCTACCAATAACTGTATATTCACTCATCTTGTGTTATATAACATGTACTTTCATCAATATTCTTATACTGTATATGGCAGAAATTAAAATAACACAAACTACAACAACTAAGCTATTTAGTGATGCCCATAAATAGGCAGCAGCCCTGTCACATATGACATTAATTCAGAATTAAAATGGAGATAAGTAAAGTGCACTACAGTGCTGAAGATCTTTTTATGCAAATGATCACTGTATTAATAATTGTAACTGTAACAATTATTAATTCATTCCTTTCCCTTATCAGTGTTTTGAAAGTACATTTTTCTAAATAAGTCATCAAAGTACGTATATCAAATGCAATTTGATGACAATACATTACACTTTGTGATGAAATGACAAATGTGAAAGTGCCGTTGAGATATGTGCAGTATATTGTTGTGATGTAGGCGGGTCTTTAGTGTTTTGTGTTTTAGTAGCTCCTCCCTCCCAGAGCTCTTTACTGTCTTAAAGTCTCTCTCTCTGTTCATCTCAGCATTATTCTACAGCACTGCTCATCTTTACACTCAACACACACCAAATCACAAGATGATGACAATATTCTGCACTTTCTGCACTCTTCTCACCTGTAAGTGTTCACAATATCTCATCTCACATTTAATGGCATCTTTAAAGTGTTTTTAAACACAATCTCATATAAAGGTTGTTTTTATTGTGCAGGTGTCAGTGGTGTGACTGTAGTGACTCAGAATCCTCCAGTTCTCACAGTGAATAAAGGACAGAAAGTCACTCTCAACTGTAATCTGGGGACAGGTCCTTATGATAAAGCAGTATGGTATAAACAGACTCCAGGAGGAGTTCCTCAGTATGTGTTAAACTTTCAACATGACTGGAGGTCAGTTATTTATGGATCTGGTTTCTCTGCTCCTAAATTCACATCAACACATTCATCTAAATCAGATTATAGTTTGATAATCAATAATGTTGAGGTGGGAGATTCAGCAGTGTATTACTGTCACACTTGGGATGATTCTGTTAAAGAGGAGGTATCACAGTGATTCACACCATGACATAAACCTCCTCACTGCTCACATTCACTGCTAAAATACAACAGGAAATAAAAAAGTAGCACACGGTAATAACACTAAAAATATGGGGCCATATAAAACAAAATCTAAACAAATCAAAATGCAATTCTTCAGTTTGTGTAGATTGTATCATTCTCACAGCTCTTCTTATGAGTACACGACACTTTAATAGATTATTCTGGAATCAGAGTTCAATTTAATTCTCAGAAATTAAATGATTGACCTTTTCACATCAATAGATAAAAACAAAAGAATTACTTGTCTCACTTTCTAGTAGGGGTTGCATGACTACTGATTTTCTACTAGTCGTGGCATCATTTCACCCTCAAACCACCGCAAACCCGTCATTTTTGAAAGATTATTTCTGTATAGGCACATCCCTTACAGTCTTTGTTACAATAAAGCTATTGGACATTTACACCATTATTTCCCAGGGTAAAAAACCAAAACAAAAAATAGATAGTGTATATATATATATGACTTTTCAAGAAAAATCAAACAAAATATTTATCAATGTAACAAAATTATTATTAAAATGTATACCAGTGTGGTTTTAATGTGTTCACTTGTTTATCTAACATACAAAATTACAATGAGTATACTTTAGTTCACAGATGAAGCTGAGTTTGAGTTTCAATGTTTGTATCGCTTGCCAGAGACTGAGGAGGTTTTTGTACGGCTGAACATATGAAATGTATCACTGTGGTATTCGGACAAGGAACAAAACTGATGGTGTCTGGTGAGTAATCTTTGTATTATTATAAATTTTTAATATTTTCACTGTATTACATGCAGTCTACACTTCTTTGTAAATATAAAAAACCCAATCCTTTTAAAGGTTAGCCAGCTTGTCATTTATTAACTGTGACATGCTCCATATGTAAATTTCAGTTTAGTCATTGGTAGTTTTATCCATCCTCCAGTAACCAACCTGAAAAGATATTGAAAAGACTAATAAAGTTTTATTTTTCAATTAAATGTGTTTTACAACTGTTTTTATGTTATATGCAGCTCTATAAAAATATTTTATATGAAGGGATTTTTAGAGGTTTCGATTAAGCTGTTAAACAGATTAACCAGAAATACCGTTGAATGTTTTTAATAGAAAAGGTCTAGTTCTGATTTTTGAAGAATCATCCGGTTTGTGTATGAATTGAAAGATTTTAAATTCACTTTTTTAAATCTATTTTTTATTAATTTGTGAATAAGTATATATATATATATATATATATATATATATATATATATATATATACATACATACATTCATTATACAGCACTAACTGGCTGTTAAATTGCATGTTACATTTGTTGTCAAAAAGATGGAGATGCTGTGCATTTATATTAAAATTGCTAAAGATTGTTTTCTGTCTTTAAGATAAATAATATTTATAATATTTAAAAATAAATAATACTGTTCTTCAATTCTGTATTAAATGACTAAAGAAAAGATTGATGTTCATTGTTTACATGGAGAAACGTGTAATTCGGAATTGTTATTTAATATTTAAAATGTGTCACAGTCAAGTTAACCTCCTTTCTTATAAATGTGTTAATCTTGTTGTATAATTGTGTAGATTCTGCTGTTCCTCCTCCTGTTGTGAACATCCTCCCATCCAGTGAAGATCAAAGCTCCAGTAAAATCACTCTGGTGTGTCTGATCAATGATATGCCCATGGGTTTTGCTGATGTGCGTTGGCTTGTCAATGGAATCTCAGTTACTGATGGTGTCTTCACAAGCTCTGCTGAACAGCAGCCTAATGAGAAATTCAAAATGAGCAGTTATTTCACCACTGAGAGCTCAGAGTGGGAGAAAGACAAAGATCTGACATGTGAAGTGACTGTCGGCTCAAGAGCCACTGCCAGAAACATCAAGAAATCTCAGTGCAGTGACTGAAATCAAAGATGTTTTTGTCTTTTCTTGATTTTTGTGATAGTGAGTGATAATATTTGCTGGCATAGTTACAGTAATTAATATAAAGAACATATCTTAATAGCTTAAAACATTTGGACTATTGCTTTGTAAAGAAGATCCATGTACATTAGTATGCTTTATGAATAAAAATAAACTGCATATTCAAAACTTTATTGACTGAATTATGTTCTAAATCTTCACGCAAGATGTATTAAATCATATTAAGTTATAATGTTAAATGTATGTATAATTTACATTTTTATGTTGTACTATTCTAAAAAAAAAGTATCTAATTTTCAAAAGAGCATATGAAAATAATCTACTATTTCATCCATTGAATACTATTTTGTGAGTTAAAATATCAAAACTACACTAGTGTTATAGCGGTAATTCAGTGGGCAGCAGTACTGAATGACAGTTTGAGATGGAGATGGATCACATGATCAGTAAATAAACTAGTGTTAGTTAATGAGAGATGGTCATTGTAATTTTATTATGTGTTTTTCAATATAGAATAGTCAACAATTAAACAATTATTTTCTTGTTAAGTTCATCATTGTTGAAGTTTCTCTTCTAGCAGATGCAGTGAGCTGTGGAGATTTTCTGCCCCGACTCACAGGATACACCTGCTGTTACAACACTTGTTATTTTTACTCTATGCAAATGATGAAGTTTCTGTGCTCTCTCTCTCTTTTTTTTTAAATTTTTTTTTTTTATCATAAATTGATGTTCATCCAACCAGTGAAGACAGTTTAAACAGTTACAGTCATTCTTCACAGTACTTGATCACAGTTCTTAGTACAGTACTTTCACTTAGTGAAATGGTCAAGCTTATGTTCTTCCTTTTCTAAGTATCCTCTGTTGATATGATAAAGCGAACAACTGATCAGGGCCAGAAAGCTTTTGACAGCAGTTCATTTCTCAATCATAATTAAAGTAAAAATTTCAGTCACTTTTTCCAGCTTACCTCCATACGAGAAAGGTTTTCTTCATTTTCTCTGATCCACTAATCTAGGAACAGCTCCAGGGAGAACAGAATCACAGTTCATTACAAGAGCCAAACACTTTACATTAAACTGTAAAACCAAACTGAAGATTTGTCTTTACCTGTTTGTGAAGCTGGCCATTCCATGCCTTAAGAGTGGCGATCTCCTGTTCCTCAGACAAATAACACAACTATTACACCACCATAAAGATGACTAGATACAGTTGAAGTCAGAAGTTTACATACACCTTAGCCAAATACATTTAAACTCAGTTTTTCACAATTCCTGACATTTAATCATAGAAAACATTCCCTGTCTAAGGTCAGTTAGGATCACTACTTTATTTTAAGAATGTGAAATGTCAGAATAATAGTAGAGAGAATTATTTATTTCAGCTTTTATTTCTTTCATCACATTCCCAGTGGGTCAGAAGTTTACATACACTTTGTTACTTTTTGGTAGCATTGCCTTTAAATTGTTTAACTTGGGTCAAACATTTTGGGTAGCCTTCCACAAGCTTCTCACAATAAGCTGCTGGAATTTTAACCCATTCCTCCAGACAGAACTGGTGTAATTGAGTAAGGTTTGTATGCCTCCTTACTCGCACACACTTTTTCAGTTCTGCCCACAAATTTTCTATCAGATTGAGGTCAGGGCTCCAATACCTTGACTTTGTTGTCCTTAAGCCATTTTACCACAACTTTGGAGGTATGCTTGAGGTCATTGTCCATTTGGAAGACCCATTTGAGACCGAGCTTTAACTTCATGGCTGATGTCATGAGATGTTGCTTCAATATACAGTATATACATAATTTTCCTTCCTCATGATTCCATCTATTTTGTGAAATGCATCAGTCCCTCCTGCAGCAAAGCACCCCCACAACATGATGCTGCCACCCGCATGTTTCACGGTTGGGATGGTGTTCTTCGTCTTGCAAGCCTCACTCTTTTTCCTCCAAACATAACGATGGTTATTATGGCCAAAAAGTTCAATTTTTGTTTCATCAGACCAGAGGAAATTTCTCCAAAAAGTAAGATCTTTGTCTTCATGTTCACTTGCAAACTGTAGTGTGGTTTTTTTATGGTGGTTTTGGAGCAGTGGCTTCTTCCTTGCTGAACAGCCTTTCAGGTTATGTTGATATAGGACTCGTTTTACTGTGGATATAGATACTTGTCTACCTGTTTCCTCCAGCATCTTCACAAGGTCCTTTGCTGTTGTTCTTGGATTGATTTGCACATTTCACACCAAACTACGTTCATCTCTAGGAGACATAATCCATCTCCTTCATGAGCGGTATGATGGCTGCGTGGTCCCAAGGATGAACCAGACATGTGGAGGTTCACACATATTTTTTTTTTTAGGTCTTGGCTGACTTCTTTTGATTCTTATTATCTTTGCTCCAACATGATCCAGCTGCCATCTACAGTACAAACCAAATATTAAATTTAATATGCCATTAAATTAGCAATAGATTACATTACATGGAAGAGAAAAAGGTCTGTACCTCTAAAAAGAGGCCCTTCACTGCTGATCTGAAGATCCTGAAAAACATCTCATGGTCTGCCCTCTGATGGAGATTAAAAATACATTATATTTAATAAAATGAATGGTTTCAGCATCAACTGCTATGTGTTGATGAATAGTGTTTAACCAATAGAGGGCGGTAAAGACTGGATTCAAAATTCATGAGTCTAATGAGTTACTTCAAAGTAGTCTTTGCCTCGATTACAGCTATATATATTGGAGTGTACACTCACCAAACACTTTATTAGGAAGACCTGTACACCTACTTATTTATGCGATTATCTAAACAGCCAGTCGTGTGGCAGCAGTGCAATGCATAAAATTATGCAAATACAAGTCAGGAGCTTCAGTTAATGTTCACATCAACCATCAGAATGGGGGGAAAATTTGATCTCAGTTATTTTGACAACGCCATGATTGTTGATGCCAGATGGGCTTGTTTGAGCATTTCGGTAACTGCTGATCTACTGGGATTTTCACTCACATCAGTCTCTAGAGTTTACTCAGAATGGAGCAAAAAAAAATAAAAAATACAAAATAAAAAAAATTAAAAAAAACGGAAATGCATTGTTGATGAGAGGTCAACAGAGAATGGCCAGACTGTTTCGAGCTGACAGAAAGGCTATGATAACTGCTCTGTACAATTGTAGTGAGCAGAATAGCATCTCAGAATTCACAACATGTCAACCCTTGAGGTGGATGGGCTACAACAGCATAAGACCACGTCGGGCACTTTATTAAGACCATGTTGTTCCTAATAAAGTGCTAAGTGAGTGTATATAAATTATATCTATATTTGAATCACTCAGCTTTTTTTTTTCCTGGCATTCCAAACTAATGTGTAAGAGCAGTGCTGATGTGTAAGTGTAGCTAGATGTGTGAATTTATATTCATCCCTGTGACATTAAGGTTTCAACCAGCAGGTGGTGACAAAAGAACGTCTTGTGTGTGCTTTGAGCGAGCTGAGTTGACTTTGAGAAAGACTGTGTTCTCCGTCAGTGCATGAGTTTCACTGATGTCATCGGCTTGTCTCTCACTCCATGATCAGTCGAATTACTGCTACACTATAGCTGAGAAATAGAGTTAAACTAATAGCTTCAGCATTACTGCCTATCACAGCCGAGAGTTGTGACAGATGGAGTAATAACACACGCTCAGGGTGCCTACCTGATGCCCAAGTTTCCAAGTTGGGAGAAGACTTAAACTTTCAACAAGGCAGAGGATAGAAAACTTCCTGTGTCGGTGTCAAAAGAAGAGGTCCCCAAGAAATATACAAGAGTGAATCTGGCATTCTCCATGTTTTCTCTGCTACAACAAAACATTTAAACGTAAGTGAAATACTTGTAGGATAATTCCGATAGCATGTCCAATGTGCAGCATCACTCCATGATCGCTCAGAGCGGATTACACTACAGCTAAGGAATAGAGTTAAACTAACAGCTTCAGCAGCATTACTGCTCATCACTCCTTTGGAGTCGCAACAGATGCAGGTTATCACACACGCTCAATCTCAGTCTCTCTCTCTCTCAAGATTGTGGGTAGCAGGGGTGGAATGAGTACTGGAAAATGATACTCAAGTAAAAGTACTGTTACTTCTTAAATGTAGTTTGAGTAGAGTGAAAGTACCTTTCCTAAAAACCACTCTTACTTGAGTAAAAGAGTAGCTCATTTAAAATTACTCATGAATGGTGAGTATTGAGTACTGAGTTGCGAAAGCCAAGCCCCTTTATAATAAAAACTATGCTGCAATTTAAAAATATAGCACACATACAGTAATTTACATTCCCTTATATGGCTGTTTGCTAGAAAGAATAAAAAAAAGGTATTTTATAGGTGTTTGTGACTGACAACTTCTAAAATACATCACTTATCTATGATATTGTAAACACTACATGAATCTGATTTAAAAATAAATAAATAAAAGGGCGACATGATTACAGAAATGAAAAGATGAAAAAGTTATTTTCAATATCATAATGTATTAAACAATTACATTAAAATCAGTTTATGTGTAGGGTCTAAATTTTCCTTAATGCCGACTGAGAGAGTCATTGTTGCACATATAACATGTTCAACAATGCAAGAAAAAAAAAAGCAGGGTCACTTGGCACATCAGATCAGCATGAGAGCTGCGTTTACTGTCTGGGCCACGCCCATGCAGAGTCAGCTCTCATGGAGACAGACTGTCCTCACTGTGAGGGCATGAGTCTCAAGAGGCTTTGCTCGTGAATCACCCTCGTTCTGAGGGACGATCAAGCCTCATGTGCCCTCCCACCCGCCTCTTCTGTGATACCCATCTGTGATACCCAGCTCCTGTTCTACCCGCTCTGTACAGGACTCCAACTGGCATCTCCGGCATGGGAGGCGGCACACGCCCCGCGAGCCCCTCAATCTCTCCGAAGCGCATGTTTTCCGATACGCTATGTGCAAGATGAGCTCCGGCCTTCTAAAAGAGCAGGCGGCCTCGTCTCGTGCGGTGGTTCTGACCGAATAATGACGATGTCATCATGTCTATCACTGCATCAGGCAAGTGGTCATTGGATGATGCTGCCGCCCCAATCCCAATCGAGGGTGAGGAACATGCATGCGCCACTGACAGGGAGATGATCCGCATCCTTACAAGGGCGGTCGAAGAGCTTCACCTTGAGTGGTCTCCCCCAGAGGAACCTGAACAGTCTCGCCTCGATGAATTGTTCCAGCAGTCCGGACGCTGTCAAATGGCAGCATCCCGCAAATCTGCCCCATTCTTCCACGAAGTTCATAAAGAACTATCCAAGTCCTGGCGCCATCCTCTTTAGTGTAGATCACGGGGAAGAAAATGGTTATGCCTAAGTACCCCTTGTGGAGGAGGCATAGTGGCATACCTCTGCCCAGCGAGTAATAGGCCTTGGAAATCACACCCCATACATCCTTCCAAACCGTGTCGACAAACGTCCGCACTGGCGGGAAAAGCTTTCTCAGCGGCAGGGCAAGCTGGATCAGCACACTACGCAATGGCGGTGCTCCAGGTATTTTAAGCCACTCTGTTGGATGCTCCAGTGTCTCCAGCCAGCCTCTTTGGCGGCTCTGTGAATAAGTTTGCTGAGCATTACGTCGTGACTCAGCAGCAGTCACAGGCTATGAGATACTTTATGCCCAAACAGAGTATATCACAGCCGGTTCGCCCTCGCTTTGTTTCGAGCCAGCGCCCGACTAAAAACCCCATACCTGCTGCCTCACCAGCACCTGCGTATCAGCACGCGCAGCAAAAGTGCTCCTGACAGGCACAACCCTTTGAAGTGGAAAGCAGAGCCCCAAAACACTGTTCCCCATCTCCCCACTACTGTTTGTTGGGAAAGGAATATTGTTGTTCACAATATTGTTCAAAATGTTGTTTCTGTGTCTTGCACTCAAATAAATGCAATAAAAAATGCAATAAGTGCAAAAAAGAATACAAAATTCATTGCAAATGCACGAGATGCTCACACATTCTCAATAAAGAGCCCTTTTCCCCCTTCAAAGCACACATATTATGCACAACCACTTCCCTATCGTGAGTGACGCATTATATCATACAGTGAGCAAACCAAATTGCTCTCTGTCCCATTACACGGATGCGTGGTGAGCCCTAACGGGTATTTCAGAATGGGTGCAAAAACGATCGAACATGGTTATACCATGTCTTCCACGGTTACGTCCGAAAATGCACCAGTGTTATGAGCCGAAATACACAGTCTCATCGTGAAAAACACAATAGAGATTGTGCCAAATTGTCAAGCACAAAAAGGTTTTTACAGCTGTTATTTTCTTGTTCCAAAGAAAGACAGCATACTTTGGCCAATCCTGGATCCGAGACATTTAAATTGCGCACAAAAAACTAAAAAACTAAAAAAGCAGGGTCACTTGGTGCGTCAGATCAGCATGAGAGCTGCGTTTACTGTCTGGGCCACGCCCATGCAGAGTCAGCTCTCATGGAGACAGACTGTCCTTACTGTGAGGGCATGAGTCTCAAGATGCTTCACTCGTGAATCACTCTCGTTCTGAGGGACGATCATAAAGCGCCCATTCAAAATGATTACTCCGAAACGGATCTCATCGCAAGTACGCCCACACGATTTGTTTGCGTCGACAGATCTGAAGGATGCGTCCTTTCATATCCAAATTGTATGACATCACAGGATTCGCGTTCAAGCGTATCAATTCAAAGTCCTGCCCTTCGGACTGTCTCTGGCTCCTCGCACATTCACAAAGTGCATCAATGCGGTTCTCGACCCTCTGAGACTGAGCTGCATCCGGATCTTGAACTACCTCGACGATTGGCTGTTACTGATGCAATCAGAGGTTTTATTATGCCAGCACAGAGACTTACTGCTTCAGCCATTCTACAGTGTCTGTCTCAGTTCAAACTGGGGAGAAAATTTCCACTGAAGCCATTTCAGAAAGCATTGGAATTTATGGCGGCAGCATTCCATTAGGTCTCTTACACATGAGACCTCTTCAGTGCTGGCTGAAGCACTGTGTGCCACAACATGCTTGGCACCAAGGGCGCATGTGCATCACTATATTCCGCCGCTGTATAGCTGCTTTAGCACCATGGACAGCTCCTGCGTTTTACCAGCGAGGTGTCGCACTGGGGCAAGATGTCACGCAGCGCCTAAAGCAATCGGCTGTATTTCTAGCCTTAAAGGCTTTTCAGTCAGAAATAGCAAACTGTCATGTCCTGGTTCGCTCAGACAACATGACAGTTGTGGCATATATAAACCGCCAAAGCGGAATTCAGGAGACTTCACCCTCAAACTGTTTTGAGGATTTGGGAAATACTTGGCAAAGCAGAAATCGATCTATTTGCCTCAGTGGAGAATACCCACTGTCCCCTCTGGTACTCGAAGTCCCAAGTTGTCAGGCGGAAAGTGGTGACCACAGATGCTTCCAACACAGGTTGGGGGGTGGTGTGCGATGGACACCTGACTTTCGGCACCTGGACGGGTGCGAGGAGGGCGTGGCACATCAACCGCCTAGAGCTATCGGCTGTAATTCTAGCCTTAAAGGCTTATCAGTCAGAAATAGCGAGCTGTCATGTCCTGGTTCACTCAGACAACATGACAGTTGTGGCATATATAAACAGCCAAGGCGGAATTCATTCACCGCCACTATTGGGTCACCTCCTCCTATGGAACGAGCATCATCTCCTCTCCCTGAGAGCGACATATGTCCCAAGCCACCTGAATTACGGCGCGGCCCTACTGTCACACCAAGGGGTGATACTGGGTGAATGGAGACTTCATCCTCAAACTGTACTGAGGATTTGAGAAAAATTAGACAAAGCAGAAATCAATCTATTTGCCTCAGTGGAGAATGCCCACTGTCCCCTCTGGTATTTGAAGTCCCAAGCCCCGCTGGGAACGGACGCAATGGCACACAAATGGCCGGTGAAATGCAAATATTTGTTTCCCTGGGTATGCCTTATTCACTCTGTCATATGCAAAGTCGAGAGGACAAGGAAATGGTTCTATTAATTGCGCCAAAATGGCCTAACCAGCCATGGTTTCTGGAAATGATGGAGATGCTGTACAGCTCACCATGGGAAATACCACTGAGGAGGGATCTCATCTCTCAGGTGCGAGGCACAATCTGGTATCCCCAGCCCCAGCTGTGGAACCTGCATGTGTGGCCCCTGAATGGGCACATTATACGCACCAGAACTGACGCGTTCAGTCATGAACACCATTTTACAGGCCAGAGCACCGTCCATGAGACGCCTCTACGCACTAAAATGGAAGGTGTTCACTGATTGGTGTCTCTTACATGGCAAGGACCCAGTAAACTGCCCCATACATGAAATTCTAATATTTCTTCAAGAACGATTAGACGCAGGACTCACCCCATCAATGCTCAAGGTGTATGTGGCAACTATATCTGCGTATCACGCACATGAAGCCGGCGCCTCTATAGGAAAGCATGATTTAATCATAAAGTTCCTTAAAGGAGCAAGACAATTAAACCCACCTCGGCTGGCTACAGTCCCAACATGGGACTAACTTTAGTCCTAAAAGCTCTCACAGGGCCCCCTTCGAGCCTTTGGACTCTGTTGAACTGTGCATGCTCTCCTTTAAGACCTCACTACTGCTGGCTCTGGCCTCAGTAAAACAGGTCTGTTACCATTCACTATCAATCGACAATTCATGTTTGGAGTTTGGCCCCAGCAAAGGCTCTCTCACTGGACTGTCGATGCGATTACCCTGGCTTATGAGTCGCAGGGTAAGACTTGCCCAATTGGTGTTAAAGCACACTCAACTAGAGGCATGGCCTCCTCATGGGCATGGACGAATGGTGTGTCCTTAAAAGACATATGTTTTGCAGCAGGATGGTCCTCTCAAAATACATTTGCAAGGTTTTACAACCTTGACGTAATGTCTCTTTCTTCACAAGTCCTCTCTGTTTAGAGCACTTGCTATTCATTGGCCAAATATATATATATACACTTATGCCCTTCCCTTTAAGTATGGTCTCCCCATCATTTGCACAACCGCCTGCATTCAGGCCGTTATAATTTATCATAAAGTTGCAAGCACTTTCATTATAAATAAACTCCCTTCCCGACTGGGTTCATAAGGAGTTAATTCATACAATATGACATATAGTTCATATTCGTTATGAGTGCTCTCCTCCTTGCCAACACGAGGATCACTCATTGCGGCATACTCATGTCGATCACTGTCCCACAAGACTGCAGCGCCATGCTTCCTCTTTGGGAAGTTATGTCGTGTAGTGCGGCGTGTTGGGATTCTGTTCCCCATATGCGTAGCTATTCAATGTCAAGTGTACTGAGTCGTAAGAGAACGTCTCGATTATGTACGTAACCTCGGTTCCCTGAGACGAAGGACATGCGACATTGTGAATGCCAGCTGCACTACAAGACTCAGAGTTCTTGAGGCATGAGCAATGCACTCCTTGTTCTCAGTCAGAAATTCTGAGGAAATTATGTTTGTGCGCCTGTTTTTATAGCGGACAGTTTTGCACCAAAACAGGCAGGGCTCAAACACCATAGCCAATATTAGAATATTGGCGTTACCGTAGAGATGTTTCAACTAGGTCGTGTAAGAAGGCACTCCCATATGCGTAGCTATGCAATGTCTCATTCCCTTCATCTCAGGGAACTGAGGATACGTACGTAACCGAGATGTTTTCTCGTTTCCTTGTTATTGTTGTTTGATTAATAGCCTTTATATTATATAGCCTACTAGACAGTGCTTTATTCAGTTACATGTACACTTCAAGTCTGACATTTTGATGCAAATACGCTTTTTGTCCCACTGTTTACGTTCACTTTAGACCAAACCAACTGCATTTACATTAATGCCTCACCAAGATGGGCATTGGCGGAATTATAAAGTGTATTTGATCATTTAAGCACGTACCCACATTAGCGCACAAACATTAGCCGCCTGTCAATCAAACAGCACACAGCTACAGACGTCAGGAAATAAAAAGTCAATCTTTTATATTTTATCTAGATCAACCAACCAGTGTTTTTTATTATAATAACTATAAAAACAGTAACAGTAGTGATAATAAAAATAAATGCTGAGTAAATATTAAGAATTAATAATTTTATTAAGAATTTTATTGAATTCATCCATCTGCTGAATGAAACTGCACACAATAAAAAAAAAAAACACAACTCACAATCCAATAACATTACTAACTTTCTTTTTTTCTATATGTCTCAAGGGACTGGCTTCTCTGTCATCGTAGTTTGTAAGTGCCTTCTCCCATGAAACGAAAACAATACATTTTGACAGTTCATCATGAATGCCCAGCCCTACAGGTATCTCATGAAAATTACGTGACTGTGGCTACATTTTTGCAAAATGGTATTACGTGGTTCATTACACATTTTCCATCAGATCCTAAGTGAAATGTCCACTGTGTGGAGTTTTAAATCAACAAAACCTACCTCTCTAACCTAAAACTTAAACCTAAACATTAGTGATGCCTCACCTCAGAAATCTCAATTTAACCCCTGCATACAATGTAATTGGTCCATTGCACCTAACTGCCTATGTAAAAATTCACTAGACAGATGTCTTTACCAGCTGGCATGCATACCGCGCCATGAGAATTTCTTGTGCATAGCATTTTAATTTTAAAACTCAACTTTAAATGAGGCTATTGAGAATTTGGATAAATATGTGCTTGCTTGACATTTTCTACAAGAGGATAATATGTATTTTCATCTCATTTGAATATAAATCATTAAAAACTTATTTTTCTAAAGAACTATTCATTTCTTGGAGTAAAACTTTAAGGGATAAAAAATGCTTTTAATGAAAGCAGGCTGAAGGTCAGTGCCAAGATTGGTTTATACATGGTTTGAGGTTCTAATTGACCCTAAGTTTTGCTTCTCTGGATTTACTATTTTTAGGTATGTGTTTGAGTAAGATTATTATTTTTTTTATTTATTTTTTCCCCCCCTTTCTATAAAGTACTGACAACATTTCCCCTAAATTCCAAATAAAAAAATTGTCATTTAGAGTATTTATTTGCAGAAAATGACAACTGGTCAAAATAACAAAAAAAAGTGTTTTCAAACCTCAAATAACGCAAAGAAAACAAGTTTATATTCATTTTTAAACAGTACAATACTAATGTTTTAACTTAGAGTTCAGAAATCAATATTTGCTGGAATAATCCTGATTTTCAATCACAGTTTTCATGCGTCTTGGCAAGCTCTCCACCAGTCTTTCACATTGCTGTTGGGTGACTTTATGCCACTCCTGGCGCAAAAATTCAAGCAGCTCGGCTTTGTTTGATGGCTTGTGGCCATCCATCTTCCTCTTGAAAACCTCTGGAATGTGATCAGTGGGGTTCAGGTCTGGATATTGGGCTGGCATGTGATCTGGTGGTCCTCCATCCACACACGCAGTGGTCTCTTAATTTTTTCCAGAGCTGTGTGTGTGTGTGTGTATATATATATATTAGTTCTATGTGTATTATGACTGGACATTTGTTTCCTTTTATGGCATTTTAACAGACATAATGTTTAGAGGAGCACAGTGGAATTAAATAGCTCTGGTCATGTGACTATTTGCACCGCTCATGCGAGAAAAAAATTCTGCACTGTCATTTACAATTGACAACTCATCATACATCAACTCCTTTTATACCCCTTTCGGTGGGATTAAATGGGCTAATGACAGTGTAGATTACCTGCAGGGTTCCAGCATCTTCTGCTGTTCTACAGTGGCTAGTGCAATATCAAACGCACTATTACGCAGAGACACAGTGACAGAACCTTGGAGACTGTGCGCAGCAGAGTTTCCGTTAGCTGGAAATGTCCGACAAATTAAATTTGCGCTGTGCTGCCACGGAGGACTTTCCCGACAGTTTGCGAAGTTCAAAAGCAGCCTGCGTTAATCTGGTCTCGTGTGCCATCGGTTGATTAACAGGCGAGTAGATCCTGAAATTCCTGCACAACCTCAACGGGAGAGTTAATTCATGATAACATGTAAACAAACAACATAAAAGAATGGCTCGCACCTGTTTGGGGTGATTCAATCAGAAGTGTCTCGCTTGTCCACATCATCATTATAACTGGCCGTATTACGCTTCTCTTTTTTTTATCACTTGTGTAGGGCTGGGTATCAGCACAGATGCCCCGATTCAATTCAATTTCGATTCACAACATCTCGATTCGATTAAAATTGATTCATTAAACACTGAAAATTCAGTACTACTAATTTGAGATGTGTAGGGCTTTACTGGTTGTTTAGATCAGTGTTACTATCAGAAATAATTAATAATTATTTCTTTAGTTATTAATTAATATTTAAATTAATTAATTGAATCTAACTCATTAAAACCTCATATGGGGCTCCAGTAAATGTAGTGTGCTACGTTTAGGAGCAAGTTTGGTTATTAGCAATAATTAATAATTAAAGATAATTAATTATTAAAATCAATAGAACATTGATGAGAATCAATGTTAGCTTTTCTTAATCCTTTAAAAAAAACAATTATCAAAGATAATCGTTAATTAACATCGATGAAACATTAATTAAAATTAACACTAGCTTATTGATCATTCAAATTCAATCATCAAAGATATTTATCAATTATCAAAAATCAATAGAATATTAATAAGGATTAACATTGATAGGGCACCACCCTAGAATTAGGGACTAATAACCAGATAGTATAACAGTCTCAATATTAGATTGTTTTCTTAGGAAAATCGACATCCGAAGAATATCGATTTTCGGGAAAAAAAAACAAAACAATGAATGAAGGTTTGAATCCGAGCACTGACATCCCGTCAGCATGACACAGGCGTATGCAAAACAAACCAAAACACTTCTCTTTGTAATATAAACAAAGTTTATTTATGCAGTAATATCAATTAATAATTAATACAATGCAGTCAATAAACTTCCGACTTACAACTACAAACTAAACAGTGATATGATTAGATATGGAAATAAAAATAATCCTATAACACATAAGGTGTGTGTGTGACAGTGTGTGTATGTCAGTGTGGTTAGTGAGAGAGAGAGAGAGAGATTAAGTGACAGCCCGAAAGCTGATTTTGCGATAGCTGGAGAGAAAGCGGTACGGCTGTTGATTCTCGGCGGGCTGGCGGAGAACTCAGAAATGTCGACTTGATTGAAGATGGAAGAGAAATCTTTAATCTCTTCACTTCTGCAGGCAAACAGATGAAGATGCGGATTGCTCGGCGGTCTCCTTCGGATCCGTAAGAGTGTTCGGTTGAACACAGAGTAATCTCAACTCGTCCAGCGAGATGGAGATTGTATGGCCACAGTTTCAAGTCGGACGTTACTTCCTTGTGCCACGAGGCTGCACCTGAGAGCAGCAAAAAGCTACGTCCATATTCGGTGAACTAAGTCGCTGGAAGCGAAATCTTTAAGCATTTCAGAATTATTTAAACTCCTTATGATGTCATGTTTGAGGGACGTTCTGTTGTGTGCCTCATCCAATAGAAGAATTCAATCCTTTAGTGAGCAAGGCTTCATGGATTTGTAGTCTGTTTTGGACTCCCTTTTTTTGATTTTGGCGCGATTTTTATCAGTATAATTTACGACATGGAATGTGTGGGGGCTGAGTTAAGTTTTACGACTGTTAGGCCTGCCTTTGTCTTCTGTCTGAATACATGAGGCCCAACAGATTTTTCTAAAGCTGTACGTGGAACACCAATTTAAAAATAAGAGTTCAGTGTTTCCTACAGGATTCTCCCACCCAGGGGTGGATCTAATGGGGTGGCATTGTGTGGCAAATACCACCCTAAGAAAAAGCATTGCCACCCCAGTATAAGTATCCAAATGTCTTAAATATAAATTTAAGTATATTGTCGTTGATTTTGATGTTGTGTAGTGGTTTATTCATGTCAAACTGCCTAAACTCTTACGGAATGCACAAATGACTATAGACCGATTAATTGATTATAGCAGCAACCAATCACAGTATTGACCAATTTCCTACATACTCTTGCAGCATGTGTTCCTTGTTTGGGCTCTCGCTGGTTGATGAGCTTATTTCCTCAACAACAATGACCTCATGAAAAAACCAGTTGTTTCCAGATATTCACTAAATCATTATTAGATATGTCGCTGTCAGTTATGTGTCGAGACATGTCCTCACCACTTTTTGAAATAGCTTTCGTCAGGTACAGCATGTGTATAATCCAGATGAAACATCTCCAGTTCTTGAGTTGGAGTTTCTATTTCATCTCTGTGTGTTTTGACTGGTGATCCGGCGCTGGAATGTGTTTTGAATGTTATCAGTGTCGTTTAGTGTCGGCAGTTTTGCCGCAGCTTGTGCTCTTGCCCCCATTGTGACGGCCTTCACGACCATATTGTTTGTGTGTATGTAGTGTGTGTGTGTTGTCTCTTTCCCTCTCAGGTGTGTGGTAACCAGGTGAGCGGATTGTTGGAGCGCTCCGGTGCGCAGTGTGTTACCTCCCTTTATAAACCGAGTGTTTCATGGCTGGGTTGTGTGATGGGAAACGGGTGTTCGTGATCTGCGTCATCTCGTTCACGGGCGCATTCCATGTTCCCACTGCTGGAGCAGAGAGTTTGTGGTTGTCGCTGTCTGAATTTCGGAGTTCACTGTTCTTTCACATACAGAACTGTCAAAAAATGTGTCCGTTTCTGCTACCCTCGGCTCCCCGCATCTTTTATTGCATTTTATTTTTAAAGCGTAACACCCATCCACTGATGTACATATGCAATCTTGTTTTAAGAGTTATATTTGGGCAAATTGGAATCCAAAACCTCTTAAACTAAAAGGCAAAAAGTTACCACTAGATAAATCAGTCGTGTTCTTAAAGTGCTGACGTATTCATCTACAAAATCCCAAGACTGATAGTGACATAAGGTAGAAATGAAATAACCATATTGTGAAATTTATTTGGGTGCTTGAATCAATCATTAAGAATTACTGTTGATCAAAACAAGTAATTTAAAAGAATTTACTGCATTACGTAGTATTCATTCAGTTTTGCAGCACTGCCCCCCACAGTACAATTGTCTACACAGTTTATTTTTGATTTAGACCTAACTTTGTTTTAATCTTCGCTTTCAAATGGATTGCAGCTGTTAAGAAGGTGATTTTATTGGCAGAACAACATGGGATATGCATGCATTTTCTATCCATGGGTACACTTAAAGGTAGTGAAATTTATTCCAGATTGCCGGTTCTATATGTGAAGCATAGGAACATTTAAAATTTGTTGATGTGTTTAATAGTCAATGTCTTGGTGCTCTGGAGACAGAAGTTGTCATTTATTTTTTCCATCATGCAAAAATAGATTTTTTTATGTTGGCAAATCAATATCAAAATGGTTACTATGTGGTTCCTGTAGAAATAGAGTTGTACCACAATTCATGGACATTTGTCATTTGATAGTGACCCCAATTAATGAACTAATACTTGTTGCAATGAAGCTTGGTAACTTAATCCATAAGAACTACGCATGGGCACTTGCTTTAGTGTTGCCACCCCTCATAGTCTGCATGCCACCCCCTTCCCACCCCATAAAAACATTTCTACATCCACCCCTGCTCCCACCATCCGCTTTCACAACGGTTAACGCGTGGTTTATTAAAAGGGTCATATAAGGATGTCGTTTAAAAAAAAAAAAAAAAAAAAAAAAGTGGCTTTAAAAGGAATATTGCGTTAACTTCGACAGCTCTAAATTCATTTTTTTATTGAATTCATAAAGTCACTTAAAATGTTTGATTTCGATCAAACATCACAATATATTAATTCTTAAAATGATGTGGCATTATCATGAAATCAGTTCTCTACTGTGGATTTATGTTTTAATTTCCAACTGATAAGACTTACATATACTAATAAAAGCTGTAATATTAAGTCCATTGTCAATAAATATTGTTTCATTTTAGCCTCTGGGCCACTTACAAAAGATCTAAAAATCTGGACAATATGTTGGCTAGATCAGATGTGGTGCATGATGACTTTTAAAAGCATAATTTAAGTTCCCCCCCCCCACCCTCGTGTCAAAATATTAAATTTTATGTACATTCTTCTATAACAAAATGTAAGGAATTTACATGTACGTGTCACGATTGTGTAGTAGAGATGAGAGGTAAGGATCTATTCGCAGGCTTTTAATGAAGGTGATGAAGATAACAACGAGGAGAACACAAAGAACCAAATAAACTCTAGACTACGCATTAACATACAAGATAACTGAGAGACATACATTCAAGAACTAACCAAACCTGATATAAACTAAAGGGTATATATACAAACTAGGGTAATGACCAAACACAGAACACCTGGGAACAAAGATGGGAAACACATGGCTGTGATGAGGGCAAAGAATCATGGGAAACATAGTTCGGGGGAAACTAAAGACAGAGGACAAAAACCATTACAAAATAAGTGTCCTTGAAAACAAAACGGAAATTAACTGACAGTACCCATAAAAAAAAAAAAAAAAAAAAAAAAAAAAAAAAACTGTATCAGATTAATATGTTCCACAAACAATTACTACAATTTCAATTACAAACATTTACTTACTTAAGTGCCCATGTCCAACAATGTATGTTGGGAAAAGAGCACAAAAAATTAGAACTGGTGAAAAAAATTGGCAATTCGTCGACAAAACTTTACTTTACCATTTCCAGACCCATTTTTTTGTATTTTATTTTTTTTATTGAACATAACCATAACATTGAACAATTGAAATGTATTATAACTGAGAAAGTCCTGAAGTCTCATTAAGGTGGAGACGTTAACAAAAAATTATTACAAAGAGAGGCATTTTGGATGTTTCATTTACAGATCATGTCTCCTGTGGGTTTATATTAAGATTTTTGATATATGTAAGTTTTGTTCTTATTTGTTTCACTGCATTTGTTTGTCAAGGAGACAATACTGATTACTGAACAGCACTACATGCCTAATGTGTCTTATTACTTCTATGAATGTTATGTTATTGATTGCGTGTGTAATGGTGTTTAGTTGAATATTGTTTATTGCCAGTGCTGGGTAGTAACAGATTACATGTAATCTTGACTACGTAATCAGATTATGAAAATCAAGTACTTGTAATTGGATGAAATTACACTGTAAATACTCGTAATCAGACTACAGTTACTTTTTATGGATTACATGATTACATGTTAATTAGGCGACAGCAGTAAGTTCTTTATAATTTATTGATCTCTGTAATTTTTCTTTTTCTTTTTTTTTTTTAAATCTTTTACATTTTTCACTCTAAAACAGCCTACCTAAGATATGTCTTTGGTAACTATTCGAGGGTTTTTGGAAGAGAGGGAGAGGGGGAGGGTTGTAAAATTGCACACAGACCTGATGGTCATCATTAGCCAGGTGAAAATGGAGCAGTCTAAATCAACATTTAACCACTGGATGTACAGAGATCATTTCACTTTTAAAGTGACACAGGAGTGTCACTTCAGTCAGCATATGATAAGGTAAAATGACTAGACAGGCAACAACTACTAAGTCAGAATTATAATAGAAAGAGTAGACCATTTTCAGTTAAATATGTACTAACTTATAATAAGTACTCTCAGGGAATCTTTCTACAGATCCATCATTATAAACCATTTTTAAACATCCTCCTTTATTTATTCATAAGAGATCCGGTAATTTAGCAAATAAATTGATAAAATCGGATGTAGTTGTAGAAAAGAAACACACATTCATAAAGGGTTGTTATCCATGCAGAAAACCAAGCCACAAGACATTCATTGATCGACTGGAGTCGTGTGGATTACTTTTATGCTGCCTAAATATGCCTTTTGGACCGTCAAGCTTAAGCAGCGTTATGGCACTTATTCGCTGTCATTGTATGGATGAACAGAGATGAAATGTGCTTATAATAATATGTGCATCCAGCACAATATGTTTTTTGCATGTCCTCGCAATAGTTTTTCTTTCCATCGCAAAAAACTTACCATGGTATTACTACAGTAATTTTTAACCAAATTTTAACCTTGTAGAAAGTGAAACCATAGTAATAATACAGGTTCATAAAATCATAATGTTGTGGTTATTATGGTTTTACTACAAATATTTGTAGTAAAACCATAGTAAACACAAGATTAACCATGGTAATCTATAGTAAAATCATGGTTACTAAGTAGATAGAATACACTATATTAAAAAAAAAAATACAAAAAATACAAAAAATAAACTGGTAACTTTCCATAGTTATTACAATATTACCATATAAAACCATGGTTTCTGCCACAAAAACAAAAAAACAAAAAAAAACAAAACATGGTTAGCCTACAATAGAATCAGAATCAGAATGAGCTTTTTTGCAAAGTATGCTTACACACACAAGGAATTTGTCTCGGTTACAGGAGCTTCCAGTGCACAAACAATACAACAAGACAGAGATAATAATAAAAGAAAGAATAAAAATAAAAGTGAATAGAAAATAAAGTATATATACACTGTAAAAAATGTACTGTAGATTTTACAGGAATTAGCTGGCAAAAAAGTTGCCAATAAAGTCCTGTAAAAATTTTGTTAATTGCTGTAAAATGGATTACAGTATAATACTGCAAAGCAATTTACAGTTAATTGTTGTTCCACTAAATGACAGTATTTAGCTGGCAACTACAGTTGCCAATAAACTCCTGTAAATACCCCAAAAGCCAATATTTTCTTGTAACAGTTTTACATCGAAAATGCTGTAAAGAATGATTTCTACAGTAAACTGTAATCTATTATTTACCAATATCTTGATGTAAATATATTAGAATGAAAACTATTTAAATTTCTTTACAAATTAATAAAATCAAATTAAGTCAAAGCTGTTATAAGAAAAATATTTATTAAAACTGACAGAAAGCATTGTATGACTTTTACTGGTTTTTTTAACCGCTTAATAGAAAATCTTATCAAAATCACAGTTGCATTTTAAATCTTGTTAAAATTCACTGTAACTCTAGATTTTTTAAAGAAAAATATATATTTTGTGATGAACAACATTATGAAACATATGCTGTGCTTATCTTCCATTAAACCCAGAATATTCCATCTAAAAACAACTGTTAAACCATGTTTTTTTTTTTTTTTTTTTTTTTACATTTTTGTTTGTACGTTGACCAACTTTTGGCAGTGAACAAGATCTTAGTGAAGATCAAAAATGTTAGAACGCAACTTAAAAACATGCATGTCTAATAAAACAAGTGTCTTTTATCAGAAGTCTCCTCCTGTATACAGCAAGTCGTGGTTTTGATACATACAGGTGCATCTCAATAAATTAGAATGTCGTGGAAAAGTTCATTTATTTCAGTAATTCAACTCAAATTGTGAAACTCGTGTATTAAATAAATTCAATGCACACAGACTGAAGTAGTTTAAGTCTTTGGTTCTTTTAATTGTGATGATTTTGGCTCACATTTAACAAAAACCCACCAATTCACTATCTCAAAAATTAGAATATGGTGACATGCCAATCAGCTAATCAACTCAAAACACCTGCAAAGATTTCCTGAGCCTTCAAAATGGTCTCTCAGTTTGGTTCACTAGGCTACACAATCATGGGGAAGACTGCTGATCTGACAGTTGTCCAGAAGACAATCACTGACACCCTTCACAAGGAGGGTAAGCCACAAACATTCATTGCCAAAGAAGCTGGCTGTTCACAGAGTGCTGTATCCAAGCATGTTAACAAAAAGTTGAGTGGAAGGAAAAAGTGTGGAAGAAAAAGATGCACAACCAACTGAGAGAACCGCAGCCTTATGATTGTCGAGCAAAATCGATTCAAGAATTTGGGTGAACTTCACAAGGAATGGACTGAGGCTGGGGTCAAGGCATCAAGAGCCACCACACACAGACGTGTCAAGGAATTTGGCTACAGTTGTCGTATTCCTCTTGTTAAGCCACTCCTGAACCACAGACAACGTCAGAGACGTCTTACCTGGGCTAAGGAGAAGAAGAACTGGACTGTTGCCCAGTGTTCCAAAGTCCTCTTTTCAGATGAGAGCAAGTTTTGTATTTCATTTGGAAACCAAGGTCCTAGAGTCTGGAGGAAGGGTGGAGAAGCTCATAGCCCAAGTTGCTTGAAGTCCAGTGTTAAGTTTCCACAGTCTGTGATGATTTGGGGTGCAATGTCATCTGCTGGTGTTGGTCCATTGTGTTTTTTGAAAACCAAAGTCACTGCACCCGTTTACCAAGAAATTTTGGAGCACTTCAGGCCTCCTTCTGCTGACCAGCTTTTTAAAGATGCTGATTTCATTTTCCAGCAGGATTTGGCACCTGCCCACACTGCCAAAAGCACCAAAAGTTGGTTAAATGACCATGGTGTTGGTGTGCTTGACTGGCCAGCAAACTCACCAGACCTGAACCCCATAGAGAATCTATGGGGTATTGTCAAGAGGAAAATGAGAAACAAGAGACTAAAAAATGCAGATGAGCTGAAGGCCACTGTCAAAGAAACCTGGGCTTCCATACCACCTCGGCAGTGCCACAAACTGATCACCTCCATGCCACGCCAAATTGAGGCAGTAATTAAAGCAAAAGGAGCCCCTACCAAGTATTGAGTACATACACAGTAAATGAACATACTTTCCAGAAGGCCAACAATTCACTAAAAATGTTTTTTTTATTGGTCTTATGATGTATTCTAATTTTTTGAGATAGTGAATTGGTGGGTTTTTGTTAAATGTGAGCCAAAATCATCACAATTAAAAGAACCAAAGACTTAAACTACTTCAGTCTGTGTGCATTGAATTTATTTAATACACGAGTTTCACAATTTTAATTGAATTACTGAAATAAATGAACTTTTCCATGACATTCTAATTTATTGAGATGCACCTGTATGTAAACTTACATGCTTAACCACTCAAAGTCCATTAATTTTATGAGAAGAGTACACACATGAGGGTTGACTGTGTTGTTCCTCTTCTCTGAGACCTTTCTGCTTTTTTTGCCTTTGTTGTGGCTGTCTTGGTGCCAGTGGGTGGGTTGATTCCAACAAAACATCTGCACAAAGATCAGTCACAAAAACACAAGCAGAAGCTTTAGGATAGTATGCAGAATTGAATAAAAAAGAAAAAAAAAAAAGAATTAAGTACCACTTTACAATAAGCACTACTGCACTAATAATGTATTAAGTAGTTAACATATAAGTGTGTATATTTAAATACATTTTGTTACCTTTGAACAAATTCAAGTGTGCAGGATGCCTCCTTCTGGTACACCAGTTTGAAGTTGTAATAAGATGAAAAGCTGCAAATCCAGCCACAAAGTTGGAGTGTGAATTCACAACCACCCCACCCTTAATACTCAGCATCCACTGGGTCGCAGTGAGAATTTCACCTAAAATTAACAAATGTTAGCAATACTTTATAAAAAAAATAAAAAATTAAACTAAAATACAACAGTCAAAGTTTATTAAATAATTTACAACAGATTTCAGAACAATGTACACTACCTAAGACAATCAGTCTGGGAGAGTCTGGAAGCGTCAACATTTTCTCCACATCAGCTGCTGTTGCAGACACCTACAAGAAATAAAAAATTGGAAAAAATATTGATAATTTAAATGTATTTACATATATGAGATCAATATACACCCCCACAACACACAATTTTTTACACTACATATGACTTATGATCGGTCTGAAGAATGAGTGCTTCAAGTTTCTCTTTGAAGTGTGATCGAAGCAGAAGGACCACACATGGGATGAAACAAGATGCTCCACTATCATCAAACTTCATAATTATGCGCTGTATCTCATCTGCATTAGTCCCTGCTGGCTTTTGTCGGAAGAACTGAAGGATCATCTTTCCCTTTTCTTCCATGGAGTTCTCAAGTTTTTCCAGAATGCTGATGTTTGTAAGTGATTTAAAGTGGTTATACAGTTCTTTAGGTGTGAAAAGATACGGCCATTAATTTTTCAACTCAGCATTGGATGGTGGTGGACAGGCATTGATGGACTTCCATTGGAGATAGTATGTTGCTTTCATTAACTGACTGAGATATCCTCTCTCTACCCCAGCTGGCCCCTCAGTACTATAGAGGTCCTTCATTTATTTTTGTTTATCTTTAAGACTCTCCTCAGTTTCTTCAAGAGGACACTCAGGCTGCCATCTCACACAACCATACTGGTCAGCAGCTCCTGGAGCAATGTCTTCCACTGGTTAATGTGAGGTCCTTTTCTGTTTCCTGCATCTTGAAAATGAGCAGCCACATGCTCAATTCTTGTTTTTAGTTGAGTCAAAAGAGATCCATAGCCAGTGCCAATCCTTGTGCCATCTCTCAAGACATCAGCAAAGCTTTGTGAATACTGTTTAACGATCTTCTTAGCGACAAACAGGCATTGTGATTTTGATGGATTTAACTCTGTCAGTCTCATTTCATCAACAATAATTCTTACCAATTCTCTGCAATCTTTAGCTGTATGGCGTTTTCCCAGTGCAATGGCTGTTTTAATACCAGAAGGCATCCTATTCCAGGGAACTTCAAAGTTTTCAGGACATACAGTTAACTCCACAGTTGTACTGGAGCTGTTTGCGCTGGACATACTTGGTGTGCTTGAGGAACTAGACTTTGATACCACAACAGAGGATTCTCCATCATCAAAGAGTATGTTTGTGGATTCTAGAGGTGTTACTTTGACATAACTTGTTTGGTCTGAAAGAAGAAGAAAAAAATCCTTGTAATAGCCTGATACAGCTCAACATCCACAAACAATGAACATTGAATTAGTTCAACCAAAAATGAATCTCTCATTACTTGCTCTTATATTGTCTCAAATACAACTTACTTTCTTCAGCAGAACACCAAGATATTTTCATAATTGTACAAAGTCAGCAGGGTCCTTAATTGGAGTCCTAAACTTTCAAGCTCCAAAGGACATAAAGGCAGCATGAAGGTAATTCATATGACTCCAGTGTACAAGGAAGTGTAATCAAACTTCATTTGTTTTTTACATTTTAATCTGTCTTCACTCAAAACTGATTATATTACTTCCGAAAACATGGATTAAACCCCTCCAGTTGTATGGATTATCTTTATGGTGCCTGTAAGTCGTTTTTGGAGCTTGGAAGTGTTGGACCACATTGACATGCGTTGTATGAACAAAAACACATCTCCATCAAAATTTCTTTGTTGGTGTTCCACAAAAACGCAAAAGTTGTTTGAGTTTGAGACAGTATTAAAGGTGAGAAAATTATAATTTTTTGGTGAAATCTTAATTTAAATCTTTAATGTTAAGTGCTTTTTATACAGTAGTGATCAGAAGATTGACCATGACATACCTTCTTCATTCCACGCACTGAGGAGACGATGGCACTGTATTGGCGTGATGTGATCAGGGAGATAATCCTCTTTAATGAACTGCAGGTCAGATTTGGACTCAAATCCTATGCTTGCCATCTTGTTCAGGAGAGAAAGTAGTTTCTCCTCTGGTAGCCCAGGTAGGACTGCCAACACAGCATCTCGTACATCCTCCCCTAATGCTGACATTACTCTACAAATCTGGGAGAGAGTGATGAAATATAATCACTGCTAAGCCATTCATCTTGTACTGCACTAATGGATAATAATCAAGGAGATTCTCTTGCTTTACACACATAGTCTGACTCTTGAACTGTCTCTGTTAGACAATGGATGCCCATATCAACTAGCTCCACAGCCTGCTGCCTCCTCACAACAAAGTAGACAGAATCATTAAAGTGAATTAAAATCAGCTTAATCTCACCCATGTGTAGACCTTCTTCATCTTGTTTTAGTACAACATACATGTTTTTTTTTTTGTTGTTGTTGTTGTTTTTTGTACTTTGTACCTTTGTAAATTACTTAATTTGCTGCTACAGTAGAGTTATAAGTGAAAATAATGTTGCAGTTGCTACCTTAATGCTTTCATTGTAGTCACCAATATAAAATTAATTTCCTCTTTCCACCTGAACTACAGGTTTAAAAGAGTCCCAGTAATTAAGTGTGATTGTAAGAGCTGATGTCTCTCTGCTAAAGTAGCACACAGGTTTTTAAAGTTGTGCAATTTTCTTGCACACTGTTTGAATTAAGTGTGCTTACTTTCAAATCTCAGAGTCCAAAGATGGATCAGAGGTCCAAATTGGATTATAAGCTTTGGACAGTGACAGAGGTAGTGGTGTTTTGGTTTAAGGGAAAACTCTGGGAATAACTCCACTCTAGACTGGATGTATTCTTCAATGAGGACACCCAAATAAGCAACCTGATCTGCAGTAATAACTGGTGAACACACATGCACAACTATTTCTCTCAAGAGAAAAATCAACTTCCATACACTACTTTCGCTTGGGTTTTTTATCCTGTCTCCAACCAATAAAGGGAGGACCCTCAACAGGCACCAATTTTGGACTGCATGTCCACCCAACTTCCCACTATTTGCACAAAACTCAGGAGGTTTGTCATTTCCATCACTTCCTAGATAAGTAAACTGACTTATGCTTCTATTCAGTTCTTCAAACGTGAAATGTTTCTCTGTGTTTACCAAGTGGTTGATGCATAATGCTAAGTCACAGGAAACAATGCCCTCAAAAAGGTCATGACCTAGACATGGTGGGAGACCAGGTTGGCAGACATGAAAGTAAAGCAGCTGGTTGAATACTGAGTCAAATTTTATTCCACACACTGATTCTGTGTTGCTTTCTCTTAGGTTTTCAACATGATGCTGATATGACAGCTGTTCTTTTCGATACAGCTGACAATGGACTAGACTCGAATGTTTGTCTATCTATGTCACAAAATCTACAAAAAAAAAGCACTCCTGCTGAAGTTTTCCAGGAAGCCACCAATATTGTGTGACCCAAGATTGTCTCCTGCTATTGCGCACAGAGCCCTTTTAATAACTTTACCATCCTTCAGTGCAATGCCACTCTCCTCTAGGTCTTTAAGGTCATTAATCAATTGATTAAAAACTATTTCCTGTCCAAAATGCTTAAAATCTTGTTCCCTGCAGAGAAGAACAAGCTGCATGTGATCAATATTGGACCTGTTGTATGGCAAATATCACCAAGTGTTAAATATACTGCCAAAATCTTGTGTTTCTTTCGGCCTGATCCTAAAGTATTTACAACCTCAAATGCATCTTGATAGAGAATCAAGGCTATAGATGATTTGTCTGTTTCAAATAAGGCACTATTAGCAATATTATGTCCATCCCAAATGTCCTCAAACACATCATTGGTTGGTAGGCGAGAATGTGATAGTTCATATTGCTTTTTGAAAGCCTCTGATTCAAAAAGGGCATTAAGAGTTCCCTTTATAGGCACGTACTGTGCAAAGCATTCTTTCCCTATTATTAGTCATTAGAGTCATTAGTACCTAAATACACAGGCACTGGTTCTACATAATTAAAGCAGTTTTTAAAGACTGTCTTGCGACACTGATCTGTACGCAAGACAGAATTGCCTGCATTAAGTATATCGTTCTTTTTGAGTTCCTCAATTATAATTATTATTGTGTCACTAGACACCCCAAGTTCAGACAATCTGTCCTTGAATTTCAAGAAGACAAATGACTGGGCCAGATCATGAATACCTTGGACTTCCTCAATGATGGTCTGAATTAAAGATGAAGATAAAAGAAGCTTTGCTTGCATTTTTAAATAAAACAAAGTCAAATTCTTCAGAGGAAAATCTTCATCTACACTTTCAAGGACCTCACCTGGCTCAGGTCCCTCACTCTCATCTAGATATGTACAGGGTTGACACTCATGTTGCGATGGCTTTGCAAAAACTGCTTCATGTAGATGCTTAGGTGGACTGTTTTTGTGTGTTCTTGAAATATGAGACGCAAATGTGGATTTAACACTATATGTCCTCTTGCAGCTCTTAAAAGGGCATTTTATTTCCCTGCCCTCATCTATATAGCCCTTTAAATGCCTAATTAAGCCCTTCAGACTTGTACATGTGAAATGACAATATTCAATCTGGCAAATCAATGTTGTGTCTGTTTGGTCAAATCTGACACCTCTATGATACCCCTTATGGTCTCTATATAGATGAGACTTGAATGCTGAACATTTTGTAAAAGCACGGGAACAATCAGGAACACCACAGGTGAAGGAACAGTTTGGAACATTACTGTGTACTTTCATATGCTGAGTAAAACCTAGAATGGTATTGCTCTCATGCTGACACAATTTACAGTGATATATTTCTCATTTCTATTTGGGTTCTAATTATAGTAATAGAATGATAATTAATATATGGGAACTCTGAGCAGTGAAAGAAATTTAAATCGCAAATCTTTTGCCAGTAATTTCGAAAGATACATTCCTAAAACAACGATCGCATCAAATTGCTTAACATTCAATGTAGTAATGACGCGGGCCTCTGTTAAACACTACTTTTACATGTCCTCAGTAAGAAATTTAAACTGCCGAAATAAACGAGAAAATTACAGCATTCAACCATGTTAACATCTTATTTTCTAATGTTTTCGTCACCCAAACTGACTGCAAGTACGTATTTACCATGTAGTTTTGTCTCACAAGCACTTCAGTCGAAATGTCGTGTTCGTCAAATGGCTCTAAAAATACTTTCTCTACAGCAAAGGGGAACTGCAGCATTCATTCATGTTAAAATTACATTTACGATGTTTTTTGTCTATATTTTCACCTTTTAGTTCAGGTTCGTCTCACCACCTGCAGTTCAGCAATTATGGTGTGCCCCGTCGCACTCCAGCTGCCTCGCGCCTGAAACAAGAACCTTAAAGTTAATGACACATTCCTAACTAACCAAACGTAATGTTTCGAAAAACATTGGAATCAAGGACTTTTACATCCCACTAAATGTCGTGATGACATGCTTTTGTGAACTACAAATCGATCAAATTAATTACATCTGACATTAAATGGGCTAATGTTATGAATTGTTTCTGTTCGAAATATCAAATAGCTTATACCACATGAAATGAAATAAGTATAATAGAGTAGTGTACTTTATTTATGGACATAATTTAAGTGAACTTACCAACAATTGTGAGTAATTCCTCTTCTGCTCCAGTCCACCAGATTTCAAACCTGAATGCAACCCGTGCAATCCCATAATGCCACATCACAATAAATTACTGTGAAAATGCATGAGCTACAGTGACAACATCACCTACCTGTAAATTCACTTAAGTTGACATGGAAATATACTGTAGTACTTTGTTTGACCCATAATGCATTGCAAACTACAGTAACAACTTGTAAAATGTTAAAACAGTAAGTTTTGTAGAATTTTGCTGTAGAAACTACAGCAATTTGTTACAGTGTAGAAATACACAACAGGAATATATATATATATATATATATATATATATATATATATATATATATATATATATATATACGTATGTACAATATACAAATACAATCTGTTATATACAGATGCAAGGGAATGTAATGGCAGAAGAGGTGTGGTATGTTGGATAATTATAAATAGACTAAGCTGTGTATTGCACATTAATTATTGCTCAATGGGGCAATTTTAGCTGTTCATGAGATGGATAGCCTGAGGGAAAAAACTGTTCTTGTGCCTGACGGTTCTGGTGCTCAGTGCTCTGATGATCCTGCACATCTTAATTTTAGAATTTCAGCTCAATCCAACAGTCTATTAAAGTTCAGAGAGAAATGTCAATGTCCTCCTTTTGATCTCTCACATAATATAAAGCTGGTGCTGCCAGTGAATTGCTCACAGGTGTACCTTGGCTGAGAGTTTTGTTTTCACATGGATAATAATGAAGATTTAGGTCTTATATGCAAGTGTAAGGGCTGTTTGGTTGAGGCAAATATGTCATTACCAGCCAAAGATTCAATAAAGGAACTAAATTGCTTCTACGTGTGATATTTCATTCACCTCCCACCCGTCGTCAATAACAGATGGGCGGGGATAAACAAAATTGAATCACTTTAGCAATGCATAACACCCTTAGCATTTTATACTTTAGCAATATTCTTGTAAAATATCAGAGATAGCTTTAAAGAGTCTAGAGAATCCATATATTGTTGTCTGTTCCCACAGACTGCATATTTTGATGTTTTTTTGTCCTATCTGACACACCCAATTCAGGTCATCTCTACTAATAAGATGAGTGGAATCAGGTAAACTTGATAAGGGAGACATCCAAAATGTGCAGTAATTTCTCTCTCTTTCTTTCTCTCTCTTTGATCTGTTCTGTATTAAATACCTAGATTTAGCAAATTGGTGTGTGAGAAGTTTCTGAATATGAATGTGCAAATGTAGTCCAGTGAAATTGGAAGCCAGGCAGTGGTTTCAGTTCCTCTGGTGACTCTGTTGTATGTTTGAGGGGATTAATTAGACACTGGACATCCGTATATAGTATATACTGTACATGTGTTTTACAGTGGCAAGAAAAAGTTTGTGAACCCTTTGGAATTAGCTGGTTTTCTGCATTAATTGGTTATCAAATGTGATCTCATCTTCATCAGTCACAAGTATAGACAAGCAACAATGTGCTTAAGCTAACAACACACAAACAATTATAATCTTTCATGTCTTTATTGAACACGTCCCATAAACATTCACAGTGCTGTGAAAAAGTAAGTGAACCCTTGGATTTAATAAATGGCCGATCCTCCTTTGGCAGTGATGACCTTAACCAAGCATTTCCGGTAGCTGCAGAATAGACCTGCACAATGTTCAGAAGAAATTCTGGACCATTCTTCCTTACAGAAATGCTTCTACACAGCCATATTTTTAGGATGTCTGGTGTGAACGGCTCTCTTGAGGTCATTCCACAGCATCTCTATTGGGCTTACGTCTGGGCTCTGACTGGGATAGATTTTATTTTTCTGAAGCCATTCTGAAGTGGATTTACTTCTATGCTTAGGGTCATTTTCCTGCTGCATCACCCAACTTTTACTAGGCTTCAGCAGGCGAACAGCCACCCTGACATTATAGTGTAGAATATCTTGATAAACTTGGGAATTCGTTTTTCCCTGGATAATGGCAAGCGATCCTGGCCTTGAAGCAGCAAAGCAGCCCCAAATCATGATCCTCCCTCCACCATACTTCACCATTTGGATGATGTTTTCATGCTGGTATGGAGTGCCCTTTTTACACCATAAGTAGTGCTGCATGTTCTTCCTAAACAATTTAAGTTTCATCAGTCCACAAAACATTTTCCAGTAGCATTGTGGAGTGTCAAGGTGGTTTTTGGCAAACTTCAGGAGCAGCGACTTCCTTCATGGTGTCCTGCCATGGACACCATGCCTGTTTAATGATTTCCATAGAATAGACTCCTGAACAGAGATGTTAACCAGTTCCAATGATTCTTTCAAGTTTTTAGCTGTCACTCTAGGGTTCTATTTTACCTCACTGAGCACTCAGTGGTGTGCCCTTTGAGTCATCTTGGCTGGACCACCAATTTTTGGGAGAGTAGCCACAGTACTAAAACATCTCCATTTATAGACAATTTGTCTAACTGTGGAAAGATAAATATCTAAGCTCTTAAAGATAACTTTGTAACCCTTTCCAGCTTTATGCAAAGCAACGATTCTTGATCGTAGGTCTTCTGAGAACTCTTTTTTGTGAGGCATGGTCCACGGCAGCAGATGCTTCTTGTGAATAGAAAACTCAAAATGTTTGAGTGCTTTTTATTAGTCAAAGTAGCTCTAACCCACACCTCCAATCTTTAATCATTAATTGGATGCCAGGTTTGCCAGTTCCTGACTCTAATTAGCTTTTGTTGATGTCATTAGCATAGAAGTTCACTTACTGTTTCCACAGCACTGTGAATGTTTAATGGGATGTTATCAATAAAGACATGAAAGATTATAATTATTGTGTGTTGTTAGCTTAAGCACATTGTGCTTTGTCTATATGCTTTGTCATGGTCCATGGTAATGCCATGTTTTTTTACTTGCACCATAGTAAAACCATGGTATTATTTGAAGTACCATGTAAATACTGTGTAATATTAATATAGTAATTATTCAGACTCTGATATTACCATTGCAATACCACAGTGTTTTTTTTTTTTTTTTTTCTCTTTCATATTATCATGGTACATGTCCCAAAAAAAAATATGGAAACACCAAGTGAATTGCCGAATGGCTTATTTGTTTGAACAAAAAGTAACCTTTGGCTGCATCAGACACCTTCTTTGTTTAATGTCAGTATTCTAAGAAAGATGGAGATACAGTGTAGATGAATAATGTGTATCTATATAGTGTGTATTGTATACTGTACAGTGTATGTTATTATTTGTATATTGTGTTTTGTGTAATTATGTGTATATTAGACTTTAAATTGTGTTGTGTTAATTTGATGTTATTGTAAATTGGTATATGTCTCATCACTGTCACGACTGCTATGTTGATCGGAACTGCACCCAAGAATTTCACACACCATTGCACTTGTGTATATGGCTGTGTGACAATAAAGTGATTTGATTTGATTTGATATGGAATGAAGGGACTGCAGGAGAAGTTCATAAGTACATATTAGTATTTTATCATGGCTGGAGCTCAGTTATTATGGATCTGCTTTCTCTGCTCCCAAATTCATGTCAACACATTCCTCTAAACCAAATTATAGTTTGATAATCAGTTATGATGATGGTGGAGATTCTGCAGTGTATCTGCAAGTATAATCAAGCTTTAAATCATAATTGACAAAAAAATTGCTGATGTCAAGGTTTATAGTGAAATACTAGTTACATTTTAGTCTGTTCTCACATAAAACAGATTGGATCATTTCAGAAGACATGGATTAAAACACTAGAGTCTTATGGATTACTTTTATGCTGCCTTTACATGCTTTATGGATAAGTTTTGGTCACCATTCACTTATATTTTATGCACCTACAAAGCTGAGATATTCTTCTACAAACCTTAATTTGTGTTCAGCAGAAGAAAGAAAGTCATACAGATCTGGGATGGCGTGAGGTTGAGTAAATGATAAGAGAATTTTCATTTTATGGGTGAACTATCCCTTTATCAGAAGGGGCACATTAATGCACAGGCTTACACAGGCTGAAGCCCACGGGCCCACAACACCCAGGGGGCCCCATTGGTCACCCTATTCTCTCCCGTTGACGTTCGCGGTAGGAGTGCGCATCTAAACGCTTTTAGTGGGAGATGCTGATACTGTATAAATATGAGACACTTCTAATGATTGTAGATTGCATTCACTTTCACATTGCTAAAGATTTTTACATTGATGAAGTCATATTCTTTTTCTTTCTTGCAACAGAAAACATGTCACTAGGACAGAAAACATGACCAGACAATTCTAATAAGACAGACATGTTTATGACTCAGGTAATATCTGAGTTCATGTCATTCTCACTCAGGATACACCTACACCAGCACCTCATATTTTTAGGTTTATGCAAATGATGTTTCTATGTGCTCACTCAAAATGGAAAGACACAAACTAAGTCTCTTAAGAAGTTTCAGTTGCTCATTTAAGACTACTTCTTGGTCTTTAAGGCTGTATAAAATCCCTATTTGAGTGTGAAATGAGCAAGAGCGATTACTCACAGTCTGCAGGTTTGCTGTCTTTTCTAATATAGTTTTAAACTACACCCTCCTTCAGTAATAGCCTCTTTGAGCAGGTTGCATCACATTGTGACAGATCCATAAAACAATGCATGCTGAAATGTGACAAAAACTGTTTAGATCAGACTGAAAGCCTTCTGCCGCTGTTTCCTTACATTCTGAACAACGAACAGGTGTCATTAACATGTAAATGTGGGTGTTCATGTGTGAATATATTCATGTGTCTGAAGTATGTGTACATTTGGAACATGTTTTTGCAGCTTAGTTTCAGTAGTCTCTTTGGGCTGGGGAGGAAGTTTTGAGTTCTGAAAGTTACAATATCTATATATATTTTTTTATATATAAAACAAGCTCTTTTATTTCAAAAGATGAAGAAAACTTGATTTCTCATAATATGACCCCTAGGTATGAATGGCTTCTGGAATCTGTGAGCTCTGACCAAAAAAACAAGGAGCAACATTATATTATAGAAATGTTTCTTTAAATCTGTCCAATAAGCCCACACTAATTAAAATGCAATTTATGAACTGGATCACTTCTGTCAATATTAGAATCACTGCTAGTGTCAGCAGCCTGTATGGCTTCAGGTTATTACAAACATCTGTTGACCCGTTTTGCGGTCGCACTCCACCAGTATGTAAATGTTGTAGAAAGTGCCAAAATTCATTGTTCACATCATTTCAGTCAACCTACAAATGTATAAATACAAGATGTTTGGCATTAAAACAAATTTGTGGCACTGGAGAAATCATGTTTTAAAAGCATCTTTCTGCCAGAGCCAGAGGCACTGAAATGTTTTTCCAGATGATGGAATTCTTACCTTGTTGTGATGTGGCTTGCAAATTGCAAAATTAACAGTTATTTTCATCAAGAGTCATATTTCACAATATATATATATATATATATATATATATATATATATATATATATATATATATATATATATATATATATTAATGTTGATATGAGAAATAAAGACAGTTGGAATAATAAATGGACATAAATAAATGCATTGTGCAATATTTTAAGCACATAAAAAGACTTGTTTTCAAATTAGCAATACAAGGGAAGTCCGTGGGGCAACCCATTTTGTAGGGTTTAAAAGCATAATTTGCAGCATGGATTTTTGTTAAAGCTCTCTTATTCATTACTTTGAACAAAAAATTGTTATTTGAGCTGTAAAATTGTCTAAATATTTCATTTAGCGCTGGGACTGTGGTTCTAGGCGGATGAACTTCTATTTTGTAATTTACTAGTTGTAATCCAGTTACAGGAATGGAACTTTGCACTAGTAACAATGTAATTACTGATATCAAAAATAGTAAGTAGTATATTGCTGATATGTGAAATTTCAGCTAGTGAGAAATTAAGTAGTTATCTGTTATTGCATTTTGAATAGGAGTGAATGTCACATCATTGTGAAATTCTACTAGTAAAACTGTGGTTACAGATACAAAACAATATTATTATTATTTTTTATTTTTTTTATCAAGAATGGGTATTTCTGCCAGTAATGAATTCTATTTTTTTTTCCCAAGAACTGACATTTTTACGAGTGTAAATGTAATAACTGATCAAATTAGTGCTTTTACTAGTAGTAATTCCATTCCTGATATCAAAAATTTGCATTTTAACTAGTGAAAATGTTATCATTGATATCCTGCACATGATTAAAAGTCAATTCGCCGTGCTATAGATCATTGTGAAATTCTACTAAAGAAAAAATATGTTTTTATACTAATTGAAGTTCAATTTTTCCAATATCAGGAATGGATATTTCTGTGAGTATTTACTCCAGTTTTGATTTCAAGAATTAACACTATAACTAGCGCAAATGTTATTACTGATATCCAGAACTGGCATTTGTACAAGTAGTAATTCCATAGCAGATATCAAGAATAAGCATTTTAACTAGTGAAAATGTAATTGTAGATATCTAAAAATCATATCCTGCAAGTCATTAAATGTTAAAAAGTATTTTAATACTAGTCATGCGTAACAGATGTAGCTCCTGTGTGTCCTTGCGCATGACCAATGTTGAGTAAGTTACTCAAAAAGTAATTCATTATAAAGTACTTATTACTACTTTAAAATTGTAATCAGATTACTGACATTACTGATGACTTGTTTGGAAATGTAATCCCATAACTAATTACTTTTAAGTTGTTTTCTAAAACACCTTTCACAGAAAAGCTTTTGTTTTTCCGCTACACGTATTCAAAATAACGTCTATAACGTTCTCCTTGTTCATTGACTCGTTAGGGTGCGCACACCCTTCAGTTATCACAAAACACAAACAGACATATACATTAACACAATTCATGCTTTAAATGTAATCTACATATATAGTATTATTTTAGAAATATGTGTAACCCAAGTAATTCAAATAATTAACTTAATTGAAAGTCAGTAACTGTAATCTGAGTAAAATAAATAAAAAATGTAATGCGCTACACTACTTAGAAATAATTAGATTACAGTAATGAATTACTTTGTAATTAAATCATGCCAAACACTGAGCATAACTATCATTCGAAAGTTACTGGGTGTGGCCTATCAGGTGGTTTCATAAGAGGTATGTATTTATTATGTAACTATTAGGGATGAATCGGGTCCGATAACCCGCTCATGTACTCGTACTCATAAAAATCCTCCGATACCACAAACGATACCATCTTACGAACAAATGTCATTACATAAACAATCAGAGCACAAATTAAAATCACGTAATGTCTTAGTGAGATTACTTTACTGCAAAAGCTGTGATGTAATGATATAAATATGCATGAGCAGTGCGCTGCAAATCTGAGCACTTGTGAATATGTGGAAAGAGTGCTTTTACTTTTTTCATCAGCTGCACGTACCTTTTAAAGCTCCTCCATGGCTTATACGGAGAACAACGTCATGGGCATCGAGCACTCTGTTTGAAGCAAGATTGTTAACAGAGCGCAAATTCACTTTGTAGCGTGAGGCACATATAGAGTAAATTTATTTATTTAAATAGCAGTCTTTTGTGGTTTAATAATCACTTTGAGTCACGTAGCGACCGGCTTTTCCAGATTGGGAAGCTCCCGTCTTATGTGAGAGCTCCAACAATACAGTTGGTCATAACAACACAGAAACACTTCAAAATAAAAGCTCAGCCAAAATAAAAGCTCAATTGAAATAAAAAAAAAAAGTATGACAGAAATGTAATATTATTATTAGTAGTTATGCTATTACTACTATTACTACTACTACTACTACTAATAATAATAATAATAATAACAACAACAACAATAATAATATATCAATAGTAATTGTATTATATTTAAGCAATATCTGACATCTGTGACGCTCATTATGAAACACTTTATTTGACAGAAATAACTCCAATGTATTTTAGATTGTTCTGTTCTGAATAAAAGCACTTCATTTGATAAAAATAATACAATATCATGTTGAAAACTAATTGTTATCATTTATTTATTTAAACACCATTTTGATGATAACACTGAAATTAACTATTGAAAAAAACAAAAAACAAAAAAACAAAAAAAAAAAACAGTATCGCCGATCGGTATCGGCGAGTACCAAAAAAAAGAAAAGAAAAAAAAAGAAAAAATTGTATCGGGACATCCCGAGTAACTATGCATAAAAAGTTTAGTAAGTGATTTTATCACAATAGCATCATTTTAATATGTATAATGTTTAAGTATTGTGGCTATAGGCCTACTTTCATGCATTTATTATTCATCTCTGCATTCCTAGTCCCATAGACTTCCATTGTGATTGCATTACTGTAATATCAACTTTTGTTTGTTTTTACCAACTACAGTAAGTGACAAATCGAAAATTTTGTCTGTGATAACTGACAGCACGTCACAGATGGTCCACAGAGCTTTAACTGAACCAAATTATTCCCTTAAAGGAATAGTTCACCACAAAATGAACGGTCTATCACCATACTTCACTCTCATATTGCTCCAAACTTGTACAACTTTCTTTCTCACATGAAGGTGAGTAAATTATGTCAAAATTTTCATTTTTGCGTGAACCAGCCTATTCCTTGAAACCTGAATTATCATCAATAAAGTTGATATTTGAAACACGTAAGTAACTTTGTTTAGCCCATATCCTGCTCTGTTGACAAAAGCCCTGTGATAGAAATGCACAAAACAGTTCTGCTTTGAAGTGGAGCAGTGTGCTTCATTGTCTATCAGCAGTATTCTCTGCCCTCATAGTCTAGTAATGTGGAGTTGTTGAAGGATGGCTCTATTCCATTCACAGACAGGACAGTGTGTTGGTCTGCTTTTTTTGGCAATGAAGTGATGTACCATAAGTCTTCTGGGACATCCAGCTCTAGAATCTTCTGCTTGATGCGCATTTTCTTCTCAATGGTCCGCTGCTTGAACTTAAACTCGATGATGGTTTTGGTATAACGGTTTAAAGCTGTGACCGCCGAGCCCATGCAGGTACCAAACGAGCCCCATGCCAAACTAAGAGAAAGAGTAGAGGAGAAAACTAACTTGTAACATTTACCATATCCAAAAATCCTGAATCTTTTATACAGTGAGTTCTAATTAGAATTCACATACGTGCACTAATCAAATGTTTGGACAAACTTGAATGAATTTATGTTCCTCGTGATCTTAACTTTTTGATTTTAATACTGTTGCTACATACTTGAAAGGTGTTTTCTAGACAAATATAAATTGTGCATGTGTATGAATTTCTAATGTTTCTTTTATGTTTCTACAATACTAAAACTGCAAATTAGATTTTTTTTAAATGGATGAGTTTGACTGGATAGTGTGCGAAAAGCAACCAACAAGTGTCCAACTCCTTGAATATTGTATAAGCTTCCCAGGATGCAGAAGGCTATACTATAAAATATAGGAGAGTTTTGGTCACTACATAGTTCCCATGGTTCCTTTTTGGTTATTGCATTGTTTTGATGACTTTCCTATTATTCATAATGGTTTGGAATGATGAGGGTGAGTAAATGATAACAGAATTTTACATTTTTGGGTGAGCTATTATATATTACCATTACTCCTGCAAGCAGTATAACTTTTTATTTATTCTATTTTTAATATTTTATGTATTTATGTAACAGAAAATAACAGAACAATGTAGGCCTACTGACAAAAACTTATTGCATTTTATTCTAAAATGTGTAAAATAGTACTAGTAATTAGGTGTGTCCAAACGGTTGACTGGTAGTGTAGAAACAATTTGGCTAATTGACACATTTGCAGATTTTGATGTACTTATTATGTGCTAAATACATCTTGATTATGCATCTGCCTTCATGCATATGAAGCTTACAAATAGGACCAGCTGTAGTCCCATGTCTTAGGTCTCCAGTCCTCTGGACCCATACTGACAGCTAGCTGGAAAGCTGTGGTGAACATCATGTGGGCAACCATCCCAAAAAGGCCTAGGGCACAGAAAAATGTAAGATCTGTTACTGGGCATTAGTTGTAATTCTTGTCTTTATCCAGAAGATGGCAATCTGAGTTTTGCTGTAATGACTGCTGGCATAAGAACAAGCTCAGTCCAGCGTGGAATGCCACACTGATAAGAAGCTGTAATTATAAATATAATACCACAGAACTGGGAGTACGAATCTGAGGTGTGGAGATACATGAGCTGAAGAAGCTGTAGCCCTGAATCTTTTCAGCCCCAAATGTTTAGAGACACATGGGTACAGGAAGTAAATTAACTTTGGCTATTTATGGATTATTAATTGATGAGCTAAAGTTAAAAAGTATGCTAAATTATTTGGCAAAATTAATCTTTCACAGTCCTAAACAATAATCCTTTACAACAGTGGTTCTCAAAATTCTCAAATCTTGTCTTCACACATTCAAATTTAAAGCGGTAACAATACATGCAAGAACCAGTGTGCGCAATTTCGCTCACTGCGCTGTGCTCATGTGAAAAATGTAATACTGTCAGTCGAAAGTCTGAACTGAAAGATCTAGTCCCTACATAGTTTGCATTTTCACTGCAATGGCATTAAATCTCTTAAATTCTCATCCTCCACAATATTAATCTGCCAGTAGACAGTGGCTATCTGCTTTCCTACAGCAATCGTGAAGCTGCGTTCATGATTTGCGTCAGCTTCAAACACTGCTTTGAACGCCACATGAAAAGTGCTTGTAGACAAAAATGTCTTATTCTTCGTTTTGGTGATAGTTAAGACTTGATGTGCTTCTGTGGTAATTAAAATGCGCCTTACATAGGCTGAAAAATACTTTAATTTCTATCACAAGTCCCATATGGGCTTGTTTTGTACATCGGATATCTCTAAGAGGTCCTATCTCTTTCATTTTATCACTAACAGGGAAGCGCTGATGTGTGGGTGTGTTGAGAAGTGTGCATCAGTGTAATGATTCTGGGTGGACACATCAACACATCACAAAGGTTCCGACCTTCCAACAAGTGTTTATACTGGTTTATGCTGTATTAACGGTAATTGTGTTAATCGTGATTACATCTTTTTTAATTAATCGCATGCGTTAACACGTTACTTCTGACAGTTTTTTCATGTGTGAGCCAGATTCAAATGGTTGAAGAGGAACATTTTCAGTGAATTAAGATTTATATTTTGGTCTGTTCTTAACACAACACTATCATATGGCTTTAGTAGACTTAAATATACCACTGTGATATGGATGCCTTTTAGGTGCTTTTAGAGCTTGACAGTCACAATCACAATCCTCTCATCCCTCATTTTGTGTATCATGGATAAAAAAAAGTCTGGTTAATACTGGTACTAAAGAAACTGGTACTAAAATACTGGTTTGGAATGATGAGGGTGAGTAAATTATGACAGAAAAAAGTTTCAAAGGGGGGCATGACCGCAAAAAATAAAATAAAAAAAGAGAACCACTGCTTTAAAACATGCCTAAAAGTTCTCAAAAAAACAGTGCGAACACAAAGAACCACTCATTCGATGCAGTTTCACGGGACTGCACCCGCTCTCCATTCCACCTGCCCTTCATTATAAATGAATTGTGCTATACTTTGCCATCCCCTCTCAATTCTGCTGCTATCTGCAGAACTGACCCTTCACTAAGCCTTTCCTTAAAAGCATTTCTGACCAGTCCTATCTTAGCAACTGTTGCCGTCTGCCATTTCTCTGAAAAACGTTGCTTTTTTTTAACGAGAGTCTACTGGAGTTATGTGTGGTTGAGTATATTAAAGCAGAATTTCATAGAAATGATCCAAAAAAATAAAATAAAAAAATAAATAAATATGTTGCTGGGTCACTTGTAAAAGTGACACAGAGTACCTAGAGAATTTGAACTTGTGTCTGCATTTTCAATATAGCCCAACTGGGCATGAGTCTGGTCAATGCTCATACTTCTCTTATGAGAGCACCAAGAAGACTGTGGATGTCAAGTCATTTTGGGTATTTGGGGACAGTATAAGGATGAGTAAATGATCAGAGGGTTTCATTTTGGGGTGAACTATTCCTTTCAGATCATTTATTTTATTTTATTTTATTTTATACTAACTGTGATGAAAGTATTGATAGTATATGAATGTAGCTATTGTTTTTATTTGACTGTTTTTTCTTTGGCTATTGTAATGGCAGGTGCTGATGTGCAGTGAGTCTGTGGGTGAGCATTCCTACAATCGTCTGGATTAGAGAAATATAGGGGGAGGGAGGTTGGTCTCCTCTCGCCATGTCACGTACCAAAACCACTACCCCCACACCAATCCGATTACAGCACAAACCACCAAATCCCCATGCTGTTGGGACAGATCACAGATAGACAGGCGTACAGTAGGTTCAAAACGATGACTCATCCCACCATCCAAAACACACTCTGACTTTATATGCTACATATGAACATACAATGTATGATTTCTATAGCATAAGTATAATGATACCATGAGGATATTTCGCAAGTCCAACAGCAAATTGTTCTCAAACCAGAAAAAAAAAAAAAGAAGGATGTGTTTTAAATTTGTGCTCATCAATTGATGTTGATCAAGCATGTCTATTTTAATTAGGAGGGTTGCAAATTTATTGAATAATTAATCAAGATTAAAGTTACAACTGTAATCAACTAATGTAACTAATTGTGAAAAGTGTCAATTTGACTGTACTCATGTTGAAAATGTAAAAGAAAATAGTGTAAAAAAAAAAAAATCTTTAGAAGAAAAATAATGTCAAAATATGTAAAAAAAAAAAAAACTCAGTCCAGAGTTTTAAATAGTTGTTGTATTTTAAATTGCCGTTTAGTTGATGCACCTTTTGTAGGGCAGTTACCTGAGAGAGCAGTACACAGAGCTGCAAAGGCACTGAGCTTGAGTCTGTTTATCATGTTAAAACAGGGACACATCTCTATGACCATGAGAGCTCCACCCGTGAATAGCAGAGCAATGTACAGACACTCTGCCACAATACAAAGCCAAAGCACTCCTAATAGAAAGAGAGAGAGAGATTCCGTAAATAATTGCCATTGCACAGATGTTATTCTCCAAAGAGAGTTACTAATATTTTTACAAATAGTAAACTGATTTTTAATTACTCAAATAATTGCCATTAAAATTTTCTGCTGTTGTGCTGAATGTAGAAAAAGACGGAAAATTACTGAAAAAAATAAGAAAAAGGTAGAAAAGCAAAACTATGCATGCACGCATACGCACAAACAAAAGTTCTTCTTGTTAAGTTTTATTCTAAAAATGAAAATAAAATATGGTAACATACACAATAACATGGAAAAATGGTTAACCCTATTACCAGTTCTTTCACTTTATTGTCATATTATTAAAAGTTAAAAATGTATTTTGTTTTCTATTAAATATTCAACCCAATTTTAGCAATGACAGCTGTATATTTACTGTAAATAAGGATCAACTTTGCGAACTATTCAGGTTTGATTTTGATCCATTCCTTCAGGCAGATTTAATCTGAGCTGATACAGAGAGAAAAGTGGGGGAGCTGAGAAGTCAGAGTTCTGTTGAGCTCTAAACAATTTATTAAAACCTAAAAAGTGTAATTTAAAACAACTTAAACTATGCTGTACATTTTGGCTGCCGCCTGCAATTTTTCTCACCCAAATTTAAAAGCTTACCTTACACAAATACAGTGAAGTAATTGAAAAATACTGAATATTAATTGTATATGAATAATATTTTATAACTTTACAAGCATATAATTCATGTTCTGTATGCTCTATCTCCCCTCAAAAAGTCTTATTTTATTCCACTAGATGGCAGCAAGTACTTGGAATAAGACACTTTCCTCTTTCATCTTCCATTGCAATATACAGATCTGAAATGCAGGTGGCGCTCTAACGCAGCTGAGCACTATGTGCTTGTTGCTGAGCTTTCAGTCTATTTTCTGATCCTAAATTATGTGATCCGGCCTCTGAGTGCACTAGAAGATTAATCTATGTGTTGTTGTAAAGCTGAGATCCTCAGCTTTGCGATAATATTTTTATGATATAATATTTCATCATCAATAGCCAAGAACATATTTTGCCTGTGATTTGTTTATCATGCTTTTTATGCTGAAATGCATCATTTGTTCTGGATATCTGAGACATAACACTGGATTATTTAGCCAAGCAAGCTCACAGACAAGTAGAAATGGCTCATTTTTAAGAAAACAGCCTTAGGTAAGAGCTGATATAGAGTTTGTGTCTACTTGGGGCTTACAGAAGCAGTGATCGGACCAGACACGAAACTTTTCTCTATGCTGTTTTACAGAGATCATATTTCACTTCGTAATTTGTTTGATAATCAATCGAACTGTGGTGTTATGGCAATAAAACTAAATAGTCGCATTTCTGAGAACGAGAGCTTTCATTTGACGTATGACTTGTCTATTTTAGAGCTATCTAAAAACTTTTATGTTCATTTCATATTTCAATTGTCACCTCAGGGTGGTGATTATTTGCAACTCTGAGGGCTTATATGTATTATGTCTTATCTATTGTGTAACATAAATGCAAAAGAGATGGAGTTTCAGATTTTAAGCTTTCAAATGGTTCCACAATTGACTATTTATGTATCCTGGAACTTTAACATTTTAAGCGTAACAAACACTGCCTGGCCAAAAAAAAAGTTGCGTTTGGATTTAAATAAGCAGATACTTAAGAGCCTATTATTGGATCATTATTGCAGTGATTAATATGTTTCAGCTGGCAACAATTATGCAGTGTGTAGCTTCTCATTTCTTAAACAACCATGTCGGAAGACGTATCTCGTGCTCGTGGAAAAGATGTTAGTGTGTTTCAGAAGGGGCAAATTATTGGCCTGCATCAAACAAAGAATTCATCTAAGGAGACTGCTGAAATCACTGGAATTGTGTTAAGAACTGTCCAGCGCATTATTAAAACCTGGAAGGATAGTGGTGAACTGTCAGCTTCACGGAAGAAATGTGGTCGAAAAAAATCGGATCGGAGATCAGTAAAATGCTTGGTGAAGTCACATCATAAAAAATTGACAGAACTCACAGGCTATGTTTAATAATGAAAGTAAGAGCATTTCCACACGCACAATGTGACGAGAACTTACAGGATTGGGACTAAACAGCTGTGTGGCCACAAGAAAGGCACTTGTTAGTGAGGCTAATCTGAAAAAAATGACTTCAGTTTGCTAGGGAGTATAAAGATTGGACTGAAAAAGATTGGACATAAAGATTGGAGCAAAAGGAAAAGGCCATGTGGTCTGATGAGTCCAGATTTACTCTATTCCAAAGCAATGGGCGCATCAGGGTAAGAAGGGAAGTGCATGAAGCGATGCACCCGTCATGTGTAGTGCCCACTGTACAAGCCTCTAGAGGCAGTGTCATGATCTGGGGTTGCTTCAATTGGTCAGGTCTAGGCTCAGTAACGTTATGTGGCAATAAAATGAAGTCAGCTGAGTACCTGAATGTACTGAATGACCAGGTTATCCCATCAATGGATTTTGTCTTCCCTGACAGCATGGGCATATTCCAGGATGACAATGCCAAGATTCTTTTGGCTCAATTGTGAAAGAGTGGTTCAGGGAGCATGAGGAATCATTTTCACACATGAATTGGCCACCACAGAGTCTTGACCTTAAACCCATCTTTGGGATGTGCTGGAGAAGACTTTAAGGAGTGGTTCGACTCTCCCATCATCAATACAAGATCTCGGCCAAAAATTAATGCAATTCTGGATGGAAATAAATGTTGTGATGTTGCAAAAGGTTGGCGAAACAATGCCACGACGAATGCGCACCGTAATCAAAATTAAAGGAGGTCCAACGAAATATTAGAGTGTGCATTTTTTTTTTTTTTTTTTTTGGCCAGGCAGTGTATTCATTATTATTACACGGGTCTTTGGAATACTCGATTCTTATTGGTCAATAGTGCCATCTAGTGGCCTGATATTTCTGAATAACAAATGCATATCCGGGGATTAAGTCATATCAGACTGGTCTTCTGGCTATAACGAGTCATCTTTCCTACTTCTCGGATCACTGTGCAATCTCTACAAGTATGCTAATACAATACTTTTAATGTAAATCAATGTTTCATGTCTACTTATTTATTTATTTGGCAAGTAGTCTTGTAATAAGCTGGAGAATGAGCAGTCATTTTTAACAAAATAAACACCAACAGAACTCCAATGCAAACTGGAGGTGGAATTCATCTGTTCAGCAATTTTTTTCTTCTCACATTATTACATAATTTCAATGCAAATCAATGTTTCATGTCCATTTATTTATTTATTTGACAAATATTCTTGTAATAAGCTGGACAATTAGCAGGTGGTCATCATTTCAATGCAAATTAATATTTTTACAGTATGCCCATTTATTTGGTTGGTAGCCTTGTAATAAGCTTAGTTTACTTAGCTATTATGATTAAGCTTACTTAGCTTAATCATACACTCCTGGCCCCACCCACTGGACCCACTAGTCATCTAGCTAGTGTTTTTCTTCATCTTGACTTGGTCACCATCATGTTGTTTGGTCAGCTCTAGATGTGGTTTTGTAAGTTATGGATTTTACAGAGCACTTGATGTGGTTGATTGGTGTAGCTTTACTTCATTATCACTTCTGAACTCTAGCTGCTTCAAAGTGATCTCCTTTGACCTCTCTTTTCACACAAAATATTTTATGCAATGACCTTTTCTTGGCAGTATCTGTGAATTGAAGTTGATGTCTTTTCCTGTGATAATGGAACCAACGGTCTGCATTAAGACCCCCAAACGCTTGAATATTGCTTAGTAAAACTGTCCAAATGTTTGCTTTTTTAACTTTGAACTTATTTGGGATGCTCTTTAGTTTGCATTTTCACTGAGTCCTTCAGATTCTAAATGTCACTTCCTTAACCGTGGGATTTTATTGTGTGAATTTAATGATTCACCAAAAGTGGTCAATTGTAAGGGAACTGTGTAAATTAGTTTGTGTAAATGGTGTAAATCTATAAACTTAGAGCTTAACAGAACTGCATACTTAAACAGAATTTGCCTTTTTTTTTTTTTTTTTTTTGGATCTTAAATTGTAATAAAATAAAACACATCTAAACAACTTCAGTAATCCAGTGAACTACAGTAAATGTCAGTGTTATATTTGTAATATTGTAATATGAAATAATTGGTTTAGGGTAAATAGTTTTTCAATGCTCAGTATATGATACCATTTTTCATTTTAATAACATGTAGCCTAACATGTGTTACTTACCCACCTCTTTGATGATCAGGTGTGATCTCTAAAAACTTCCTACAGCTAAATCCTATAAACAGAGAAAGTTCTGGTAAAACACTGCTTTTAAATCCATTTTAAAACAAATACATACGTTTTTAAATTGTGAGCAACATCTGCATTTTCATGTTAAAGGCACAAGTACATACTGTATGCAGTTTTGGTTTATTTTGTAATTACCAATACCTTGTAAATAAATTACCATGGCGTATACTGCTTTTCCTGATGTTGAGTACTTTTACACTATGTTTTATGTTTTGCATTGCATATGTACCCATTATATATTGAAAATGTACATAAGCCCACCTGGCAATGTACATTACTTTGACAGTGTGACAAAATTCATATGTTCATATTTATATAATTGGCAATATCTTGCAATTATTTCATCTACAAGTTTGTGGCTGTTCCAAAATTCAGCAAAATACCCATTTTTCTCAAATATTTCTTGTCATGTCCTATAAAAATTCCATGGTTGCAGGTAGGACCAAAAACAACTGTTGAATGATTTATTGACAGTTGAGACATACTATACTGTAGATGTATTGCAGATGAGCAAACAACCGGACCCACTTTATATTAGGTGACTTTAGCTACAATGTACTTAAGAATTTGATACAATGTATTTATTAAGTACATACATGTTGTTGCATTGTACATACATTTAAAGTGCCTGCATTTAACAACATCTCTAGTTACACTGTTTACCTTAACCCTTAATCCTAAACAAAACCCTACCCCAACCCTTACCCTAAAACCTAAACCTAATTTAACCCCTAACCCTAAACCTACCCATACCTCAACCTCAGTAGCAGCAAATGTGAATCTTGTGGGAATTTTGCAGAACAACATGTAGTTACACAATAAGTACATTGTATTGTATTGTACTACGTAGTAGCCTAAGACACCTAATATAAATTAGGTCCGAACAACCTAAAAAATAAGTCTTCCAGATGTAAACAAACACATCAAATAGAAGTCAGGGTCTGTAACTGTAAGGCTGGCATTACTCAGCATGAACTGGATACAAAAATTATAGTATATTAATGACAAAATATGCATAAAACTTTTTGTTTCCTATAGACACAAGAAACATTGTCAAAATATTAGGTTCTTTCACTTTTAACAATCACTTGTTTGGGTAAAGACACTAGTAACACTAAGTCATGAGTTCAATTCCCATGGAACACATACTGATGATACATGTACCTTGAATGGACTGCAACCTCTTACAACCTTCTGCAGACAATACAGTCAAAAATCTATATGAGCCAATGATACTGCTGTCTTACCTATTAAGTCAACTGTTTGTTCACAGGAAAACCAGATACCTGCGTGAAACTTCCTCATGAGGAACTTCTCCTCTCCCGTCTCGTAGATGTACTGCACCAGCCGTGTGTCGTTGATGTTGGAGCTGTTAAACCGGATGCAGTAGGACTGCTTGACTCTCACTGGCCCCGTGCAGAAGGGTTTTGCCACCTTCCTGGTCCCCTCGCACCAGTAGCTGGTGGTGACCGCTGAGATCGCCATGGCAAATGCCACATAGTTGAAAATGAGAGCCAAAGATGCTCTCTGAGCATGCTGTATACCCATAAGAGAAAAGTAATCCTGGCTTCTGGCAAGCGACCGTTGAGTTTCTTGCTTCCGACATTCAAACTTTTTGAATATTTAATTGTCTCTGGTTTATTGGGTAGTACAGATAATTGAACATCCCATCTGTGGTTGCTGCTCCTTGGAAGTGCTGAGCATTGATAGACTAAGTGGACCAGCACTGATGTTTCTCGAATGATGACTGCTTTTGCTCATGTCTATCTCTTATGCTATCTGTCTCTCTTATGCTTCACTCTAACTTATCCCCCCTCTCAACAACCTCCCTTCCCCCCCAACTTTTTCCACTGTTATCATTTCAAAGGGCAAATTACATGTTAGACCTTAGTTTTGTTGTTCCACCTAAACCCGTAGCTTATTTCTGTGAGCATAACAATAAAAAAGATTACCAATCAGATTATTCTTCAATCTGATGTAGGGCTCTCTGCCAGCATGTGAGTGAAGACTTCCACCATTTTCAAGATTACAAAACTTTATATTAATAATATAAATGAACTGCAACAGGGTATTGAACAATGGGTTTTATGTACACAAGATGAATGCATAACATTTTGATGCCACAATTAAGCACATGTGTGTGCATGCAAAAATGGTTTATGTGTGTGTGTGCGCAAACAGCAAATCCTGTCCGATTTGACAGCTGGATTATTTTTGTGGATATTTCAAGCAAATATAGGCAAATGGCTGTTGCAAATATGTTTTAAGGGGCTGACAGATGTAAACAGACAACAAACCCTGGCCCATCCTCCTAAGGCATATTTTCTTGTTTTCTTTTCTTCTTCTTCTTCTTCTAAAAATAATAATTATTATTAATACATTTATTACAAAATAATTTGTTATAAATTACTTTTTAACTTTTATTAATAACATATTCACAAATTGTCCAGGAGAGAATAAAGAGAGAGATGTATTAGGTGCTAAAATAGGTACTCACCAAGATTTATAGATAACGCTTTTCAAAAAGGCTGAACTGTGAGACATCATGACAATGTTTGCCCCATCTCACCATTTCTAGACTTTAAGTGAGCTGCACAAAAAAATTAAAATAAATACAGTGAAGGAAATGGCATGATTTTTAGAGGTGCTGTGGAACAGGAAATGCCGAGACTGGATTAAAGCTCATCATATCAAAGAACACTGTGGGATGTTTATGTAAGGTGGAATCCTGAGATTTATCTCTTCCTGTATATTTCATGCTGAGTGAATATAATTTTACACAATGTAATAATATAAAGGCAATTTCAAGATGGTTTAAGGAAGTGACGTCTTTTTGTTCCTTGAACATTTCCTGCTAGACGCAAACTCAGACTGCATTCCAAATGGGATATGTCGCCGCCCTGAAGGGCACTTTGAAGGGAGAACAATCATAATAGTCATTCTGTAAGATTGCTTCAAACTGACTTTCCATTAAATATGACTTTAAAAGTTAGTTCTGAATGACCCTTATTTTTGAGCCCCACACCTTTTAGCCTTTCAAAGCTCTCACAGTGGATGGTAAAGTCTTCGAAGGGAATAGGACATAGGGATAATCACTTCTGAATGGAACGCACCCTCATTCAAAATCACACCGGGAGGCGCTTCACTATCATTCATAGTGACTTTAACACGATTAACGTTACTAACATAACACGATTGTCATAAAATGCCATCATTAAAATGTGGACCATATTGTTCGATGGCTGGATTCTCCCTGGTTACCTGGAACTAACGGAAATTTAAGCATTTATATGTGGCCAATTCGGTTGGTGGCGCTGTTGTGCGTGCCTGCTAGAAGTTGCGACTTTTCTTTATATATGCCACTTCCCGTTTGTAGAACAGGTTGGGAGGTTGTTGGGAGAATAAGTTCTGATAGGTCTCTTTTAAATTACATTACGACTTTATGGGTAGATGCACAGTTTGTCTTGTAATGTTTCTTTAATTGTTGTGAGTTGGCAGCAACCGATTTACTGCAGTTTTATTAAAAGCCGGTAAAACTATTTTCGTCATCTGCGGTGTTGCTTTGTTTAAGCAATATAAGACAAAACAGTTGTGTGTAATTTTTCCCTTTAATTTTTGTTTATTTGACTGTAGATGTGCATTATAAATGTGTCGACGCCGCTTATATCTATCAGTTTAGCTGGTTGGGCTGTCATTTTGGGTGCCTGATAGTGTGGTGGTCACACTTTGTCTGCAGCATACTGCACACAAATTTGTGGCGTTCTTTGAAAGCAGATTATGCCATTTTTGTTGTTGTTGAATGACCTATATTGCTGTAGAACATACAATAGTACAACACAATTTATTTAAAGTGGGCATTAAATTATTTCCTTTTATTTAGGAGGTGTTTGGTTGCTGCATTTTGTTTGTAGGTGGCTTGTACAGCTAGCCACAAGCTATCCAGGTATCTAATTTTATTGATCTACCTTTTTTTTTTTTTTTTTTTTTTTTTTTTTTTTTTTGAATATCATGAATAAATCTATGGAATTGTTTTATGATGTGATCTCTTTACTAATTGGTATTTTACATGTATTCATTTTTGGATCTGATGATTAAAGTCTTTTTTTTTCTCTCTTGAGAGTGTGATGTTATTGGCAAGCATGGGCTAATGTATTAATTTCTATTCTTTTATTTCAACCCCAATTCCAAAAAAGTTGGGACAATATGAAAAATGCTAATAAAAACAAAAAGGAGTGATTTGTAAATTATATTCACCCTTTGCTATATTGAAAGCACTACAACTAATCGTTATATGATGTTTTACCTTGTGAATTTCATTGTTTTTTTAGGTTTTTTTTTTTTTTATGTACAGTAATTTCAAATCAGATGATTGCAACACACTCCAAAAAAGTTGGGACAGTCAAGTGTTTACCACTGTGAAACATCACCATTTCTTCTAATAACACTTATTAAGCATTTAGGCACTGAAGACACAAGTTTGTTAAGTTTAAAAAGCGGAATTTCCCCCCATTCATCCATTATGCAGGTCTTCAGCTGCACAATTGTATGGGGTCTTTGTTGCCGTATTGTGCGCTTCATAATGCACCACACATTCTCAAGTGGAGATGGTCAGGACTGCAGGTAAGCCAATCTAGCACCCACACTCTCTGCATATTCGGCCAGTATGTTGTTTGTAGTTGTCCTGCTGAAAAGTCTGGGATGTCCCTGGAAAAGACGGTGCTGGATGGCAGTATATGCTGCTCCAACATTTTTGTACATATATGTCTGCATTAATGGTGCCCTCACAGATGTGTTTTACCCATGCCATGGGCAATGACACACCCCTGGCCCATACAGACACTGGCTTTTGGACCTGACACAGATAACAGCTTGGAAGGTCCTTATCCTCTCTCACGTAAACGCGCTCAGTATGAGCACGTTTGGAAAGCTCACTTGAGGTTCAGTGCTCTAATTCCTTTGTTATTGTTTATGTCCTTGAAATGGTCTGTTGCTTCTACCATTACTCTTCTAAAGTAGGCATATTTGTTGTATTGGTTTTTTAAATTATTATTATTATATTTTTTTTTAAATGTTTTTAACCTGTCCACTAGGCTTGGGATCAATGCCTTTTACATGAATTGATAATCAGAAAATTTTCCAGATGATTATCAATTTAAATTGGCATTTTTTTAGATATAATATAGCTACTTGTTGCTACATTGATTACTGCATGAAAAGAGGTGGATCCGGCCCAGTAGACTCCTATATACACCACGGAATTTCAGACATATTCATAAATGTACTGAGGTGTATTTCCCAAAATCATTGTTAGCCAACTAGTATCAGCCAACAATAGCCAATATTCATGGTAACACAACGACAGTCACAAATTTCTTCGTTACCAATATAGTTCAAGGATTTGGTGTTTCCCAAAATCGTAATTCCAACGAACATTTGCAAACAGCATCGCAAATTTGTGTGGTTGTAACTACAGCTCTCCGCCTGTAGTTAGAAGCATAGTTTCTTGTTAGTTTGTGGTGTTGATGTCATTTGACTTCGCTAAGCCTTCTATATCTTTTTTACCATATATATCTTTCATTCTGTCAAGAGTCTGACAAACATTTACATGCACTTAAGAAAACTGCTTATTCTGGGGTTTTGCAGAAAGTGGCATTCTAATGTCACGTAGACACCAATGCAGCCATTAAAGGCACTTTAACACACAAGGCTTCTGTTGGAGAACACAGCTTACAGTATGTGTCCATGTTAATGCATAAGAGAAGTTCTTATATGTTTTTGAAGAGTGCGCATGTGCGTATGTGCTCAAGTGCATCAGGGAACCCTGAAGTCTGATGTAAATGGAAACCCCACTATTGCAGTGCAATTTAAATGTATCTGTAGCATTTACATAGTGCACACAACTTTTGTGTCTTTAGAAAGATGTTTAATGCATGAAAGCTGCTGGAGTATGTGTAAATGAGCTATTATAATTTAAACTCTGCAGAAGTTACTCCACCTCCTGTATAACATCATTAATGACAGCTCTATATTGTTGAACCATTATGGTTCAAACGATGGATGTGCGGCATAGTTATATGTGTGACTAGCTAGTTAATTTCTCCAACTACTGCTGTACTATGGTGGTTAAGCAGTAAGTTGTACTAGAAACACACCCCTGGATGGGAGTGTCAAATTACATGTACATCTGATTATATTTCATTTCGGATGTATAATGACTTACTATTCCATTCTGTGTTATGGCCATTTATTACCATGGTAGGTAATCTCCCGAGATTGTCTGTCAGGGGACTTTTTCACACCTGACATTTGCATTTCTCACCTTCTAGATAAAATGGTCACATCTACTGGTCATTTATCTCAAACTGGATTGGTTACCCTTAAACTTAAATCTTGACAGCTATTGGGTCATTACATACACTGGCTTTCATTTTATTGATTAAAATTTACTTAGCCCATCTCTAAATCCTGGCAGCTACAGTATTGGCCCACTGCATGCATTGCTTTCATTTCTTTGGTTAAGCATCAAATTTAGCTCACCCCAAACCCCATCAGCGCTTAGCTTATGCCTTTTATTGCAGGCCTTTAATCAATTTTGACACAATATATATACTAAGAAAATAATTGGGTTAATATATTTTTTACTTTATTACAAGGAACATTTGAAATATAAAATATAACAATAATAAAATATAAGTAATTAATAAAAAATAAGTATTAAAAAAGGTAACAAAACTAACATCTAAAACAGTGTGAAGCTTTAATTAGAGTTTAGTATTTACTCTGTGGATAAAAGGTATTATGTGAGATGCAGTTCAAATACTGGGTTAGATGTTGCTTCAATATATACACATAATTTTCCTTCCTCATAATGCCATTTATTCTGTGAAGTGCACCAGTCCCTCCTGCAACAAAGCACCCCCACAACATGATGCTGCCTCCCCCATGCTTCACGGTTGGGATGGTGTTCTTCGGATTGCAAACTTCACCCTTTATCCTCCAAACATGACGATGGTCATTATGGCCAAACAGTTCAATTCTGGTTTCATTAGACCAGAGGACATTTCTCCAAAAAGTAAGATCTTTGTCCCCATGTGCAATTTCAAACTGTAGTCTGGCTTTTTTATGGTGGTTTTGGAGCAGTGGCTTCATCCTTGCTAAGCAGCATTACAGGTTATGTCGATATAGGACTCGTTTTACTGTGGATATAGATACTTGTCTACCTGTTTCCTCCAACATCTTCACAAGGTCCTTTGCTGTTGTTCTGGGATTGATGTGCAGATTTTGCACCAAATTACGTTCATCTATAGGAGACAGAATGCATCTCCTTCTTGAGCGGTATGATGGCTGCGTGGTCCCATGGTATTTATACTTGCATACTATTGTTTGTACAGATGAATGTGGTACCTTCAGGCATTTGTAAATTGCTCCCAAGGATGAACCAGAATTGTGGAGGTCCACAATTGTTTTTCTGAGGTCTTGGCTGATTTCTTTTGATTTTCCCATGATGTCAAGGAACGAGGCACTGCGTTTGAAGGTAGGCCTTAAATTACAACCACAGGTACACCTCCAATTCAGTACACTTCCTATCAGAAGCTAATTGGTTAATTGTCTAAAGGATTGACGTCATTTTCTGGAATTTTCCAAGCTGCATATAGGCACCATTAGCTTAGTGTATGTAAACCTCTGACCCACTGGAATTATGATAAAGTAAATTAAAAGTGAAACAATCTATCTGTAAACAATTGTTGGAAAAATTACTTGTGTCATGCACAAAGTAGATGTCCTAAATGTCTTGCCAAAACTATAGTTTGCTAAAATTAAATCTGTGGTATTTTAGTGTGTGTGTGTGTGTGTGTGTGTGCGTGCGTGTGTGTGTGTGTGTGTGTGTGTGTGTGTGTGTGTGTGTGTGTGTGTGTGTGTGTGTGTGTGTGAACATTCTTAATCTGTTTGTGGATCATATTTGTGAGGATTGTTCTCTGAATTTTAAAGAAGTCTTGCAGCTTCCTGTAAATTGAAATTAAAAAAAGTTTTGAAAGCATTTTTGGTTTCAGAGCTTATTTGCCCACAATCATGACAAACAATATATCGGATTGGATCTACAGAACCCACAAAAGATTGTCATTATTTAACATTATGTGAGTGATTATAATGCAGTTAAAATCAGATGAAGTTTAATATTGTACTGGCATTTAATACAATTTAACACATTATAAATCATCAGTCTTAACTGATTAGTGGATTATTTTAATGAAAATTCCTCCTAGAATTGTGCAGGTACATGCTTACAGTCTGGAGCCTCTGTATGAAACAACTCCTCAACAGTTGGTGATCATGAATAATCAGACAGAGGTGAGACAGGGGCTGGTTGTCACACTGTTTACTCTAATAAATATTTCTCAGTGTAGGTTTAAAAAAAAAAAAAAAAAGTACTGCATAGGCACGGACTATAACCTCCAAGTTATTGTCCTGGAAAAAGATACACAGGTTGTAATACATATTTACATTTTGTTGAGCGTTGACTGCTATTGGGGATATTGTCACAATGTGAACATATTATAGGCTATTAAATTACTTTTTGTCCAAATTTAAACAGTTTCAAACATTTTAAAAGTTTCCAACATTTAAGTGTATTGATGAAATGAAGAAAATGTTATGCAATTAAACAATTATGTTATTGTGTTGGCAGAACTCTATCATCGTACTGTTATTAACTAGGCTAAGATACATCTCTAGTACTCATAAACAATTTATAAGACCTAAATTAGAGACCAAGTCATAAGACTTATGAACCTCTGTTAATCACACTTATTCTTAAGTCTAGAAATAAGAGCAAAATAAAATAATTATTATAATTTTGACACAATGAAGACTAAAATGTTACTCTAAGCAGCTTTATACATATAGTCTTAATTTCTGTGAAACAATGTGGACAGAAAAATAAAATAGTATTTTGGGAGAGACAATGCCATCAAATCATACACAGACAAATATTACAAATAATATTAAGTGTAGACTACTTTGTGAACACATTTATACTGACAGGGTGTCTAGACTGTTTTTCTCTACAAAAAGGCTGTTTGCTATAGCCTGCTCTAAGAACATCTTGGTTACTGTCGTAACCTCCCTTCCCTGATGGAGGGAACGAGACGTTGTGTCGATGTAGTGACATTAGGGGTCGCTCTTGAAAGCCCCGAACACCTCAGATCTTTGTGAAAAGGCCAATGAGAATTGGTGAGTGGAATGTGCATGCCACTCCCCTGGACGTATGGGTATAAAAGGAGCTGGCTCACAACCACTCATTCAGGTTTTATGCTGAGGAGCCGCGACAGGGTCCCGGCCATTTCAGTGGATAGTACAGCGTTGTGGCAGGGGGGAAACAACGTCTCGTTCCCTCCATCAGGGAACGGAGGTTACGACAGTAACCGAGACTTTCCCCTTCTGTCAATCACTCAACATTGTGTACTGAACCGTGTTACGTGAACTGCCGGTGGAGGTGCAAGTAAGCTGCTGCATGCGTAGTAGCAGGTGCACCGGTCTGCATGTAGCCTCCCCCAACGCCCCAAAAAAATTTATAGTTCCCACATCCCTGGGGGGGGGAAGAGACATATCTAGTATGGAAGCAGGCCATGCCAGCCACGGTCTTTTCTCTCTATGTTTTCTCTCCACGGAGTATTCAGTTATTCGGCTGGGGCCATTTTAATGCTCAATATATGCACCGGGGAATGTGTTCTTTTCCTATCCTATTCTTTCTGTGTGAAAAGACCCCACGGAGACCACATCCTGCCCGGAGGGGAGGTAACATGTGGCAAGCACGTCATGTGGGCTCAGAGCCTCACATGGAAGAGGCGCGGTGGTAGTTCCTGCCTGAAAGGGGAGGAGCTCTACAAACATGGCAACCAGGACAGAGAGGGCTCTGTCGAAGGGAGACGCAGGTCTGCCGACAGGGGGACCGTACTGCGGAAAATACATCACAGGGAGTTACCGGAGTAACCGGCACCTGTGGATCACCTACCTCAGTAAGGGCATATTAGCACACGTACTGGTTCTGGCTGTGAATTCCTCCACTGAATTCGCGAGCCACAGGGCTAGGGAGGAAGGACATCCAGGGTTCACGGGTTCGTGAAATTGCATGGGAAATGAAGCACACATCTTCACCTCTTTGGAGGGGAAGGTGCTATATGCAAGTGATACACCCAGCCAGCTGTTCGTATTCCCGAACTTACCTGATGATCAGTTCGTGCTTCCCTAAGGACTTACCATCCACTGTATCGTGGTGTGCCGCTATGGCGGCCACATACACCTTCAAGGTGGAGGGGGACAGCTGTTCCTCCAGCCTCTCCTACAGGAAGGAAAGCATTGACCCGACTGCGCATCTCTGAGGGTCTTCAGCTCGGGAAGAACACCAATTCATGAACCGACGCCACTTCAGGGTATAAAGCTGCCTCGTGGAGGGAGCTCTGGCCTGAGTGATCGTGTCTACCACTGCTGGTGGTAGGTCATTAAGGTCTTCCACATCACATCCAAGGGCCAGATGTGTAGGTTCCAGAGGTCTGGGCACGGGTGCCAGATGGTGCCCCATCCCTGAGAAAGAAGGTCTTTCCTCAGGGGAATTTGCCAGGGAGGGGCTGTCATGAGGAGCGTGAGGTCTGAGAACCAAGACTGGGTGGGCCAATACGGGGCCACGAGGGTGACCTGCTCCTCGTCTTCCCTGACCTTGCACTGGGTCTGTGCAAGTAGGCTCACTGGGGGGAACGCATATTTGCACAGCACCCGGGGCCATTCAGAGAATACCAGAGCGAGCAGTGGGAGGTTTCTCAGGAGGCAAATAGGTCTACCTGTGCTTTGCTGAACTGACACCAAATCAGCTGGAGGGTGATTTGGGTGGAGTGGAGTCTCCACTCTCCCCTGAGCATCACAACGCTGTGGTGTTGAGGTTGCCCGGGATGTGAGTGGCCCGCGGCAACCTCAGTCACCGCTGACTGCATAGGAGGAGATGGCGGGTGAGTTGCGACATGCGACACGAGCATAAGCCGGCTTGGCAATTTATATACGCTACTGTTGCTGTGTTTTCCATCCGGACCAACACATGCTTTCCCCGGATCAACGGCAAAAGCCCCCACAGGGCGAGCAATACTACCACCAACTTGAGGCAGTTGATGTGCCAACACAGTCGCGGTCCTGTCCAGGAGCCAGTGGCTGTGTGCCCGTTGCACACGGCACCCTAGGCGCTTGGAGGCATCTGTTGTAATGATGACGCATCTGGACACTTGCTTTAGGGGAACTCCTGCCCATAGAAATGCAAGGTCTGTTCATGGGCTGAACAAATGGTGGCAGATCGACGTGATGGCCACGCGATGTGTGCCGTGGCGCCATGCCCATCTCGGGACTCGAGTCTGAAGCCAGTGCTGAAGCGGTCTCATATGCATCAACCCTAGTGGCGTAACCAGCGCCGAGGATGCCATATGCCCCAGGAGACTCTGAAAGTGTTTCAGTGGAACCGCTGTTCTCTGCTTGAATGACTTCAGGCAGTTCAGCACTGACCGCATGCGCTTGCTCTTGAGGCGCGCTATCATCGAGACTGAGTATAACTCCATGCCGAGAAAAGAGATGCTCTGAACCGGGGAGAGCTTGCTCTTTTCCCAGTTGACCTGAAGCCCTAGCCGGCTGAGGTGCCTGAGCATGAGGTCCCTGTGTGCACACAGCAACTCTTGAGAGTGAGTTAGAATCAGCCAGTCGTTGAGGTAGTTGAGTATGCGGACACCCACTTCCCTTAATGAGGAAAGAGCTGCCTCTGTGACCTTAGTGAAGACACGAGGGGACAGGGACAGGCCGAAGGGGAGGACCTTGTACTGATACGCTCGGCCATCGAAAGCAAACCGTAGGAAGGGTCTGTGTCGAGGTAGAACCGAGACATGAAATTACGCGTCCTTCAGGTCTACCGCCGTGAACCAATCTTGATGCCGGACACATGCCAAAATGTGCTTTGGCGTCAGCATCTTGAACGGGAGTCTGTGCAAAGCCCAGTTCAGAACTCGCAGGTCCAAGATTGGCCGCAACCCACCGCCTTTCTTCGATACGATGAAGTAAGGGCTGTAAAACCCTTTCTTCATCTCAGCTGGAGGGACAGGCTCTATCGTGCCCTTGCGCAGAAGGGTCGCGATCTCCGTACGCAAGGTGGCGGCGTTCTCGCCTCTCACCAAAGTGAAGCGGACACCGCTAAACCGGGGTGGGCGCCTGGCAAACTGAATCACATAGCCGAGTCGGATGGTCCTGTCTAACCACCACGATGGGTTGGAAAGCGCTTGCCATGCGTCCAAGCTCCGGGCGAGGGGCCCTAAGGAGACGATCACATTTAACGTATCTGTGGGTGGGGCCTCGCGGCGGGAGGGAGCAGGGGATGCCATGTCGAGGAGCCTCGCTTCGTTTTGAACTCATGGCTGTGCTGAGGGGACCCACGAAGCACTTATCTTGCTCCATGTACCTGGCATCGGGGGGGTCGGCGACGGGGAGGAGGGACTTTTTGACCATCCTCGTAGTCCATCACAACCACCTGGCCGTGGGTGTGAGTGTGGTGTGACCGGACGCGCGAGGGTGGGGGTCTGCATTCACAGCATCTAAGTCGCAGGTGCTCAGTGCCTGGTTGCCGTGATAACGGCAGTCGTAAACACTGGCTATGTGACCCAGGGAGTGAGGAAACTGCTCTTTTGAGAATGTGGTACCGCAACCCGTTTGGGGTGCGGTGAACAAAAGAAAAGGAAACCAAGGATTTACCTCCCGGCCCTCCACCGGGGGATGGAGTGGTCTGGATATCAGCTCCGGGTTTGCAGCAGACATCTCGCTCCCTGGGTCATCCAGCCCTAAGCGTCTCAGGGCGCTTAGGAGCCTTCTGGGTCCTCGTGCCGGCCCGTGAGGCGGGGGGCGTCAGCTTCCTGTGGGGGGCTCTATGCTGGGGCTGAGAACTGGGCTCGGGCTGAGGTGGAGCCTCCTGGGCTTTCGCCGCACCGGGTCAAGATATGTTGTATAGCCTCCGTCTGCTTCCTCACCAACGAGAACTGCTAGGTGAAGTCCTCGATGGTGTCACCGAAAAGGCCGATCTGGGAGATGGGGCGTTGGGAAAGCGAACCTTGTCCACATCCCTCATCTCGACCAGATTTAGCCACAGGTGGCATTCCTGGACCACGAGGGTGGACATCGCCTGCCCAAGTGCTCGCGCCATGACCTTCGTCGCCCCGAGGGCGAGGTTGGTTGCCGAGTGCAGCTCCTGCATCACAACGGGATCAGTGCCTTGGCCTGGTGTACTTGCAAGAGGGCCATGGCATGCAGGGCAGAGGCAGCCTGACCAGTGGCACTGTAGGCTTTGGCCGTCAGAGACGACGTCATCCTACAGACCTTGGAATGGAGTGCCAGGCGATCCCACCAGGTGGCTGTGGTTTGCGGGCACAGGTGCACCACAACTGCTTTATCCACCTGAGGGACCTCCGTATACCCGTTGGCCGTCCCACCATCGAGGGTAGTGAGAGCAGACGAGCTGGGAGGTCGGTTTCAGGCAGAAAAAGGTGCCCTCCACGACCTCGTTAGCTCATCGTGCAATTCCGGGAAGAAAGGGACCGGGGGGGGGGTTGGGGCGTGGCTGTGAGCGGCACCCCGAACCCAGGAACCAATCATCTAGCCGCGAGGGCTCAGGGGAGGGTGGAAAGTTCCACTCCAACCCGACACAGGCAGCAGCCCGGGCAAGCATGGCGGTCATCTCGCCATCAGCCTCAGACTGGCAGTCGAGTCCTCACCATCTGACATCGCCAGTACGCTCTCCGATGCAGCGATCAAGCACTCATCCCACTCCGGAGCTCCGAAAGGGACACTAAGCTGGCCCTGGGGCGAGCTGGTTTCCTCTTGGAACTCGCCAGGGGCAAACGAGCGTGCTGGGGAATGGGAGTTCCGCGGGGATTTACCTGGTGGAGCCGCGCCCAAACCACCTCCAGCGCCAGCCGGGCCGGCCTCGTACCCGGAGGTAAAATGCGCGGTGCGGGGGTTGGCTAGAGTGGCTTTCTCCTGGAAGAAGGAAAGCTGCGACTGCAACGTTGCCATCGTCATATTCTCGCAATGAGAACATGAACCATCCACGAACGCTGCCTCAGTGTGATCGCTGCCCAGACACGTGAGGCAGCGCCCGTGGCGGTCGGAAGCGGAGAGATAGCGACAGCATCCAGGAATCACACAAAGATGGAAAGACATCTTTATAAAGACGCGTTTTTAAAAAGACGTTCAACGTCAATGTGTGTGCTCCAATAGAGAAAATATACTCTTTAGCAGGAATATACACTCTTTTAGCGCTGTCGAAGCGCCCAGGGGCGAAATCTGCACTCGTCATGCAGAAGGAGAGAAAGCCGCTGGAAATGCGCCGTATATCCAACAGCATACGCTTCTTAAGAGGTGAATGGAACAGCAGTAGTATTCAGCTCACTGATAGTACAACCGCTTGGCTCCGAAGAAAAAATCAAATGAGTGGTTGCGAGCCAGCTCCTTTTATACCCGTATGTCTGGGGGAGTGTATACGTCTGCATATGAGAGGAATCTGTGTGTGTTTTTTTTTTTTTTTTGGAAATATGCTTTTACATATTACTTAGAGCTGTTTTGTTGCACATAAATTCAGCAAACCTGAAATTACACTGGAGTATACCGTGCCCAGATATTTCCAGATTTCACTCTTTTCATGCAGTGGAACTGCCCTCTGCCTTCTCATTTAAAGACAGCATAAAAGTAATCTATAAGACTCAAACGGTTAAATCCATATCTTCAGAAGTGATATGATAGGTGTGGGTGAGAAACAGATCAATATTTAAGTTATTTTTTACTATTAATCTCCACATTCGCATTCTTCTTTTGTTTATGCCGAATCGCATTATGTGTGCATATCACCACCTACTGGGCAGGGAGGAGAATTTGTAGTTTTCAAATTTTTTTCTAGTTGTTTAATTTGTAAAATGTTGTCATTTTTTTGGGAGAACTATCCCTTTAGTACAGTACAGTAAATGTTATATCACCCTCTTGTGATTTCCCAAAGCTATTACACCAGACATCATTAAACAGAAAATTGGAAAAGCACACAAATTAGGCTTCTAATTTAAATGCCGGCTAATGCCTCAAAAACGTATCAAGAAAATAAAGTGCCGATCAATAAATGATTTATCAATATTTTATGAAATTCCTACTTGTTACCTAGCACCAAGGGTCTCCTGAAATATTCGATTGCTGTGTTTTGATCAGTGGTTCTCAACTGGTGGTTTGTGATCCAAAAAATGGGTGGCAGGTCTGTTCTGATTGGCCAGCAGGTAAAAATCAATACTAACTGAAAATGATAAAATAAAATAAAATACACTAATTGTATAATCATGCTTAGGACAGCAATATAAACAGGATAATCAACATGGGGGAGAAAAGGAGAACATGCTTCAAATAAATGTTGCTTTGTTGTTGACACCAAAGGCTGGGTGTCCAATTAACTTTATAATATTTCGGCTCAAATTAATGTGTAACTTGGAAGAAGCCAGCCAAAATAGTTAGATGCCAACATAGAAAAGTTGCCTTATCCTCTCATCCTCAAAAAATATGAACAAAACTGTACAAGATAAAAATAAAAAATGACAGTCTACATTAAAGGAATAGTTCACTCAAAAATGCCAAGTCTGTCATTTATTCACCCTCATGTCTGAAGGAATATGATAGCTTTAGGTGAGAAACAACACAAAATGTAAGTAATTTTTTCAGGGAAAATCTTGAAAGCATAAAACCAGTGAAAGAGTTTAAAAACCAAAATCGTCAATCTTATTATTCCGCCATATTATTTAAATAATTTTGCTTATTTTGGGGTATTTCTCAATAACCATTTGAAAAGCAATGGTTTAGGTTTGTAAAACAATCAATTTACCGCTGTGGCATACTGTGCCTCTGCCTTTCCAACGAAGGAGGAAGTGGGAGCCGGGTAAACATCCAAACATAAGATGTTTTTAACACACACACTTTTCAGTGTCACACATAACGGTGTGCTTTTCAGCACCCAACCAACATAGACACACACACACACACACACACACACAGCTTTGTGCGTCTCTCTCTCGAACTGTGGCTCCGGCACCTCTTTATCTCTCTTCCGTCTGATTGCACTGATTCTTCCCCAGCCGTCCATCCTTACCACTTGGTCATGCTCTGCTTGCCACAACTGCATTTGAAAAAAACAATCTTTTTCCATGAGGGCTGTCTGATAATGACTGAATGATACACATATTCAGCAGGGCCGCATCATTTAGTCCAATTTCCTGTATGAGCTACAGTTATATAATAAATAATCCACATGAATACCTTTAGTTTCCAGGTGGTGCCACAACATAAAAAGCCCAAGTTACAATAGGAGTCAATAAATGATTTTTTTGCAATTGCACTACCATTGTCATAAACAGAGGAAACTACACAGAGGATTAATATATACATATATTGTATATATAATTAAGAATTCTAAAATAAATTGTACATTTGTAAACATTGTGGGCAATCTGTCATACAATACACATATCCAGCAAGCACACTTTTCTGTTTTAGATGATATGAGGATTATGTGTGATTGTCCTGCTTACCAAGTGAGCATCATACATTTGATGAGGACACTAACCTTTTAGGACCTACATGTCCTATTTGTATAAACTACACTCAATGCCATACACTCAAGAACGTTATTCTTGCCAAGTGCCAAGCATTTTTTACAAGTTTAATTTTCATGCATTTCTGCAACCATTTTAAATTTTACTTGAAATGAAACTCTCATGAAATGTTTATGGCATAAAAATGGCAAAATATGCAAAGCATATTTTTTGTATATGCAAAGCATATTCATTAATTGTATTTATACAATTAATGTTTATAAATGTATAACAAAGTAGAACAATGAACATGATTAAAACTAAGTCAAAGGTTTTAAGTTTCAAGTGTACTTGCACAAGTTTGTGATGTCTAATTTAAGTTTAATAAATACTGTACGTGGCACTTTTTATGCAGTTCTTTCAGAATTAATCCTCCAGTGTCTGTCCACAGGAGTTGAATGTTACATTGCATGAACAGAGATTGAAAGCACATGACCACGCTGCCCACTTGATTGAAACTTTGCTGTAACTACCAGGAAAAAGAGATGCTAAACCATAAAACTGCTTTATGTAATCCTTACCATCCTCCCATGCCAAAGTTAATTGCTTTTGTGTTTGGCTACACGTGGGACAAATGTTTCAAGCTTTTTCCCATGTAAAATGACAAATAAAGTATTGTCTGTGAAACATTAAATATTTCTTTTTTATTTTGGAACCAAAATGACAATAATTGACAATCCTGTTAAAGGACTGAATTCAAATGATTACATAAGCCAGATTTTAGGTCAGTTTGGTGGCAACAGTTGAACTCAGAGTACTCATAAGAAGAGTAAAAAAAATAAAATAATAAATATCATGCACAAATAATTTAAAAACTAATCTCTCATCAAACCTACTGTAGACTCTTTTAGTAGCACGTGGGGTGGGTGGAGGCTGGCTTATTGACCCTTTGCTAAAGATTGCTAATATTGTTTATTAGCTGAAACTAGGTGGCCTAGATTTGACCAGTACAGGCCTGGATTTCTCCAGTGCAACAATCATAGGGATGTGCCTGGCGTCAGACATAAGCCCAGTTCCCCAACTCATTGACGCCATGGCAGTTTAAACAGTTAAGATGTATTAAGAAGGTTAGTATTAGATCTGCCTCTGACATAATATGATGAAATATCCCTGAGCATGCTCGTTCCACCAGAGTGACAAACATGGCAGATAGGTTAATGTGGGTTTTTTTTTAATTATTATTATTATTATTATTATTATTATTAATAATATTATTTAACATTATTTATTTCTCATGTAAGATTTAAATATTTCTCATTTATTTTTAAACTTATTTGTAATTTTTTTCTGTAAATATTAAATCACACACTTTACATTTTTTATTTTTTTATTTTATTAAAACAGAGAAGATAAACATAATGCTTAAAAAATAAAAGAGGAAAGAAAGAAATTAAGAAAGAAAGAATGAAAGAGACTGATTCAGCTTTATTCTGTAAAAAATAATAAAACTAATTCACAACTAAAAGGTAAACATTCAAAACACACCAGACACATTATCTAAGATCAGTTTCCCTTTTTTTGGCTGGCAGATCTGTCTTCAGTCGTAAGCTAGTTAGCAGAGGAGCTCTGACCTCCATGACACCCAGCCAACTAAAATAGGCAATGTGTGTTAATGAGGTCAGTGATGCCTGTAGCTCAGGCTGTTCACCAACCGAACCAAACCCACCCAACAAAACAACTCCAACAATAAATAATAATAGTAATAAATAAAAATAACTGCACCAATTTACATAAATGCAGGTAAAAGGGCTGTTTCCATGTCTATCAAAAATGATTATTCCATTATTATCAATTTTCATCTGAAAGACAGTCAAAATAAATGTTTATTTATTGTATTTTATGGTGAATCCTAAATAGTCCTGAAAATGAATGCAGTCTCAGTTAAAGGTGCATAGTAGGGTATAGAAGAACAACATAACAATCAACAGTACAAATATGAAAATAAATAAATAATAGTTATCTATGTGACATTGTCGAAATACATTATTTGCAGGCATCACCTATCCCACACAAATGGTGCCTATGATACATTTATTCTGCAACCAAAAGTGTCTGATAACAGGGGGATAAAGTAGTATTCAAACAGTCATGTGATGTCAACATGGTGGCCACCCTTAAAGCCACGTCCCACTAGCTGACTTGAGCCAGTTGATTTTAGTGGGGGATGTCACACTTACCAACTGTTTTTGCTGAAATCACTTCCTCTTCTTATGGAAGTCTGGGAAAAAAAATCTACAAAGTCTCAGGACCAAACCTATTATGTTGTATGTCAAGCTGTAGACTAACAAACAGTATTTCCAAGCAATTCCCTTTAGTTTTGATGTAATGTCTTGGCATAGTCTGCTATGTATGAAATCACTGGGAATGTTTGTTGCACATGTCTGTTTAACTATTGTAATCCAGGAGCAACTCAAGTCTAGGGGTCACTGACATGTCATGAGTGCATTACTGTATAATGACAGGCAAAAAAATGCAACAACTATTCAAAATAAACTAATGATTGTTGAAAATACAGGAAAGGGACATCCTTAACATTTTTAAACATCACATTTTTACATGCTACAAAGAGAACAAATGAATGCAAATATTTTACCAATTCAAGAGGCTTGATGGACTTGACTTGATTTTTGTTACTAACTGCAACAGCACAATCACACAGGAAATGGATATACTGTTTCCAAAAGTTCACGTACCCTGAAATCAACCCCATTTAACCAAATTACTGACAAGCGCCGTTCCCCATCAAACATTTTTGCATCAATTCAAGTATGAACACATTTCCCTCTAGAGCTATTGAGCAACTTCGGAGAAGGGTTTTGGTTCCACGGAAACCTGGAAGTAATCTTGTTCAGATAAAAACATTTTAGAGTGATTTGGAGGTTGCAGTTTTACTCTAAAATTAAATGTGTATTTCACTAACGGTTAGGTTTAGGGTTGGCATTTGGGTTAGGGAGTAGAGTTAATTAATTATGTCTTCTTGTCGACTGTATTACATAATTTAAAACTCAAAATACAACTTGCTTTTGGTGCCATTCTGTTAACATTTCACCCGAAAACGTCCCCATACATTCAAAAACACTTACAGTTTCAACCACTGGGGGCAGTCCTTAGATTTTCAGTAAGCACAGATGATTTCAGCAGCAAAACTTTCGCCCTCCTTGCTGAATTCACAATGTGATCAGTCAGTCTGAAAGCACCAACATAGTACTTACCGAACAGACCAGCAGAAACACAACACTGTGCCTTTCATATTTCTTAATATAAAATGATAAAATATTTAAAGAACGTTTAGTTTACTTTTATTTTAGTCGTCTCATTTATGAATGCAACTCAAGGATGTTTTGAGTGCAACAAGTAACACAAGGTCCCTTGTTAATTTACCTAGTCCCTTTCTAGTCCAATTAGAGCAGTTGATCCCAACCTTTAAAAAACTGTCTAAAGACCATGACACCATGGCAACTGTAGCAAAACTTCATTAAATGTCCCTCTACTAACCAGGGTTGCATTTCCCAAATGCATCGTAAGCTGAAGTAGATCGTAGAAACCCTTAGTGTCTGTGGTCTCTACGATCAACTTAAGCTTGCAATGCTTTTGGGAAACGCAGCCCAAAGAACACCAAGTTCTTGTGAGTTTATTTTTCTTAATCTTAAAAATCCATGGTATTTCTACAACTTCATAAACATGCACTGCAAAACTGTAAAACCTCTTAAAACTGCATTTCATGTTGATATGTTACAGTTTTATAATGAGACCATCAAATAGCGGCAGGGCTCTGCGTCGATAATCACCAAAATTATATACCATGTGTAAACCGCTAGAAATTTTCAAGTATTGTTTCTATTGCAAATATGCAAAATCTCAAGTATACTTTAATTATAGTATACTCACCATATTATTTTTTTAAGTCAATAAACCTTTGCATTATTTTTGAATTTCTCACAGCCTTGGATAATAGCACTCTCTCTCGCACATGCTCAAGTGAGCACACACACAGCATAGGGGGGTGGGGTGGGAGAGATAGAGAGAAAGAAGACCTGTAAGCCCCTCCACCCTTACGTAAAGCTTTCCTATCAACATGTTTTGCCATAAAGCATGTTGAGAGAAGAGATCGCGCTGAGTAAACTACCTTAGCAATTATTAAATCTGTCTGTCTGTCTATCTATTTATCTATCTATCTATCTATCTATCTATCTATCTATTGGGGGGGGGGGGGTTGCTTATGTGTAAGCAAGGGGTGCTTGAAGGAAAACATTTTGGGAACCACTGAACCAGAGTAATAGCAGATGGTCATGTAAGCTGGTGGGTCTTATTGAAAATGAAACCTTGTGTAGAGTGCACTGACCCATATGTAGAGAACAACTCTTTAAGTGGAGGCAACTGTGTTACTCATTTCACCCAATGACACAAGTCATTTCAATAGCAAAGAGCAGAGTTTTGTTTACCATCCTTCTACCATAAGACCTTGTAGTAAAGAAACAAATAAACATAATGCAGGACTCATCAAAAGTGGTGTGATGTAACTAACTAATCTTTCAGAAAGCCTGTCTGGATTTAAATAGAGATATACATAATCCCATTCAGCACTTGGAGGAGTTGTCAGGGGGAGCCAAAGAGGGGCAATCCAGAGGAGACATCGCCAGCCTGTTGTTCTGGTCAGAGACAGAAATAAAGAAAGGAGGGAGAGAGAGTGCGTGAGAATCAGAGTGAAAGAGAGGAGGGTGGGTGAAAGAACGAAGAAACTAAAGTGGAATACAACTGTCTCATTTACACATCTACAACTTGGGAATATGGGCAACACCAAGAGTGGCGCTTTGTCCAAAGCAATTTTGGATGATCTCAAGATGAACACCAAATACACAGAGGATGAACTGTGTGCATGGTACGCCAGCTTTCTCAAAGAGTGTCCCACTGGACGCATCACTAAAGAACAGTTTGAAGGCATCTACGCCAGCTTCTTTCCCGATGCTGACCCTACTGCCTATGCACAACACGTCTTCCGCAGCTTTGATACCAATGCTGACGGCACCTTGGACTTTAAGGAATACATTGTCGCATTGCATCTTACCTCTTCAGGCAAGACCCTGCGAAAGCTCGAATGGGCGTTCGCTCTGTACGATGTAGACGGCAATGGGACCATCAGTAAAAACGAGGTGCAGGAGATTGTCAGGGTGTGTATAACATGCATTCAACATTCAAGTCAATCTTGACTTCTGAATAAGTATCCTACCTAGAGTACTAGACTGATGTTGTTGTGGAACATTTTGTTTGCATCCATTTCTCCAGTCATGTGCTGTTTGAGTCTACAGTGCTTGGTGCTTGGTACAGTATTTAGTAGCAAGTTGTAGTATATCTCAGTTACAGTTCACCAATTGTGACCAGATGGTTAAAGAAGCTCAGGATAGATTATTCCACCTGATAATACAAAGCTCAATCACTTAAGCATTCCAGACCTCATTTGTTGTCAATAATATGTAATTATTTTTTATTTTAAATTGGTTTTAATACATAGTATTCTCCCTAAATGCAGTCAATATTCAACATGATTCCAGCTGAGGACCAGAAAAACCTTCCAGAAGATGAGAACACACCAGAAAAGCGAGCAGACAAAATCTGGAACTTCTTTGGAAAGACTGAAGATGGTAAGATGAACTTCCCAACATATACATGAATCACACCATGTGGTAATAATAAATATTCATAATATGTCATTGTCTTCACAGATAAGATTGGCGAGGGAGAATTCATTCAGGGTGTCATGGAAAACAAAGACATCTTGAGGTTAATACAGTTTGACGAGCCAAAGAAGATTCAGGACAAACTAAAGGAAAAGAAGCATTAATGGCCACATTTCCATGAGACTGTTCAGAGCCACATTTCCATTCCCTTAACTCCCAACCTACACCACCCAGACTGCTTTTCCAGGCCACATTTTGGAAGCACCTGAACACCCAATCCAGAAACACAGCACAGCCATGAATCAGACAAACATAGCTGTTCCTATAACACATAAATGACTTCTTTTCTGGACTACCAGCAAGTAAAATTGTACCTGAAGGAATTCTCCAGTTGGCTTTGCCAATGTTGTTGCTATTGCTTTTAGAGTCCAATTTCGATAAGAGCAATTAGGCTCATGTTAACAGACCTACTCTAGCACACTCAATCCTCTTAGGATCTGAAGGTCGGGTAAGACAAATCTGCAGGGTCCTGAGGCTCTCCTGTTTTAGATCCCTTCAGGGTTAAGGTGGTTTAAGGTCTCAACATGCATTCATCAGATATTGAAACAATCTGTTTAACAAATGACTGGATACATTTTATCAAATAGATTTCTTGTACTGTGTTTTTTCAGGACGTTGCAAGAACTGTAGAGAATTATAATGTGAACATTTTAGGAATACATATGAAATATAGCTACTAAAAAAAACTATGTAATTACTGATCAATCTGAACTACCCTTTGTAATCAATGAAGATTTAAAAATTGTTGTGTCTTTAAGGAATAAGTGTATATACTGTACTACTTACAAATGACTGTATGGTTTCTATCCAAGTATCTGTGTAATAATTTAGCAGCCTTGTGCTTTAGATGAGTACAGATTTGTGTTGTTTATGGTTTTTAAGAGCCTCTTTCCCAAATAATAGTGTTTTTTAGTTGATATTCAATGCAAATATTGTTTCCATAATCTCCTGTTTGAGAACGTTACTGACCTAATTTTGTATATGCTGTTATCACACAAAAACAAAGCTGACTGAAAATGAATATTTAGCTTGGCCTTTAATTAACTGAGTTCAGAGTGAGATTAGAGCCTTGAGTCTCCGAACAAGTTTAGACTTACTAAACTTAAGCACTAGAAAGGGCTCTCACCTCGAGTGTATCTTTATCATGTTGACGCTGTTTACAGCCAAAGCTCTGAGGACAAGCCTGATGCACAGGGGCTTACCTCTTTCTTTTCTTAAAGCCATCTTTGGCTCAGGCTAATGCATGGCCTGGTTTCAACACTAGGACAGTACAAAACATCGACTGGAGCTCTGCAGCATGGCAGCTGCTGACCCAAAAGAAACCTGGGGATAAAAGGTTAAGTGTCATTCCATTCGGACAGTCAGTATTGTGTGTGGAGAACCACTTTGCAATAAATGTTCCTGAAAGAAGCAATTTTATGGCAGTTATGTTTTTTTTTTTTTTTTTTTGGTGTGGTCTACAGTGGTTCTGGACAAGAAACCTCACTGACTGGTGATAACAATTAGAGTTTATTTATTATTTTTATAGACATTGTAGTCATGTCCTGGGCATATTCAACATAAACATCATATTAATTTGAGAGCAAATAAATCAACATTTACAATATTATATATATATATATATATATATATATATATATATATATATATATATATATATATATATATAAAAGATCTAGCTCAGAACACAGACATTTAACTGAACAAGTTTTCCGAATACACAGAATGCACACCATTAACATCAATTTTCAATAAAATTTTTGCAACATGTACATCTAGAATAGCTTGGGCAATGCAATACATTAAAACTTGTTACATGCTATACTGAGCAAATGTAAACCAGTCATACCCTGTGTTAGGAGAAAGGGGAATGATCAACCCGGTCTCATGACAAGTTGTAAGAATTAGTATGAGATGGTACAACTTTTACTTCCACAGAGAAAAATAAACGAATCAATGAACAATGTATTATGTTTTATAACCCCTAACCCAAACCTAATGATAAAGTCTAGCCCCTTTCCCAAACCCTAAATATAACCATGATTATAATGAAAATAAAGTGTGTGTACCACATATGAAAGAAAACATCAGGGTTTGGAACAAGAGGAAGGAAGTATATTACAGGTTATTGATATACACCGATGAGCCAAAAAATATGACCACCTGGCTAATATGCTGTAAGTCCTCCACATGCCACCAAAACAGCACCGACCCACCAAGGCATGGACTCTACAAGACCCTTGAAGGTGTCCTGTGGTATCTGGCACCAAGACATTAGCAGCACATCCTTCAAGTCCTGTAAGTTGTGTGGTGGAGCTGTCGTGGATCGGACTTTCAATTTGTCCGATTTGAGATCTGGGGAATTTGGAGGCCAGGGCAACACCTTGAACTCTTCATCATGTTCCTCAAACTATTACCGAACAATGTGTGCAGTGTGGCAGCGCGCATTATCCTGCTGAAAGAGGCCACTGCCATCAGGGAATACCATTGCCATGAAGGGGTATACCTGGTCTGCAACAATTTTTAGGTTGGTGGCATGTGTCAAATTGACGTCCACATGAATGGCCGGACCCAGGGTTTCCCAGCAGAAACATTGCCCAGAGCATCACACTCCCTCCACATGAAGGCTATCCCATCTGGTCCGAACCGACAGAAGGTCTACTGTGGCACAAGTCACAGAAAATTTTAATTATGGTTATGGGAGGAATGTATCACGATACACAGTGCATCGCCCCCTGTGGCGTATGGGTGTGATGCACTGTGTGTTGTGACACATCCCTCCCATATCCATAATTAACATTTTCTGTGACTTGTGCCACAGTAGACCTTCTGTCAGTTCAGACCAGATGGGATAGCCTTCATTGCCCTTGCACATCGATGAGCCTTGGGCGCCAAACACCCTGTTGCGGGTTTGTGGTTTGTCCCTCCTCGGATCTCCATCAGTAGGTACTCACCACTGCTGACCGGGAGCACCCCACAAGCCTTGCCATTTCAGAGTTGCTCTGACCCAGTTGTTTGGCAATAACAATTTGGCCCTTGTCAAAGTCAAGGCTTACTCATGCCCATTTCTCCTGCATTCAACACATTGACTACGAGAACTGACTGTTCACTTACCATCTAATCTTCCCAGACCTTGACATGTGGCCTTGTTAGGAGATGATCAACGTTATTCGCTTCTCCTGTGAGTGGTCATAATGTTTTGGCTCATCAGTATACAATACATCCGTCATTTGTTTTGCATAAATAAATATGGACTGAGTAACCAATCTGTTTACATAACGTTTCCTTTTTTTTCTCCCCAATTTGGAATGCCCAATTCCCAATGTGCTCAAAGTCCTCGTGGTGGCGTAGTGACTCACCTCAATCCGGGTGGCGGATGACGAATTTCAGTTGCCTCCGCGTCTGAGACCGTCAGTCCGTGCATCTTATCGTTTGGCTTGTTGAGCGCATTACCGCGGAGACATAGCGCGTATGGAGGCTTCACGCTATTCTCTGCGGCATACACGCACATATCACCACACGCCCCACCAAGAGCGAACCACATTATAGTGACCACGAGGAGGTTACCCCATGTGACTCGACCCTCCCTAGCAACCGGGCCAATTTGGTTGCATAAGAGACCTGGCTGGAGTCACTCAGCACGCCTTGGATTCAAACTCGTGACTCCAGGGATGGTAGTCAGCGTCTTTACTCGCTGAGATACCCACGCCCCTGACGTTTCCTTTCTTATAATAAAGTGTTGGATAAACTTTTATGCCTGTATTGTATAGATTTGAAATTTTGTTTGTAGATTATTTGGTCTAAAAGTTGTACGATATGTTAAGTTTTCACCATTTTGTATGAATTATTATGATTTGTCATGAGACTAAGCTGGGAATGATTGTTAGTAACTTACAAAAGAGCAAACAATAAAGTGAATGCATTACCTGTCACAAGGTACTGCATTTGTACTTGTAAATTTCAGATTTTATTTCGCATTATTGTATAATAATTCGAATTTTCTCATTGTAATGTGTTTTACAAATATCTTATTAGAACACAAAAGATCCCATTATGTTTCCATCAGCGATTTATTTGCATTGTAAGTTTAATAGAGGCAGCAAGTGTATAAGTTAAGTAGTTTTTGCTCCTGAATTCTATGCTTTAACTGCTAATGTCTTCCCTGTCAAGAACATAACCGGCTGATAGTAAAATAATACAAATCTGAGAGAAATTTGAATGAAAGCACATATTTTTCTTTAACCAAAATGTGCTTTGGACAGTCTGTGCTTTGACTTTCTCAAACGAGCATTCTATACATGTATCATATTTCTCATTATTACTGTATACATTTTAAAATGGGAAATTATCTGCCAGTATTAGAGTAGTATGGTTTGAACAATGTGATAATTAGCTGCCTATACAACATGCATTCAATGTAAAATTGTGGTATCTATCAGTCACAAGTTTATGTATCTATTAATGTGCATTTTAAAATTCAGTTAAAACATGGTACACACATGGTATCACAAAGATGACAAAGAGATGAGCATGTATAAGGATGTGCTTGACAACAATTACAGACAAAAAACGGCACACGCATATTTACATCTATATACAAACACTTAACAGAATAGATTATGAACATTCCAAGGCAATTTTACCTTTAGGCACTAAAAGGTGTACATTGTAACACAAATCATCATAATTCACGTCTGATCCACCTTTGATTGACACCTGGATTCTACAGTCAAAAACATATAATTTCACCTTTAAGAAACGTTATCCTCTATTAAGTTGTTTTAGCGCAACTTATAGATGCCAAAATAATAAATCTGGCTATCTGCATAAGGGGGTTTCTTGGCTTTAGCTGGGAAAAATTATATGAATTTGCTATTGAGTCCTGGTCTTTTGAATGCCAAGCTAGTTGACATGTCTTCCATGAACACAATCAATGGACTAACCAGTACCACTGAATTCACACATCTATTTTCCATTAACCATACAGAACTAGTACTAAATTTAGACGAAACATGCTTTTCTACTAAATAAATCTGCAACAATATGAAAATAGATCAGTTAATGCATTCTGTTCAGACCTCTCTTTCAGAAGGAAGGCTGTAGATTTGCCAGCAGTTTATCAGTTTTTTTAATTACAAAACAGATTTATCAATATTATTTAATGACAATATATTTGAGCTTTTTCCCCTCATAATTTAGTGCTGGTTATTTCTGCACAGGATTCTTGTTTTTAAACAAATTTCTGGAATATTTTGTATGGCAATACTTGTTCCAAGTTTTCGTTTAGGTAACTAAACAAGCTGTTCAGTCAATGTGCGTACACGATTTCACTTTGACACCAAAAAGATAAAAACTAAAAACATTGGTTGGATGAAATTTGTTTTGTAGGCATCTACTTCGGCAAATAAACAAGTCGTATTTTTACTGTACAGTAGGCTAGTTGTTCTGATTTTTATCAATGGTTTCTTGACAATGTTAATATAAATGTCATACCGGGAAGTCATAATATTAAAGTTATTTGAAGGACATGCAGGATTATTTGCTAAAACACAGCACGGGATCACTACTCAATATTCATTCTGTGCTACTGTCCTTTATTATCACCCATTTAATGTGATATTAAGAAAGTCTTTGATTAAGAAAGCTTTGATTTTGTAGTTTCTATCCAAATCCACAAAACAACCAGTGCTTCAAGGGGGAGATACCTGTATGGCTTTGGCTGAGAGGTTGAAGTACTCAGGTAGACAGGCATGCAGGTAGATTCTTATATAATCTGTACTGTATGTGTCTGTGTCTTCTAGATGTCCATGTCCACAGGTCTCAGTTCCCCTGTTTTGTGTTCTTTAACCCAGAACTCTCTGTCTTTGGCTGGGTCCACACTCTGCAGGAGCTGGTCCACTGGCTCCAATGTCTAAAAAACAAGAAAAATCATATAACATAATTTACATGGTAATTTCAAAGACATTATTTTATATTATTGGGGCATTCTCAGTTCATTTGTGCCAGAAAATGTTAGAAAAAAATGTTATTTATTTTTTTCATTTGAAAAGCTTCCTGCTAAACTTTAAATAAATCAGATTTACTAGAGGTAGACCGATATATCGGTTTTACCAATTAATCGGTGCCGATAGTTGCCTTTTGCAACTGTTGGTTATCGGCAAAAGTCTGTGCTGATAGTAGCCTGTTTTTGCTGATTGTTTATTCATCATTTTGTATTTTCAAAATAAGTGTTGTTTCAAGCTTGTTTATACTGAAAAGTCCTGTGTTATGCGCCAAATCTTTATATTTTCTGGTACTTATTGGGATTTTGGTTGAACAATAAACCGCATATGGGATTTTATTCATTTTGGACTGTTTTTCTGTTCCCGCCATAGTAAGAAAAGTGTAATGTTTAATGTGGGCCATCGTCATCCTCCATTGTCATTGCCAGCGCCAGCGCATCGTAACAGAAATACCTGACCACTTACAATGAAGAACCCAAGAGTAATTTATTAACAAAAGTGATATCCCAAAAAACCCTGACTATAAACATGAAACATAAACATAAACATGAACATGAACTTGAATAGACTTGACTAAAACTTGACTTGACATAAACCTGACTTAATAAACATGAACTTGACTTGGCTTAACAATGTTACATTAACACAGTTACAATCACATGACTAGGGAACACATTACATGAAACAGGAATTAGAATACAAAATAAAAGACATGAAATACATGAACACACACATTAAACATTACAAAAAGAATAAGACTTTTTTTGATATTCTATAAATCTATTTTAAATCTATCGGTCAATTAATCGGTTATACTGTATTTAGGTTAATGATCAACAAGTATGGGCTTTTCCATGGCCCATTCTTAAATTATTACTGTAATTTATGTACTGTACTATACTTCTGATCTTAAAAGAATATTCTGGGTTCAATACAAGCTTAATCAACAGCATTTATGGTATAATGAAGATTACCACAAATGTTTATTTCGAATTGTCCCTCCTTTTCTTTGAAAAATAAAACAAAAAGCAAAAATTGAGGTTACAGTGAGGCACTTACAATGGAAGTGAATGGGACCAAAAAGTATAGCTAAAAAGTATAGCTACAAGACTTAAACAATATGCGTGTTAACATGATTTTAGTGTGTTAAATTTAGAATTTATATACTAATAATTTGAATAGATAACGATAGAGTAAATTCTAGTAGCATGACCCTTGTCATAAAACATATATAGGTATCTTTACCAAAAAAATAAAATAATAACAAAGACATTTCTCTTTCAAAACATGTTTTGTGCCAATCTTGTTACATTCAAAATGTTTTGGGGTGGACTGACTGACCAACGAGGAATCCTCAGTCAGTGAAAGTATATTTAAATTTCAATTATAACAATAATTACTATAAAATGGGTAGAATTTTTTTTAAATTATTATTATTATTTACATTCTGTATAACCATTTCAAATGTAATGGTGATGATTGGGGCCATGCAAACTGACTGATATTCCAATGAAAAACAAACATTTATAAGTAAAATTAATGTTTATTGATCAAGTTCATTTGCATTACACACTAAACAGAGTTAAATCTATCAAATAATTTGACTAAGTTCAGAATCTTCTTAAAGGGATAGTTCACAAAAAAATCTAAATTATCATTATTTACTCACCCTCATGCCAACACAGATGTGTATGACTTTCTTTCTGCTGCTGAACACAAAAGATTTTTAGAAGAATATTTCAGCTCTGTAAGTCCATATAAAGCAAGTGAATGGTGATCAGAACTTTAAAGCTCCAAAAAGCACATAAAGGAAACATAAAATTAATCCATAAGACTCCAGTTGTTAAATCCATATCTTCAAAAGCAAGATCAATATTGAAGTCCTTTTTTTTCAGAACTCTCCACTTTCACTTTCACATTCTTTTTCTTTTGTCATTGGCAATTCACATTCTTCATGAATATCGCCACTTACTGGGCAGGGAGGAGAATTTATAGTAAAAAGGACTTAAATATTGATCTGTTTCTCACCCAAACCTATCATATCACTTCTGAAGATATGGATTTAACCACTGGAGTCTTATGGATTACTTTTATACTGCCTTTATGTGATTTTTTGGAGCTTAAAAGTTCTTGCCACCATTCACTTGCATTGTATGGACATACAGAGCTGAAATATTCTTCTAAAAACCTTAACAGAAGAAAGAAAGTCATACACATCTGGGAACTAACCCTTTAATTATATCAGCAGTAAGTCATGGGGACACATAATAGCACACAATTGGCACTGTTTCTTGAGAATGACCCTACTATACCTGAACACATTAGATTACACCAACAAAATTAATTTTCATAGTCAAATCATTTAGAAATGTCTCCTTAAGGTAATAACTGCACACATTTACTTTGACAGTGTATATTGAATCTGGACTGTTGCACATAGTATATCTTGACTTCAGCCAGGACAGTATAAGGGAGATGAGACAGACTAATTGTAGAAAACTGAATAGAAAAAATTGCAATGCTCTATATGGTGGCTGCAGGAATGCAAGTCCTGCTTTTCAGTTGACAGAGCTAATCGCCTTTCATGGAGGCATTGTCTGTTTTTTTAATCTAGAACCTGCATGTGCATAAGCTGGGCCAGCCTAAAAATGCACATTTTTAGTTTCATTTAAGCTAAATAAGTAAATAATATAAATAATATAAATAATATATATATATATATATATATATATATATATATATATATATATATATATATATATATATATATATAGCTCTAGATAAAATTAAGAGACCACTGCAAAATTATCAGTTTCTCTGGATTTACTATTTTTAGGTATGTGTTTGAGTAAAATGAACATTTTTGTTTTATTCTATAAAGTACTGACAATATTTCTCCCAAATTTGTTGGAGGATCGGTGATGATCTGGGGGTGCTTCGGCAAGGCTGGCAGATTCGTCTTTGTGAAGGACGCATGAATCAAGCCACGTACAATGTTATCCTGGAAGAAATGAAAATGCTCTGAAAATGTTCCTCAACTCTGACGATTGGTTTTTCCAGCAGGACAATGCTCCATGCCACACAGCCAGGTCAATCAAGGTGTGGATGGAGGAGCACTGGATCAAGACCCTGTCATGGCCAGCCCAATCTCCAGACCTGAACCCCATTGAAAACCTCTGGAATGTGATCAAGAGGAAGATGGATGGCAACAAGCCATCAAACAAAGCTGAGCTGCTTGAATTTTTGCGCCAGGAGTGGCATAAAGTCACCCAACAGCAATGTGAAAGACTGGTGGAGAGCATGCCAAGACGCATGAAAACTGTGATTGAAAATCAGGGTTATTCCACCAAATATTGATTTCTGAACTCTTCCTAAGTTAAAACATTAGTATTGTACTGTTTAAAAATGAACATGAACTTGATTTCTTTGCATTATTCGAGATCTGAAAACATGGCATCTTTTTTGTTATTTCGACCAGTTAGTTGTCATTTTCTGCAAATAAATGCTCTAAATGACAATATTTTTATTTGGAATTTGGAGGAAATGTTGTCAGTACTTTATAAAATAAAACAAAAATTTTCATTTTACTCAAACACATACCTAAAAATAGTAAATCCAGAGAAAATGATAATGTTGCAGTGGTCTCTTAATTTTTTCCAGAGCTATATATATATATATATATATATATATATATATATATATATATATATATATATATATATATATATATATTTGTTGACTAGAAGTTTCATGGACAACATGTCCTTTAAGCCAGACATCTCATTTGAGCTCCATCTGTTAAAGCATGCTAACAGTGATCTTAAGTGTTACTCTGTTTGTACTGTATGAGCATGTGAAGTTGCGAGTGTTGGCAGCTTGTCTCCCGTTCAGTTTGCAGCTTTTACTGGCACACCCCAAGCGCTCTTGAGCAGATGTTTACACTTACACTCTATTTTACACTCTCTATTTTGTTATAAGCCATGAAACATTTCTGAGGTGTCTGCATGAATCAATTAGATCAATTAGATCCACACATACAACATGGCTACAAACAGGGTTGGGGTGTAATGGGATTACATATTTAAAATGCAAAATATAAGTAACTGTATTCCACTACAGTTACAATTTAAATAATTGGTAATTAGAATACAGTTACATTCAAAAAGTATTTTGATTACTGAAGAGATTACTTTGCATTTTATTGTCATTTGTTTCATTTAATATTTAGTCCTTTCAGTTGGAAAAAAATTATCCATATAAATGTGATCCAAAGTGCATTTGAACAGCGGTGAAACACTTTCTTATGAAGTGTTACATTCATATGTCATAACAAGTGAAAAAAATATGCCAGTGCTAAAGAAGTAATCCAAAGTATTTAGATTACATTACTGAAGATGAGTAATCTAACAGAATACGTTACAAATTACATTTTAGAGTATGCATTCTGTAATCTGTAGTGGAATCAATTTTAAAAGTAACCAACAAGGCACAAAGATAAAGCGACATTTTAAATAAACGTATACAAAATTACAACAAATTTATGAATCTGTGCAGACAATATATCTAAAGTGTAAACCTTATGAATGAAAATGTGCACGTTGTGATTTCAAATCGGATGGGCGCGTTCTCGACTCCATTTGCGGTCTCTGTTAATTGTGCACGTCTGGAGCTTATCAAGTGTAACATTAACTAAGATACGACATCATTTCCACTTTCCACTTCTTGAAATGTCTATGTTAATGTATCACATGATTCACAAGTGATTCTCATGTATTAATTTATAGCCTAAACCTGAGCGCGATGTTAAATTCCTGACCTGAAGTGATGATTTCACGTCGGAGCTCGACTATCCGCCTCTTAAAGTTGACCATATTTATATCCACATCAGCAATTAAATTTAAGTTTAAGACCTTATTCCAAAAAAAAAAAAAAAATGCTCCATAAAGGTTTAAATCCTCTATAGAGTATTCATCAATGAGGAATATTCCTCCTTATGTAAAATGAAGAAACTAAAACATGCTTTGTCTTTTTTTCTTCTTCTTTAAACTGTGCTACCTCTGGTAAGGTGCAATATAAATTTAACATTATTATTATGTAACTAAATAATGGTGTCTAATCGTAAAAATTCCTGATAGACTTATGGGATTTTCACCTGTTTGTAGGCTATATTAATTTTATTTTAATTTATTTTAATGTTTGAATTTGTATTTATTATTCACTGCAAAATGTGTGCTTGACATTTCACATTTTGCTTGACACCTCCTGCCTCCAGAATAATGTTGTTATACATGCACAGATAAACAAAAATTCTGTTTCTGTTTCAGATAATGTAGCCTACAAATTCAGCTTCATCTGGTAAGAAAAAAAAGAATAAAATAATATATATTTTTTAAAATAATAATTGTATAATAATAATAATAATAATAATACTTATTATTATTATTATTATTATTATTAGGCTATTATTATGAAAAGGCATATACAAGGCATATTTTATTAATAGAATCTATAAATGTAACATTTAAAAATGGGCATTTCATTTAGTTTTGACGTACTTCCGGTTTAAGCCCCAGCCACACCCGGTTCTATCTGAATACAGAGACAGATACAAATACAGATAATGGCTTCGCTGCACATCCCTAGTCAGTCCATATTCTCAAATGTTAAGTCAAAAGTAAAATGGGGGATGCTTCAATAGACAATTCACATGGTGTTAAACTTGCACTGATGCCGCATTATACTACCCCAGACTAACAAACTACACAATAACAGTGAAATACCATATTGTTTTTATTCAGTACAGTTGTATGTAGGGTAGCAATATTCCCAGATAGCAGTGGTATTCGGCTGAACTCGGTGGTGAAGCGGCTCAGACTATGAGCCCAGGCCAGGGGCTGTTCAAACAGATATATTTCCAAGTTGAACATCTTTCCTGACAAAGCATTTAAAAAACTCATTGCTTAATCTGAAAAAGGCTTATAAGAGAGTAAGACCCAACGGCCAAAGACCTCCACCAACTGTGAGGGGCTGTTCACACGGATAGCTTTTGCAACCATCCATTTGTTTTTCTATGTAATTGCGTCACTAGACTAGCATCTTTTTTTCCCTTTGTTTTTGTTTATTCAGCGTCTCATGCAGGAGCACTTTTTTTAGATGCTGTGTCTAAAAGCATATTGAGACACCTGCTTTCTGTTAAACTGTACTTGTTGCGCTGTGTCTAGCCTTTGTTAGCACAAGAATGCGATCGATCTGAGGTCATCGTCAGTTCTTGGCACACATCCAAAATTTGAATGCACAGTTTTAGCATTCGAAAGTGCATTTTTTTCTTAATTTGACAGCCCTAATATAAACTGTTATAGCAGTTACTATTGTCTTAACAAAAACTTAAAAAGAAAAATGTATTCATTTGAATGTAGGTGCAACTAGCTAGGTTAGCTTGTTCACTTGCAGCATTTGTATTCATTATATTAGAGTGTAATTTTAATAATTTATTGCATAGTAACTTTGAACTTTTCTGGTTAAAGGTATTGTAGATATTATAATTGACATTTATCTTTACTTTGCAAAACTGTTGTATATAAGATTAACACATACAGTGGGCCCAAAAATGGACATGGACACTTAAGCCACATTTGAATGTCAAAACATTAGATAAAACAAATCAAACCAAGCTGCAGTTATGCTATCCTTCAAAAGTTTGGAAACACTGTTTGTGAAAATAAATGATAATTTTATTCACTGGGGATGCTTTAAATTGTTCAAGAATGACAGTAATATAATTTATAATGTCAAAAATGACTATTTCTATTTAAACAAAAGCTGTGTTTTTAAAACATTCTGTTCATCCAAAAATCTTTTACTTGCAGCAATGACACCTCAGGCATTCTAGCAGTTTATTGTAGTTTATTGTAAATCTTCAAGTCAAGTTTCATTCCATGCTTTCTGCAGCACTTCCCAAAGATTTGGCTTATAAGGCTCTTCTTATGGATTTCCAACCAAGCTTTTCTAACAGCTCAACACCTCAAAACTGTATTCATCCATCCTTAATACTCATTTACTACTCAGACTTTTAAGTTCTTTTGTCCACTTCCCTCTCTATCCTGTTTGATTTCTTCTTTTAAGACAATAGTGCAAGGAATAACCGTCATCTCTAAAAAGAACAACAGACTGATGAATTCTTTTTTTATTTATTTATTTATTTATTATTATTTTTTTGGAACCACTTTATATTAGGTGTCTTTAACAACTTTTTAACTAAGCATTTGATACAATGTACTTATTATCTGCATAGCCTATATGTTGTTGCATACATTGTAAGTACCTGCATTTAATTACATCTGTAGTTACATTGTATAAATTAACCCTTAAACCTAACCCTACCCCAACCCTTACCCTAAAGCCTAACCCTGACCCTAAACCTGCCCGTACCTCAACCTCAGTAGCAGCAAATGTGAATCTTGTGAGAATTTTGCAGAAAAACATGTAGTTACACAATACGTACATTGTATTGTATGTATTTTAATGTTAATACATAGTAGTTAAAAATAATATATAGTGGTTATTTTTTTTTTTTTTTTGCCATTTTTAAAACCAAAATTTGACTTGCAAAGGGAAAAGTGACTTGCAAGTAATGCAAGTGTGCTCAGTACTTCAGCAACTGTAAACTTCAGACACTGAATTGTAAAATACTTAATTGAGCACCACAACTGTTTTAGCTGTTCTAACAAAAATAAATGTTTCCTGAATACCAAATTGTCACTGTAGAAAAATGTAAATATGTAAAACATAATTTTCTGAGTAGAATGGAGTAACTACTACTGTAAAAAAAAAAAAAAAAAAAAAAAATTGCACTTAAAATTGTTATTTCCTCCATTAATAATAATAATTTGCAGCATTACTAATGTTTAAAGGGGTCATGACATACTCATACTCATACATATAATTGTATTATCTTCCACTGCTGTATTATGGTCCACTGCTAATGTTAGTAAAGTTTTATTTCACCAAAACAGTCATAATTTTGTAATATATTATCATTTTCCACCCCGTCTCTGGCCCTCTGTCTGAAATGCTCAGTTTTGCCCTAAGCACTTCCTTTAAACACCCACTGTATACTGTACACAGTTATAATTGGCTAACATGGTGCAGCCCCTCAATACAGCCATATCTGAAACTCAGTTGGAAGAGAATGAACCAGCTCCACAACATTATAAAACTAACTTCCAGGGTTTACACATAACGCACATCCAACACATTGCATCCAAATATATTAAATGAGATGCTCAGATCATACAAAGGACATTTATAAAACTGCTTTGATGACATTCAAATGTAGCACAGACAATAACAGATAATATCTGAATACAAAGCAAAGCCTTCAGCACTTGATGATTAAACCTTGTTAAGCTGAGCTGTCACTAAGAGGAACATACTGCTGTTACTCACACTTTGGTTGAACATGTCTGTTTCGTGACGTAGCGTGGTGTACTGGCTCAGGTGCTGCTGTATCATCTCCACTCGCTCTACCTCCAGTCTCTCCAACTCCTTCAGAGCACAAACTCAGAGAAATCACTGAACTGTAATCAGTCTGTGTATTGCAGTCAAGAAAGCACACAGAATGAATGGTAAACTCTAAGAGTATGGCAATTTTATCGCCCATTTATCATCTGCCAGTCGAAAATCAAATGTTTTTTGAATAACCCCTAACCCTAAGTGTGAGTAATATTAACAGTGAGATGATTGCCACTAATCATTGACATTACCATGCTTGTGGTGACCATCTCCTCAAACCATTTTGACTGAGCTTGATTGTAAAGGTCCACACAGCGCATCAGATCATCACCTATTGAGATAAAAACACAGAGACAATAATTTTAAATCAAATTCAGATACAGTCTGTACACAGTAACATATCAAAGACACAGTGCTTTTCTTTACTAGCAGGGGGCAGTACAAGCTCATTTATTACTATTTAGGATACCTTCTGTAACGAACAGTTGTGTCAATCAACCTCAAAATGCTTAAGAGTAAAAATGACGATTTTATTCATAATACTTGGCTTTCACACTTTGCTTTATAATGACATAATTAAAGGTAATCTGAGGCAAAAGAAGGTAGAAAGAGAGAATATTGACTCTGGGGCAAAAAAAAAAGAAAGATTGCTCCATCTATATGTAAATGATTTTCTGGCTTTAAAGGAAAGCGGCATTTGACCCATGTTTAATGTTTGGCCATTGATTTATACTGAGAACTGAGACATGCTCAGTGCGTGGGAGCTTCTGAAAGGTGGGGGGGGTGCACAGATAACATCATACAGGGTTTTTCTACTGAGCTTAGATGCAGAGAAAAACACTAAAGATTTTGGCAGCAGCACAATTAAAAACAATCTACAGCAGTCAAGCACTGAAAGAGATCTAGAATACTGCAAACAAAGACAATCAAAGCTGAATTTGTTTCTAAAGCCCTGTTCCCATTCACTTGCAACAGCATAATTATCAAATTACTTATTATAAGTGGATAAATTCTTATCAGTAACAAAATGTGAGTGCTGCTTGACCTTGCAAAAGTTGGGATAGTGGGTGGCTGCCAGGTCAAAGCAATTGCTAATGTGTTTTGAGTGGTTTTTAGTAGGGATGGGTATCAAAAGGAATTTAACAACTCTGAATCTTTACATCTTTAAATATTACGATTCCTTTGAGTACTTTTGAGGACTTCAGATTCAGATTTTTTTATAAAATCCCAATATTGGATTGACTATGCTTCTAACCACAGGTGGAGAGGTTCCGGGAGACACCAAACGTTGAACTATGTTGGTAACAATGGAACTTGCGACCATTGTTGACTAATGATGCTTTTTGGGAAATGCACCCTCTGATCAGCGAAAGAATGCAGGTTTGAAAACCATTAAAGGAATCAAAAGTCATGAAAATCTTTTGGTTCCAGTATTTTATTTTTTTTAAATGGAACAAGTTCAGTTTGTGCATGTAAACACACTCAGTGATGCTTGCCTTTGTGAACACTTCTAATGAATTCTTGATAGCTACAAAACCCTTGCAAAAAAGTACAGTAGCGTTATGGTATCAGATGGTTATACCATGGTATAGCGCAGTGAAAAAATTCAATCGAGCTTCTCCTGACATCGTGGCTGAGACCATTAAATTTGTGTGTCTTATTTGAATTCTACAGAGAATGTTCTACTTTAAAGTGACATTAAAGATTCTACTCAAACTGCTTGACAGCCACGACATTATAAACACCACTGACGTGGTAAAGAGGAAACAACACGGTGTCATGCACCAACATCAGTGAGTATGTTTACATTGGCAGTTATAATCGAGCTGTGCGGGTTTTTGCGTAGTCGAGTGACAGTCTTCATCTCTCTGTCCATGTCTACTGTACATGACACCATGATTAATTGAATAGCTGAAGGAAGGACGTCACCTGAGGAAGTGACTTTGATGGTTTCAGGTTGACCTTTTGCATCATAGTTGCACTTCGAAGAAGTAAGCTAGCAATCTTCTCAACAGTGAGATGCACACAGCAGGAACAACATGGGAAACTTTCCAGCCACATGCTTTTCTTACATTCTTTATGTACATATCCAAAAAAAAAAAAAAAAAAAATGGAATTACCATGATATCACACCCAAAAACCATTGCAATACTTTTTAATTGGTGAACAAATTGAAAATTAGTATTAAATAAGAAGTAACAGTAAATGCATCCTCATGAGGTTGTTTTAATATCATGAGTAAATAAAAAAACTTCATTTACAATACACAGAAGAGCAGCATTGCTCATAGGTTTCATTTGCAACTTCTTAGTTTCCATGAGTGGCTGTTCATGAGCTAGTTCTTGCCATTTGGCACTCTGTGTTGACAGTGTCATTCTATAAGCATTGAATTAGACACCAATAATGCACCAGTCACTCAGGCCAAGAGGTTGTCTCCAACCTCAAAGGTCGAAAGAAATGTCCCTGCAATGGATCCTACCATTCAGAGCATGTGAACCTGAAGGTTGCCAGGACATTTAGGATGTGTGAGTTGCCAGCTCAAAACAAATCCAGCATTGACAGTAGTTGTTCCGAGCAATTAGAGGCTTGGCATGCTCATCGTCAGCTCCCACGGGTCCAATTTTTTTCCACTGCAAAAATAGATAATTACTCCATGCCTTTCCCAACTCCGTCTGGAACCAATATGGCTAGTCTTCTCTTAAACACCATCTCCTGGGGCTGAGCCAAAGTCCTCTTCATCCCTTGGCCTGTACTGTTTTCTCCCATCCTGTTTGTCATACCACTCTTCCTTCGTGCTTAAAAACACAGCCCAAACTCCACAACCTCAGCACGCTATAACAATGACAGGCAATCTGTGCCCCATTCAAGACACAAAAAGTTCCTTACTCGACATAAAAAACACTGACGTTGGATTATGGAGGGTTCCTTTCACTTGCAAAGTCATCCCAATTGGAAAAGAATAACTGGAGGGTTTTGAAACGAATGACAGGGCAGAAGTCTGGAGTCCAGAGCTCTTCTGATAAAGTCAGTCTTATAGAAAAGTTGAGGACAGCATCCAGGAGTTTGGAGCACCGGCTGTGATTTGACAATTCTGATAGTTGGAGAGAAATATCTTTTACGCAGTCAATCAATATGTTTTGTTGAACTTCATAACGGGTTAGTTCAACTGATAAGGAATCAGAATCGTTAAAAGGAGCTGGAATAAGAATTGGAATCTTTCAATTCCTTACGATTCCGATGCCTATAGGGCCAAAATATTATCCCTATAAACTGTAACTTGTTTTGTGTCTGTAAATCCTCTTGTGAATGCACTCCAAATTCCAAAATACTATGAATTTAGTTTCTGAGTTAGATTTCAGAAAGCTGTTTGTCAGGTGTATTTTTAACCTTTTCTTAATTAATCACTTTTAAGCAGTTCCACAATTACAGTAAGTGGGTCTTGATGATCTGACCTGCTTGTGTAGATTTCCGTCGGGCTTTCTTAATATCCTCCTCTGTTTTGTTGCTCAGTTTGATCTCAAGCTGCTGGGTTTTCACCTCAAGATCCTTCTGTCTGTCTGCTAGAGCCTTCCGTGCCTGCAAAACACAACACAAACAGGTAATGTCAGACTAAGAGTACTGAAGCAATTTGTACTGTAAAAAGAGCTGTACAAATTATATTAAATCACATTGGCACCTAGCGGCTTGGATGCAGCATCATTTAAAATCAATAGTTTTCAGTTTCAGACGTCATTGTAGAAATGTATTATTCACAGTCAGCATGATTACTTTAATCAATGAGTGAAAGTGTCAAATAACAGGACAGTTACTGAGATTAAGCAAGTAGTATTCAGCTGGTCATGTGATTCTAACATGGCAGCCCCCATGTGCGGACCCTCTCCATGTAGAATAAAACAGCTTTTATAAGGTTACTGATATGACTGGAGTCTTCATTTTAATGTGAGTGATCATGATTTCCTACATATATTGCAAAATTACAACTCATGTCTTTAGGAGTTAAACTTTTTTAATGAGGAAAAAATTACTGAGTGCACCTTTAAACTTGGTCTTTCACATGTCACTCTTCTAGATTAATTAAGATTTTATCTATCATTATTAATTAGTGCACAGTCTGCAGGTTACCATATTTGCAAAATTGGTGCTGAATTTTATATATAAATATAAAAATAAGCTTTTAAAATAATTTTAATATCTTAATCTTGACCTTAAATATGTTTAAAATATACTATTTTAAGGCTACATATCTACAATATCTATTTTCAGTTAGGCTAATGATTTACAGCTAAGCTAATTAATTGTTTATGGAATTATTTATTGCGAAATGCCATTACTGTCGTTTATTAGCTGTTGCCGACATCTGGTTTCAGTTTAAAACTGTTTATGTTTGCATGACAAATATTAAGCTACTTTTAACATCTTTGACAGCATGAAGGCCCCCTGGTGGTTTGGGGCCCGTTGCAACTTTTTGCTTATAGGGAGTATCAGAGGTTGTAAAACACAGCCTCTCATAAAGCAACACAACAAATCCAACTGCCCACTTAGAATCAGTAAAAGAAGTAGACTTTTTTGTGATTGTGTGAGTTTGTGAAATGTACTGTAAATGAGCAGCAGTCGGGTGTCTATACTACTGATGTTTAATAATTTGGACGAACAAGTGAATCACACAAGGCATCACTGTGATTTGTCTTATCATCTAGCAATCTGCTGTCAATGCAAATGTTTGGACAGGCTTGTTGACAGAAAAATTATATTTATATAGGACAACCTGCTGATGCAGGGAAAACATTTTCAAGCCATTTCTTCTAGCCATACACAGACTTGAAAAGTTTAATATAAAATGCTGGATAGATTCAGAATGAACTTTAGAACATTCAAAAGTCAATAAGCAATATGATATATTTCAAATACCTTAAACATAAACCAAGACAAAACATTCATTGTTTTTTGTTGTTGTTGTTTTTTTAAATGTATTTCATCACCAAATAGAATAGCAAAAATAATGTTTCCAAACAGGTTTCCCAATAACTCCAACCACCGATTCTCATCTGCCATTGTTCAGACAAGCAGGTAGTCCTGCCCCTAACTCACGTCATTTTGACATCAAAAGTTGACATATTTGAAAGGTCAACGCACTTTTTATTAGTCAATGCACGAATGGCTTACTTCAGGGGTGTCCAGACTTTTTCTACTGGGGGCCAGATGCAAAAGAAATTAGGTGTCATGCTACTATTGCATCATCTTTATATGGTATGCTTAATATTAGGCCATTTTTAATCACATTATGTGTTAATAAAGGATATTTCTCTCACCAAGAACGCTTGTAATAGAACATTGATGCAGGGTCATAAATTAAGGGGGTCTTGGGCCAAACATTTCCCCCCAAAAAGTGATGATAATTACCCTAAAGTTCAAAATGTGGGGGCAAAAAAATGCCCTGGTTTCTGTTTATATATATATATATATATATATATATATATATATATATATATATATATATATATATATATACACACACACACTGGCAGCCAAAAGTTTGGAATAATGTACAGATTTTGCTGTTTTGGAAGGAAATTGGTACTTTAATTCACCAAAGTGGCATTCAACTGATCACAAAGTATAGTCAGGACATTACTGATGTAAAAAACAGCACCATCACTATTTGAAAAAAGTCATTTTTGATCAAATCTAGACAGGCCAAATTTCCAGCAGCTATCACTCCAACACCTTATCCTTGAGTAATCATGCTAAATTGCTAATTTGGTTCTAGAAAATCACTTGCCATTATATCAAACACAGTTGAAATCTGTTTGGGTCATCAAATGAAGTTTAACATTGTCTGTGTTTGTTTTTGAGTTGCCACAGTATGCAATAGACTGGCATGTCTTAAGGTCAATATTAGGTCAAAAGAAACAGCTTTCTCTAGAAACTCATCTCTAGTCAGTCAATCATTGTTTTGAGGAATGAAGGCTATACAATACTTGAAATTGCCAAAAAAACTGAAGATTTCATACAAAGGTGTACACTACAGTCTTCAAAGACAAAGGACAACTGGCTCTAACAAGGACAGAAAGAGATGTGGAAGGCCAGATGTACAACTAAACAAGAGGATTAGTACATCAGAGTCTCTAGTTTGAGAAATAGACGCCTCACATGTCCTCAGCTGACAGCTTCATTGAATTCTACCCGCTCAACACCAGTTTCATGTACAACAGTAAAGAGAAGACTCAGGGGTGCAGGCCTTATGGGAAGAATTGCAAAGAAAAAGTCACTTTTGAAACAGAAAAACAAAAAGAAAATGTTAGAGTGGGCAAAGAAACACAGACACTGGACAACAGATAATTGGAAAAGACTGTTATGGATCTTAACCCCATTGAGCTTTTGTGGGATCAGCTAGACTGTAAGGTGCGTGAGAAGTGCCCGACAAGACAGCCACATCTATGGCAAGTGCTACAGGAAGTGTGGGGTGAAATATCACTTGAGTATCTGGACAAACTGACAGCTAGAATGCCAAGAATCTGCAAAGCTGTCATTGCTGCACATGGAGGAGTTTTTAATGAGAACTCTTTGAAGTTCTGAACATTTTTTTTTAGTGTCTTCAGCAAAATCTATACATTATTCCAAACTTTTGGCCGCCAGTGTATATACCATCTGATGTAGTTCCTAAAATTCTACTTTAAGAGTAACATTACACACTATCACACAAAATATGTTTTGAATAAAAGAATGACACAGTACATTTTTTGTTGTTAGAAAAAATGCCCTCATAAACATAAAAATGCCCCTAAAAATTATATCCATAGGGCAATTATTGGCACCATAATGGAAAAGTTACTTTCTGACCATGCAGTAATGTACAGTAACAAATATTATACTGGGTAAGAGCTTTTCACTGCAAAGCACAAGGAGTTTTGTGTATGACGCATAATAATAATCAGAATATTTTACATTTTCTTGCTATGATGTGATATAAGAAATTATTCTTTATTTATTAGTAATTCAATCATAGTTTCTGTTCTGTTGTTACTTTGTGTTACAAATACAATTTTAATTTAATCAAAATGTTTGCACACTCTTTATTTGGTTGATACGCAAGTGCGATGCACAAGTGTTTTGAGCACTCTCTCTTATGTCCTTACTCTCAAATGGTGCTGAGAAGTCCGTGAATCATTTTTCTTGTTTCTATGAAACATCAAAATGAACCAATTCACAACAATGAACAAACTTCCCAGTGCTGCAGAAGATATGCTAGGAGAGTGTGCTCAGCTCGAGCGTTTCTGTGCGCACTCAATAAACTTAGCACGGCTGGTCGCGATGCACAATGGCAGCTCTACTCAGCTGTACGATGCATAGTATCGGGACATTTTAATCAAGAACGAGTACGAGCAATGTATCTAACCCGATACCAGTCCTATAACAAATACATCATTCTCCAAACTCTTGAACTATTCCATTGGATGAAGCTGGTGGCAACTAAAGAGAATGCATCAGTGGAGACAAATGCACTGTGAAATGTGGCTGTACGTGATAGCGACACCCAGTATTCTATGATATGATTTTCATATAATTTCTCAAAACCGTGCCAAATCATGTTCTATTTCAGAAATCTCGTGGGCCGCATGAAAGCAGTTGGCGTGGCGCAGATGGCCCGTGGGCCGAAGTTTGGACACCCCTGGCTTACTTGTTGTATTGATGCAGTAGGGGGCAGTCAGAACTCCAACTGTACAGGCAACACACCTCGCCAAACCAACAAAAGCAAAAAGAAGTACATTATAATTATATATACTCACTGAGCACATTATCAAGAACACTATGGTCTTAATAAAGTGCCCGACGTGGTCTTCTGCTGTTGTAGACCATCTGCCTCAAGGTTCGTTGTGTTGTGCATTCTGAGATGTTATTCTGCTCACTACAATTGTACAGAGTGGTTATCTGAGTTACTTTTCTGTCAGCTTGAACGAGTCTGGCCATTCTCTGTTGAACTCTCTCATCAACAAGGTATTTCCATCCGCAGAACTGCCGCTCACTGGATGTTTTTTTGTTTTTGGCACCATTCTGAGTAAACTCTAGAGACTGCTGTGTGTGAAAATTCTGATGGTTGATGTGAACATTAACAGAAGCTCCTGATCTGCACGATTTGATGGATTGCACTGCTGCCACATGATTGGCTGATTAGATAGTCGCATGAATAAGTAGGTGTACAGGTGTTCGTAATAAAGTGTTCAGTGAGTATATTACATTTATAATTATTTTAATTGTTATTTTCTAAATTACCTTCATTTAGTGGCCTTTCGCAGTAAATATTGGAATGTGATTAATTATGATTAATTTGGTTAATTAATCGGCATATCATGTACATTTTTAATTGATTGACAGCCCTAATTTTAACAAAAAAAAATGACGCACACCACACTTGAGTTCAACACTGTATAAAAGCCATACCTTCTCTACTGCAGCATACCGACTGACTAGCTGCTTCCTCAGGTCAGCGATGTGGTGGTCATATTTCTTCATGTCTTTTTTAAAGTTGTCTCCTCTGAAGTTCAGCAATGGCTTCTCTACTTCACTCTGAAGCTAAGAGACAGAACCCTCAAAATCAATTAAGAAGACAGTTACACTCAGTTTGGACAGCTCTCAGTCCCAGATATCCTTCACCTCCTGGTATAACGGCACTGAATATTTAAACTGAATTGCAATTAAGATGGCAAACAGGATGCAGAATTGTGATTCAAATTAGATTTTAAAGTTACATTGCAGAATTCTATGCTCTCTATCCATGCTTGCCTGTAATTATCATATCATATCGGATCTGACTTGCTACATCAAAACTGATAGTAAGAGGAAAGTCCTACAAAACATATATTCGAAAAACATGTCTGTCAAACAAATAAGTAGCATATCTGCAGTCGGACATTCTTTTCTTTGTTTACGGACATGACGTAAACACGCAAGGATGAATGATGGAAGTCTAAAATTTCTTTCTAAAAAGTCTTTAAAATTGTTAAATAATGTTAATAATGATGTAAAATCACTGAAAGCACACAAGGTTTACTGTAGGGTTAGGTTAATAATGGTATATCCTCAATGGTACAGCATTTTTTTATTACATAAAAAACTAAAAAATTAAATTAAATTAAAATTTAAACAAAAATGCTTGGTTGTGTACCTTTAAGGAAGTAGAATTCAAATTAAATTATCAGTGACCAAAAATGCTGTTTAAGTGTGGATAGGAGGCCAAAACGCAGAGAAAATGATATGTTTTCAGAAATATTGTATCATTTGGACTGGGCCTGAAATTAGTTTCTTAACTTTGGGCTGTATTTGGATCAGGTGCAAGTTTCCATATCAGTAAAGATTCTGATGTTCTCTGGGTGGGGATTCAGGAGGAAAGTAAATCATACGTGATCTGAGGGAATAAGGCTGCAGAATCACCTCCATTTATCTGTAATTAATCACCCACCCCGGCACTAAATGGAGCATGCTTGTGTGAATGAGGGAAAACAGAGCTGTGAAAAAAAGACAAATCACAGCAGACTGAGGGAAGCTGTGTAGCTCATTACATACAGGCAGCTAATTATATCTCTGAGGAGGAAGCTATTCAACACAGCAACGAAATGAAATAAAGGCAGGATACTTTATCTTCCAAGACAATGCTAGAGTTTGAAACAATAATTCAATCGTATGTCATCCCGGCTGAATCTTATATTATTCTATTGCAAAATACCATTATAGATATGTGCCCACCTTTGAAGAAAACTTAAGATGGACCTCGGCCTCATCAGCAAGACTCTTCTTAAGTTGAGCCCAAGCATCTCCAAGAGTCCTACATCAAACCAGAACCCAGTTAGGATGGTTCAAACAACCATACTCTTCCACAAAATGTTCATACACACTACTAGTCAAAAGTATGGGCACACTTGACTGAATTTATGTTCATGACCTTAAAAACCTTTTGATCTAAAGGCTAACTGTTAAATGTTTTGTAGACAAATATAAATTGTGCCTTTGAATTTCTTTACAAAGCTAAAATTTTACAAAGTTAACATTTCAATGCAAGTGTTAAACTTTATTGTAGTCTTGACTCATTGCATACCCTTCCTCTTGTGCTGCCATAGGGAACTGTGAGAGTTTGGAGAGGTTCTTGGCATACTCCTCTTCAATTTTTATCCTGAATTACAGTGATCAACAAAAGATGGAGAGATAAAAGAAAGATCCAGCCATGTAACATGATGCCACAGTAGTGGCTTGAGACCTCTTTTGAGACTAAATGGTTTGAATCGAAAAGGGCAAACCCAGCCAAACAAACAAATAGAAATCTCTGACATTATCTAATTAAATGTAAAAGATTCTGAATACATCCATGATGGACTAACATAGCACTGCTGCCACACAAGAACAAAATGGGAGGTGAAATGGAGAGCAGTCGAGATTGAACATGAACAAAACAAATCCAGATTTTAAGATATGATGAACAAGATATGGTAAGAGCCTAATACAGTGGAAGAAATGATGAAAAATAACTAGGTTTGCATTTCCACAAGGTAATATCAAGGCAGCACAAAAACAGTTTTAAAGCTTTATGTAAGCTTTATGTAAGCTTAAAGGTGCTGTAAGCCGCAGAAAAATTATTTAATCAGCCAATCAGAAGACTTTAATGTGCTTTCTGCCTGTCAATAATTTACACGTTCTCATAGTGAAGTAGTTAAAGCGGTTAATTCAGGTCAAATATCATATTCAGACTCATAACAGTTGTCAGTTGAGAGCGCTATGTTGCTACTTGTGTGTTTGGCAACTGTGAGAAGGTGACGGCCTCAACACTATCTTTGGAGGGCGGTGTTTGGTAAAGAGGGGGCGTGTCTAATAAAACAACTCAGTCTCGTGGAAATTCCAGAACGTCTAAAATCGCTTACAGCACCTTTAAGTTTTAAGCCCGTACACGCATGCAGCGACTTCCAGCAACTAGATCTCATTCATTTTAAAACACTCTCATATGCAGAACATTAATTTTTAGGAACAAGAAAACTGATTCTTTGTCAATATAGAATGATGTTTTAGAAATTGTTGGCAGTTAGTTTGATTCATAGATTTCGTACATTGATAGATCGTTCAATATCGGGTTAATGATTTAATACCCTGAGCACTGCTGTAGCTTACATAACTACACTCTCCACTGCAGAATATTCATTTTAGGCATTAAAAAAAATGAATTCCTTACTGGCAATATGTCTCATCTGTGATCATATTTTGAAGTCCACCAATAACATCAGAGCAACAACAGTAGCCCACTGGAGACTTCACAGTACAGAGACTGCATGTGTGTGTGTACGGGGCTTTAGTCTTGGATTCAATGTAAATTAAATACTGCATTAGAGACAGCAAAGCCTGTTGTCATGCCACTCAGCATCTTGTTTTCTGCAGAAGAAATTGTTCAGACCTTTTCTGGTCATTTTTTGTCACGCATTTACATTGAATAAGAACTAAGGCTTTCAAGCTTCAAGGACGCAACAGCCTCAAAAAAGTATCATAAAAAGTAGTCCATACGATGATATCTTTGTGTGAGGAAATTATCAAAATTTAAGTCCATATTAACTGAAAGTGCTGACGTCAAAGTGAAAGTGTAATAGCTTAGTTCCCTATCTGTCACTCACTCAACGTTGTGTCGATGTAGTGACACTAGGGGTCACTCTTGGGAGCCTGAGACACCTCTGGTCTTTGATAAAAGGCCAATGAAAATTGGCGAGTGGTATTTGCATGCCACTCCCCTGGACATACGGGTATAAAAGGAGCTGGTATGCAACCACTCATTCAGATTTTCTATTCGGAGCCGAGCGGTTCTATTCATTGAAGCTGAATTCACCCGCGAAAGTTCATTCACCTCATCTGCTGGATTCTACGGCGCACTACAGAGAACGCCCCTGGGTGCTTTGGCAGAAACAACTAAAAGAGTATATTCTAAAAAAAAAAAAGAGTATATTTTCTTTCTGAAAGAGTGGCACACACGGAACGTCTTTTTAAAGATGCCTTTCCATCTGTGTGTTATTCCTAGTTGCGGTAGATATCTCTCTCCGCTTCTGATGGCCACAATCGCTGTCTTACATGTCTGGGTGCTGCTCACGCGGAGACATCGTTCGTGGATGGGTCTTGTCCTCACTGCGAGAACATGACCATGGCAACGTTGCGGTCGCGGCTTGCATTCATAAGAAAGCGGGGCATTTCCTCCCCAGCGGCTCCCCGCCTCAGTCCTTCTACCTACGGGTATGAGGCCGTGCCGGTTAGCACTGGGGGTGATTTGGGGACCTCAATGAGACCACCTCCGCCAGGTATCCCCCCATGGACCTCCCATTCCCCAGCATGCTCGCTTGCTCTGGTCAGGTGCTCGGACGAGATTGCCGGCTCGTCTCAGGGCGAGTTTGACATCTCGTTCGGAGCCCGGGAAGACGAGTTATCGAGCGCAGCATCGGAGAGCGGGCTCATCCAGTCAGACACAGAGGTTTCAACCGGGCTTCCTCCTTCGGGAGTGGTCGCCCAGTCCCAGGCTGACACGGAAATGATGGCCATGCTTTCCCGGGCGGCCGCGAGCATTGGGCTAGAGTGGAACCCTCCACTCTCCCCTGAACCCTCGAGGCTCGATGATTGGTTCCTGGGCTCTAGGCACCGCCCACTGCCATGCCCCACCCCCATTCCTTTCTTCCTGGAAGTGCATGAGGAGCTGACAAGATCATGGGAGGCACCTTTTACTGCCCGGTCTTTCAGCTCCCCCGCTCTCGCTACCCTTGATGTCAGAGTGGCGAGGGGATATTCGGTGATCCCCCAGGTGGATAAGGCGCTCGCGGTGCACCTGTGTCCGCAGAGCGCCGCCACCTGGCATGGGCACCCGAAACTCCCATCCAGGGTCTGTAGGTTTACGTCATCCCTGACGGCTAGATCCTACGGTACCGCTGGACAAGCCGCCTCTGCCCTGCACACCATGGCTCTCCTGCAATTACACCAAGCCAAGGCACTAAAAGAACTGCACGAGGGTAGTTCTGACCCGGGATTGATGCAGGAACTGCGCTCGGCGACCGACCTCGCTCTCCGGGTGATGAAGGTCACGGCGCGGTCTGTCGGGCAGGCGATGTCCACCCTGGTGGTCCAGGAGCACCACCTTTGGCTCCACTTGGTTTAGGTGCACGAGGCTGACAAGGCACGGTTCCTTGACGCCCCCATCTCCCAGGTTGGCCTATTCGGCGACACCATCGAGGACTTTGCCCAGCAGGAAGGTTACGTGACTGCCTGGTGCACTGGCTACGAGGCACACAGCAGTCTGCCCATCACACACCACCAGTTCACGCAACACAGTTCAGCTAGTTGTGCCATTTTGTATAGGGACCCCTAGTGTCACTACATTGACACAACGTCGAGTGAGTGACAGATAGGGAACGTCCTGGTTACTTTTGTAACCTCTGTTCCCTGGTGGAGGGAACGAGACATTGTGTCCCTCTTGCCACAACGCTGAACTACCTGCTGAAATGGCCGGGACTTGATGATTGGTTGCATACCAGCTCCTTTTGTTTGGGGCTCCCTAATGTCACTACATCGACACAACGTCTCGTCCCCTCCATCAGGGAACGGAGGTTACAAAAGTAACCAGGACGTTAATCAGAGAAGTAGTGAAGTCCGATTCGCAGTTTGAGTAAGTCACTCAAAAATTAATCCACTACAAATGACTGATTACTTCCCTTAAATTGTAATAAGATTACTGACTTTACCGATTACTTTTAATGAAAACGTAATCACATTACTTATTACTTTTAAGGTACTTAGCAAGATCTTTTTCTCAACGAATTCACAATAATGCCAATATTTCCTCCTTGTTCATTGTCATGGGCAAGTCTTACACATATTCTAGATAAATAATATTATTTTTGAAAATGTTACTTAATTACTTTTGTACTAAAAGGTAGTAAGATTACAGTAATTAATTACTTTGTAATCAGATTTTCTCAAAACTATTTGTGAACAATTCATTCTTTTGAATCCAGTTCACAAAACTGGTCTGAATTATTAATTACCAAATATGACTTGTCCAGTTCTCGAGTTCAACTTACTGACTCAATCTGGTCACAGCTACCTGGAAGATTACAGTATCAGCAAATAATTACTTCAATTTCAGTCTGTTCCTCACACAAAGCTTTTGAATGTCTTAATAAGACTTTTATGATGCTTTTTGGCATCCTTTTTTAACCTTGAAAGCCTAAGTACCAATGCATTTTAAGTAAACCGCATCAGGTAGAGTAAATGATGACAAAATAAAAAATTTTGGGAGAACTAATCCTTTAATATTTATGGGTAGGCCTTTAGAATAAACCCTAATTAGAACACCAGAAACACTGTAACGGCTCTGATAGACTCATAGCGTTACAGAAAGAATGGTGAAATAGTTGAGGAATGGTATACTATTTGCAAACAGTCAGACACCGTCTGTCAACAGGCTATGTGTAAAACATGAACCAATGTGACACTGAAATGTGTTATCAATTAGCACATGTCTCATTCTATGAATAGAATACACATGAGATCAATAAAAAAAAAGCTGTTTGAACCAATCAGTGATGGTTTAAAGTAATACGTATTAAGTAGATGATGTGTAATTTGTCAGGTTTACATTCTGCATTCATGGCACTAATGCTAACATGTTATACATGGCCATAATATGCACCGGTTTTCATCTGTTAATGTATTTTATAGAATTAATCATAGACATAGTCTTGGAAAATATCAGATGTAGGTAAGTTTGCACCAGCTTGGCAACTCTGCACTCAAGTGTGCTCATGTTTCTCATTTCATTCACACAGTGAAGAAATCAACCAGAAAAATATTTTGGCGTCAAAGTAGGTGGAGCAACGGGTCACACCCACAATGACATAGACCATTGGCAGGCTTGGGAAGTAAGGGAATACTTGTAACAGAGTAACGTAATCAGGATACAAACAATGTGTAACTGTAATTGATTACACATTGTAATCGAATGCATCTGTTCTAATTGTATTTTCTGGATAAATAAAAAAAATTTTGTTCAAAATAATGTCTCTCGTTCTTTCTTCAGTTTCCGCTAGAAGTATAATTAGGCCTTAATAATCAAATGGCAAGATGTTATAATGCTAAAGGAGAGATTGTTGAGAGAGAGACAGGGTCGCCCACCTTTCTCTGATGAAGTCTGCCATTTCTTTCTGCATCTGCTTCCCCTTCAACTGTTTCTGCAGCAGCACCTCGAACCCTGAAACTGTGGCCCCCTGAGGGTCCCTCTTATCAGCCTGCAAAAAATAAATACTCAATCACAAGGGGCGGACTGGGAAGACAAATCAGCCCTGGATTTGAAAATAAAAACCGGTCTAAAAGTTGTTGCGGGGGGGTGGGGGGGGTTGGGGGCCTTTGGGTTCGGCCATTTGGCCCCATTCAGCCCCATTTCGTGGCCGGCCCACCAGGAATAGTCCTGGTTCTCCCTATGGCCAGTCCACCCTTGGTATCACATGTCATCAGCAACAGCAACAGCCTGTCAACAACACGTGACAGTGGGCACATGTGTATGTGAGTCAGACCGTGGGTCTACATGAATCACAGTGTGTGAGGGGGTGTACACCCTTGCGGTGTAACTGTGAGTGTGTGATTCGCATAAGGGTGTGTATAGGTCGAGCAGTGTATGACTAATGAAATGTGAGTGCCCCTGATGCAGTGTCTGTGTATGGCATGTTAATATATGCCTACATGTGTGTGTAGGTGTGACGGTTGCTGACATGCCGCTCCACACATAACAGATGTGTCGTAACCTCTGTACACGCTTGACTTGAGAAACAGGCAGATTAAATCTTCCCAGCAAACTACTCTAGCATTTCAACTTTATGCACATATGATCATTTGCATTATTTTGCCATAAATAATTCTAACCAGGAATGAAATTGTACTGAATTATATCATTAAATATATATATAGATATTTCTTCAACTTTGGGCATTGATTTTTATTAAAACAAGCCTTTTATTTTTGGTTATATGAGTCAATTTAAACTGGATTGGAAACTACTTTAACTACTACTTTTGAAATGCTTTTTGTACATGGCTTTGATTGTTTTAGCCCAGAATTTCAATATTAAACTATGTAAATCCATTATAAATACAAATTATTACATATTTAAAACTATGATCATGTAAACACAAATCAATATTTATTGTGTGAAAATGATTTCTACACATTTTTGTGGCATCATTTCCATCACACCAAAAATGTTGCCCCTACTAAGGATTTTTCAAAAAGATAGCGTACATGTTAACCAAGTTAACAAAAGACTAAATATCACTTGTGAGCAGGGTATTTTTAATGACCGTCACTTCCATTCAACTTCCATTTTGCCAAATTGTGCAAAAAGTGTGGAAACATTATTTAATTGTGTATATTTCAAATACATAAAATGTTAGCTATGAAATTATCCTAAGCAAAACAAAGGAGTTTAAATTATAATTTCCATCAGCAACATTTCCAGCACATAATTCGTTTAAACACAATACAGGATCTGAGATGTGCTGGAAATGACAGTGGTGGGAACTTTTATTAGTTTCAGAAATATTACAAAAAGGACATAAATCTCCTGTGATGCACATTGATGTAATACACTGTGGTAAATTGTTTGACAACGATAGTAGACCAATTAAAAAAAGAATGTGACTATATTTTAACAATACATTTTCTAGAAGTTTACAGTGCTAAAAGTTTCCAGCGTTGAAGAAATACTCATATAGTTACTATGGAATACTTCATTCTGATTGGTTAATTGATGCATTCCGGGGTCAAATATTTTTGTATAACAGCCACTAAACTGTATAATTGACTTGTGAGCCAGGCAACTGATTTCAAAAAGCTGTGCTATTTTTACTATTTCATATCACTCTGCGCCCTTCATTTTCACATAATAAAATTAATCTAATTCAAATCAATATTGCATGTGCATTTATGTATTTATTTACAAGCAGCCCTGTAATAAGCTGGATAATGCATCCGCCCAATACCGCAATATAATCCCCTTCAGGGTGACATCCTTACATATTCATCCCTATGACAATGGCGCTATTTAGCAGTTTTTCTTTGCATATTTTTGGCCAAGAGCACATATTTTTTAATCAGTCGCTGCATATTTGCCATTCTTGAAGTTAAGCTGTACCTGTCACAAAAACATCAAAACGCTCAACATAATTTAGTTTTATTTAATAGATTATTTTTGGCCATTTATTCGTTCACATCATTTGCATTAATTTAAACTATTGTCAGATAAAACTATCATTCAAGTTAAACCATGCACTATTCTGCAATTAAAAAAAAAAAAAAAACGTTTTTGGTATTTACCGCTTGCTACAATTGTTACATTTGAACCCTGTGTGTATTATGAGTATGTTCACAGTCAGTATGTTTACATGCACTTAAACAGTTCAATTTCATTCGGACTAAAACAATAGTTCGCCTTATTAAAATGTCATAAAAACACATTAGTCCTACTAAAATCATTAGATTTTTGCAAAGTTGGACTAACAGACGTAGATAACGTGATTGCAGCTCGCCTTCGTCCAGTATGTTTACGCATTAATTGGACCACAATTGAACTCGGCATTGTGCGCATGCTCCAAATGGCAGGTGAAATGTGATGTATGTTTAACCCGTCGCATTTGATGTCCTTTAAATATTTGATGAAGCATTGTGTCATGTACAGTATATTTGGAATGACAGAAGAAGACTGAAGTACGACTACACAAAAACCTGCTGTGGCTCGACTGTAACTGCGCATGTAAAGATATTGATTTAATGAATTACTTTGGGACTACCAAGATATTCAACTTCCATCTATGAGATGGGGCCTGTTTTGTATGGTACTAAGCCTTATTTTCTAATATTAGTACTCAGCAACAGTGGTCAGGATGTCCATGGTTGATTGTCCTCTCTTTTTCTCACCCAGAAATAGTCGCAGTAGCTCCATTCATTGGGCTTGAGAAGCTGCTGCTCCGGCATAGACATGGGCACAGGGAAGGTGATGCAGTTGATCTGTGGTGAGATAAAACAGAGAGAGATCATTTCACGGTGTATGTGTGTGTGTGTGTGTTGTCAGGTTGGTTTTATTTTCAGACGGGTGAGACAGAGCTGCTGTAAGTAGGGTTGGGAGGGTTACTTTTGAAATGTATTCCACTACAGATTACAGAATACATACTGCAAAATGTAATTTATAACGTATTCCATTAGATTACTCAAGATCAGTAATGTATTCTAAATACTTTGGATTACTTCTTCAGCAGTGGTAGATATTTTTCATTTGTTTCGACTATAAAAACTCTGCCAGTACAGTAAGACAAAATACACATGTTAAAAATACATTCCTGAAAAACCTAAATATCATATGCAGTGTTGTTTCTAAAACAAGATAAATCAAATTGATCTTGTTTTAATGATTTTTAGATATTTTTACAGGAAAAGAATACAAAAATTATTATCAAGCATATGATTTTTGCCCTAATATCAAAGGTCTTACTAGAAAAAAAGAAACTATGATCCAATGTGAATTTTCTTGATAAAAAAAATATGATCGTGCCTGGTAACGTGCATGTAAAATGACTAGAAATAGCATTTTAACTTAGTGTAAAGCTGACAATTTACCCATGGTTTATTTCTATTTCTTGTGCTCCAAACTTACTTCAAACTTACTTCTCTGTCTGCTCGTATGAATGTAACATCATAAGAAAGTGTTTCACTGCTGTTCAAATGCACTTTGGATCGCATCATTTATATGTATAAATGTTTTCCATCTGAAAGGACTAAATATTAAATGAAATAAATGACAATAAAATGCAAAGTAATCTCTTCAGTAATCAAAATACTTTTTGAATGTAACTGTATTCTAATTACCAATCATTTAAATTGTAACTGTAGTGGAATACAGTTACTTATATTGTGTATTTTAAATACGTAATCCCGTTACATGTATTCCGTTACTCCCCTACCTTGGCTATGAGTAAGACTCAAAAGAGAGAGAAATGAAAGGTTAGGATTTAAAAGAGAAAGAGCGGTCATATAGACTGTGACCTATTATACTGCTGGAGGATGGATGGAGAGAGAAAAAGAGAAAAACTATTTTTGAAAGACAATATTATGCAGTCTGCATTGCGTGCACAGTATGCAATTTTTCTGTATGCATGGAATACTTGGGTGACCTACTACTTGAAATGTGTGCCAAAATGTGCAGTTTATAGCAGAGAACACTGTGTAAAATACTGTATCAGCTTTCGTTTAGTATACAAATGAACGTTTATTGTTGTATAATGCCAACTGTTTCGCATACTTTTGAAAAAATAGTATCCTGTATATAGTACAAGTAAAGGTTGAGGAAAATGTGCTTTTCTTTTATTCACAAAGTGCATAACAATCAAACAAAATTATCTGTATTGAACATTAACAAAGCAACATAATTTGCATGAAAAGAAATGATAAAAAAGTTTTGATTAAAAATAATTTAACTATAATATGACATAATTTGAAAACGGAGACTTTGTTGTGCCAGAAAACATAAAACACAAAATTCTATATTTGTCTTATTTGCTTAATTTGATGCACTGCATAACTTTAAAGTTTTGTTAATAAATTCAGCTGGCTTACACGTCATGAATGTGAGACCAAACCTTGCGTTTCTTGAATTCAAACAGATGGATGTCTACATCTGGGGCCTATAAAATGAAAATGTGAAGACAGAAACTAATAATAAAAGTGATATTGTTCATATATTTCAAAAATAAGTGGGACCCAATTTATATTAGGTGGCCTTAACTACTATGTACTTAACCATTTGATACAATGTACTTATTATGTACGTGCATGAAGTTGCATTGTAACTACATTTAAAGTACTTGCATTTAATTACATTTGTAGTCACACTATTAACTTTACCCTAACCCAACCCTTACCCCAAAACCTAACTCTAACCCCTAATCCTAACTCTAACCCTACCCTTCCTCTTAAACCTACCAGCAGGGTTGGGGAGTAACGGAATACATGTAACGGGATTACATATTTAAAATACACAATATAAGTAATTGTATTCCACTACAGTTACAATTTAAATCATTGGTAATTAGAATACAGTTACATTCAAAAAGTATTTTGATTACTGAAGAGATTACTTTGCATTTTATTGTCATTTGTTTCATTTAATATTTAGTCCTTTCAGATGGAAAACATTTATACATATAAATGATGCGATCCAAAGTGCATTTGAACAGCGGTGAAACACTTTCTTATGATGTGTTACATTCATACGATCAGACAGAGAAGTACGTTTGAAGTAAGTTTGGAGCAGAAGAAATAGAAATAAACCTTGTGTAAATTGTCAGCTTTACGCTAAGATGAAATGCTATTTCTAGCCATTTTATATGCACATGTTATCAGGTACGATCATATTTTTTTATCAAGACAATTCACATTGGATCATAATTTCTTTTTTCTAGTAAGACGTTTGATATTAGGGCAAAAATCATATTCTTGATAATAATTTTTGTATTCTTTTCCTGTAAAAATTTCAAAAAATCCTTAAGTTCAATTTGATTTATCTTTTTTTTTTTAGAAACAACACTGCATAAGTTATTTAGGTTTTTCAGAGAATGTATTTTAACGTGTATTTTGTCTTACTGTACTGGCAGAGTTTTTATAGTCAAAACAAGTGAAAAAAATCTACCAGTGCTGAAGAAGTAATCCAAAGTATTTAGAATATGTTACTGATCTTGAGTAATCTAACGAAATATGTTACAAATGACATTTTACAGCATGCATTCTGTAATCTGTAGTGGAATACATTTCAAAAGTAACCCTCCCAAACCCACCTACCAGTATCTCAACCTCAGTAGCAATAAATGTTGGAATTTTGCAGAACAACATGTAGTTACACAGTAAATTCATAGTCTTGTATGTATTAAATGTTAGTACATAGTAGTTAAGTCCACCTAATATAAAGTGTGACCAATAAGTGAAAAGACCAATAATACTGCATATTTTGACCCACTGAAATGGAAGCATAAGCTGTAGTTCTGTCAAGGAGACTTGCGCGGTACACGTCATCGTTTCATTCAAAATTTCCTTTAACCAATCACTGTTCACCTCTCGCTTTAAAGGTCTGCCAGCAGCCAACCACTCTGCTGCCTTCAGGTGCCAACGTAGCAACTTCCCCACCCGCAAGCCTTCGTCTGACAAGGCTTAGGCTCCTTGCCCCTGTCGTCTTGCCCGGCAGGATTTGACAGGAAATTTTCACCATACCCTCAGACGGGGGCTTATGCCAAAAGACTTTACTTTATTATTTTATTGTTCATCAGTAAATTGTCATTCCCTTTATGCTATGCTGTTCCGAGTCTTTCTGATAGAAATGCTCATTCTACATTACAGCATTGTGTTGGATGCAGATGTAAATTTACTCGTATCAACAACAGTAAATGTATCAATAACATCTATAAAAAGTAAACCAGTTATTTTTTTCTTACACACAAACAAAAATATTTTAGCCTATTTTTTTAGGATTTACACATTTCCATTTCATCTAAAAAAATAAAATAAAAAAATAAAAAAAAATTATATTTTGCATTTGTCCTTTAGAAAAGTTTAATTTATTAATTATTATTATTATTATTTTTTATATATATAGTTTTAACAGTGGTATTTGTAACAAGACCACAGTAAACAAGCATATGGAAGCATGGATCTTCTTCACTACCATGGTTAGATGTAACATGATTTATATATTCTATTTTGAAATTATAAACAGTAGACTTACTCTAAACACATGTAAAACAATAAATACAAAATATAAATATTTATAAGTTATGTATAATATTCCCTCACTCCCCTAATGTAGCCTATGACAAATTTAATAGAGTTGGAGTAATATGTTAATATTTATTATCAATTTATTTCTGCCTAAAGTACAGTTAGTGTTACTGTAGTAAATTCAAGGGTGGTGATGTAGAATTCTGTGCCGAATTTAAATGGTTTCCAATGCAGAGCTGCGCGTTTAAGAGCTCCAGACCGGTCTGCAAGTAAAAACGCACCTTCTTTGCCTCGCACTGCTCTGTCCATTGAGCCGTATCCATCTACAGAGCCCTACAGGTGCATTAGCAGAGGTTGTGCCTCTGCCTGTGTATTTGACGCTGCTAAACCAGATACTTCAGATGCGTCGTTAGACTTCAAAATCAGATGAACCGCAAATCAAATGCGTACCATCCCATATAATTGAGAACCAACTGATATACTCTAATTCTAGATAAACGTTTTAATGCAAAAACTTGACGATAGATTTGATTATTATGACTGATAAAAGCCCCTCATATGTAACCTAATGCCCCCTCTCTACTAATTTTCTCTCAGCAACCCCTGGCATCCTTTGAACCCCGTTGAGAACCCCTGGTGTAGATATAATTCTAAAGTGGCAGATACTAATTCGCCCAAAACTGTCCTTTCACTTATTCAAGAGTTTAAGAGTGCAACAGTACTTGCCCACTTTTTCAGTCTTGGTTCCATGAATTTCTTCCATAGGGATTTCACAAAATTCTTCATTAAAGAGTTGTAAGCCATGAACTAAACCAACCAGCTCTGAGGTGAATCACAACATTACAGACTTTGATTAGAAGCAAAAAAGACATTTGAATATCAGACAAACAGGCAAAGGTACAAAACTGTGTTCTTAACGTCTTTAATGAGGGCATAAACTATACTCCCAGTGTAATTGAGTTTAAAATTATTGAAAAATATAGAACTATTGATTAAAAGTTGATTATATGATTATTTTTTGCAAAATATTCCGAAATCTGCAAATACAGAAGTAGTTTGAAAGTGTAGTTAGAATGACTCAATTGCATCACTCATGGTGCATCATGGAAATGGGCGGTCACTGCATTGCTATTTTGGCGCACTTTGTTATCCGCAACTCTCTGATTGGTGGATCTTTTCTGCTGGATCATGGGTAGTGTAGTTCATCACCAGGAATTTCACTATTAAACCATTTTTAAACAATGAAGTTGAAATAATGCAGACTGATGGCTTCCAAAGAGGCATATAACATCAATTAGTGACCTCGAAGCTCATGTTATGTCTGTCTTTAAAGATTTATAAGTTATCATTAAAAATCAATTCGCCTATGGAAAACATTAATGACATTTTCACTTTCGGTAAAAAACAAAAATAATAATACCCTGAAAATCATCAATCAAGTGTTTTGTCTCAAAATATATGTGAAAATTTCTGGGATTCTCATTAGCTATATAAATCGGCAACAATAAAACAAAGGAACGTTTTATTAAATTACCTCAAAGACAACCTTTTGTCATTGCGTTTTGCAGTGCATAGTGACAAACAGCTGTTGAGCCCTGTTGTAACCTGCTTTACAGTATGCAGTAAACGGTACACTAGTATTCCCAGATCATAGCCAGAGATTCTGTCACAACCAAAAAACAACCAAAACTGTCAAGAGAAACTTTAATCCCATACCAGCACATACAGCAATACAAACCTTGCACTGCTGGCTTTCCCTACCTCAGACTGCAGTTCATGTATACACTCATAAAGTGTTTGAGTATACACTCTGGGGTCCATGGCGTCTCTAATTAGCCCGTAAGCACCGCAATTATGTAATGCTCACCATCTGTACCGCCTCCCTGCCAAACAGGATTGTTCCCTGCCATAGCCCTTCAGTGCACCACACATACAGACTATTGCTCAAACAATTAATAGGCTGTAAGCCTCAACCCCTTTTAAGCAGGATATTTTGCAAAGATATGTTAATGGTAAAGATATTTCACAAACTTTAAATACTATTTAACATGCTAATGTCATTCTTTTTGTCTAATTCAGGCAAGGTTGAAAAGTCTTATTGTATTTTGATAATTCAAAAGTCTGAGCAATAGTCTCAGAATATATGCCATTTGTGCCTGAAAAATTTTTCTTTCTCAGTTTATTTGTAAAGGTTACAGCTGAGTTTTTAAGTAAACTTACTTTCCCACCGTAGACATTGGAGGAGCACCATAAGGGGATTTGTGCCCCCCAAATAAGGTTCAGGTTTGTGGTCAACAAAAATGGGTTTTTCAACAACCAGTTCTTAAACTAGTTAATTTTTGCCAGAAATCCAAAATATCTGGTTGCAGCCTTGCAAAGTACCAATAGTTATCTATAGTAACTAACCCTTAAAATGTAATTGCACCACAATGATAGATTATCAATGATAATCAATGTCGTTGCACCACTAATGACAGACTATCCTGTCATTAGCTTAGCAACATGCTAACATCAAACCAGAGACTATTTAGCCCCGGCACTTGTGTTAAAATTAATGGGATAAAAATATGGTGGCTGTAGAAAAGGAAGTCCTGTCTTACTGGTGAAAGAGCCGATCAGCTTTTAGATACAGACATCCCCTGTCAGTCAACTTGAGAACTTGTATGCGCATTAGCTGGACCAACCTGAAAAATAGCCTATAAACCTTCTTATTAATATGATCATATAATCAGCCAATCGTGTGGCAGCAGTGCAGTGCATAAAAACATGCAGACATGGGTCAGGAGCTTCAGTTCATGTTCACATCAACATCAGAATAGGTGAAAAAATTTGATCTCAGTGACATTGTCTTTCCCTATTCAATTACATAAGAGCTTCATTTTTATGCCACTTGTATTCATAGAAAATAGCTGCCTAAGAGCAATCCCAAAATGGCCGCCATGTGCACTGGCTTACCTTGAAAGGGACTTTGGTACAACTCTATAGAAATCTATTGTTAGTTGAGTTTGTTGTGAGTTGAGCATTATGGTTGCTGCCTATGTAGAACAGTTGCAAATCAGCCACTTATTAGGTTCCATGGCGACTAGGATACTGCCTTAACAGACAGCTGCCTTGACAGTATGCAGTGAGGAAGCTCACAAGGTTTCAAGATGGACTAGAAGGCACAATGCAAATTGTGCAGACGTGTGGCCAAAGACACACAATTATGATCAAGGCATCGGATAAATGGAGCGTACATGTGCTCAGTGATAAGACCATATGCAGTCACCCCAGACACTTCCTAATCTGATGCTGTTTAAGGTGAATTACTCTTTCGTGCCTCGTCACATTGTTCATTTCATGCCTGGAAGATTGCTCTGATTGTCGCGGCCACTAGATTTTCCTTTACAGTGACGCCACATCTATCACTCCTGTTGTTTATCCTTTCCTCTCATCCTCCCCAAAATGAGCTCATTCATCAGATTCAGGCCCATCACCCCTCCCTTATAACTCCTCAGTGCAGTGATCTGCCCTTATCAGGAGCTTATTACAACCTCTGTACACATGCATGAAATCCATGCAGCTTTCTCTGGGATTAGGGGCAAGTTCACTGCCTCTGAAGCTTAACTTGAATCCCCACTGATTTTGCATCAGTGCAGGGAGGGATATAAGTCTAGATACTGCCGTCACTTGGTTTGAGGGCTAACTAAACTCCATCTCTCACCCATGGGGTAGGGTAGACATCTACACAGTGGATGGGCTTTGAAATGTTAAGTGAATTTCATACAGAACAGTTTTCTGTTTTAAGATTTCAATGAGCCAAATCCTGCACAGAGTATATATAATTGGCGTATGGCATTCCATTTTGCCCCAGTGCGGGCCACCTTACTTTGTTATAAGCCAAAAATATTCTGGTTAGTTTTGCCCAGGTTTTGGCTGGCTAGCTTAGTCAGTAAGTCCCTGCTGGTAGATGATGTGACTACACAATTGTATGGGCACAAAGTATCTTCCTCCTTTGATTGACATTTAACCCTTCTGTGTGAGAGATTTCTAAACAACTGTTTTGTTCCGGTCAAAAAAGACCTTGTAGAGTATAGAAGATATACAGCACCTCCCTTTTGATTATAAACATAAACACTGACATAGGCTTCTTTTTCACATTAAACAAGCTTTTTAAAATAGTATTTCATCTGGAAAGAGTGCCACCTATAATGGTACAATGCTTTTACAAGTTTAAACAAAGTAAACCCTTCATTTTAAATAAGAATTTATCATTTGTGTTGATCAATTATTATAATTGTTTGAAACAAATACAGTATCATGGTTTTTATTTAAAACATCTTTATTTCAGAATATAAATCTCTGACTGGCAGGAAGATGAGTGAAAAAATCCAGACGTCCTTACCATCTTGCAACATTTCATTAATGCCCTAGCAACCACCTAGCAACACCTGAGCAACACAACCGATTTGGTCATGGTGACGGTTGGGGAGTTGAGAGAAATATTTGAGCCAGGTAAAATTAACCATGGTTTTACTATAGTAATATTGTTGTAACCATGTTTTTGGTGGAAGCCATAGTTTTAATGCAATTAGCCATTGTATTACTTCAGTAATATGGTGTTAATATACCGTACTAACCATGTTTAATTTTGTGGCAACTATGAAGTTACCACAAAATACCATGGTAATATCATGGTTACTTTAGTAAAACCATGGTTCATTTTTGTAAAGTAAGGTTAGCGTTAGGTTTAGGGGTTGGTGTTGGGTGTCTCTGGGACACTAAATGAACACAATAAACACATTTAGTGATACTGTATGTATTTCATTAGGATTGCAAATAGTATCTGCCACTATTTCCACAGGGGTGAAAATATAATTTATCACTATTTGCACTTAGCGCAAAGAAGATGCTATTTTTTGCTTTTTAAATAGCATCTATAAATTGCTTCTGCCTTGTTTTTAACTTAGTCATTGGTTAATTTTTATGGAGAATCAAAGGACATTTTGACCAAATACAAGATTAAGATTTTTTTTTACTGCTTTAAACTCTTAAATGGGTAAAAAAAATGACCCAAACAAAACAGGAAGTTAGGGGTAGCAGTGTATTTTGACATACACATTATTCTGAAATAAATTTCTTTGCAAGAAACATAAAAATCGCAAAATGTATTGTATTGCAGTAGATGTTTCACCAGCGCCTGTTTTTTAAAGGGCTCTAAATAGAGTGAAATAAAATTGTTTTTCCATCTCTGCTGCAAGAAGCTTTAACATAGAGTGATCAGTCACAAAAAAATAAAAACTAATTCTGGAACTGAGTGCCCATGAAGAAAAGATGGCAGCATCCTGGTTGCATAATTTTTAGAGCCATCTTTGCACAGCAAAGGAAGCCACATCTTAAGCAGAATATATACCAAGAAAAGGGACATTTACACAAATGCTTTTATGCGGCTTGGCTTACATTTTTGAACATTAACACTTTATTCACAATTGGTGGAAAAACAATGGATCATGCACACACAAGTTAAATGTTGATTCACAGCTGGCAGTAAATCAAATGTAAGAACTGACTGGCAAAGTTTGTAGACCACCAGATTTAAACTTATCAAAATGCCAGAAATCCAGAAAAATGAAAAGAAAATATTTCATAATAAAATGAATATTATAACAAAGAGGGCTATATTGACCACAATAACAAAAAACATTTTACAAGTTTCACAATATCACCCCTGCTCAAGGCCTCATTAAAAAATTGTGGGGCCCCGGGGCTTGAACCTTCCTGAACCTTTGTTTAATTTGGGAAAATCTGGGATATCAAACTCTGAAAAGCTTACTGATCTAGTTATTTTGATGTATCTGTGACTGACATGGAAATCAAAGAATCAAATGTTCTATTTTGTATATTAAACCCATAAACAGAGCAGTGATAACTTTTTGTCAGGAGTTTACAAACAAACTACAACACTGACAAACATTTAAGATATAACCAATCCAATGCATGTATGAGTGTGAATGCCTATGTAGGGAAAGGTTAAAAGCGGACGTATTCTTTGTTTGGGTAAGCAGAATGACTGTGCCCAGCTATATCTGGCACCAGCCCATGAACCTGCTGCCCCACTCCATTTAATGGCCGTAATGAACACTGCTGGTGGAAACCTGCCATTTCTGCTGAACAGCGGCAAATATCACAGACCTAATGATAGCATGCAGCATGCATCAGAGACACAAAAGAATCAGGCAAGCAAACAAATAAATCTACAAAACACCAATGCAGTCAGCAGGTTTCTACTCCAACAAATACACACACACACACACACACACACACACACATATACATACACATAGAGATCTCAACCATTGCTCAGACTGTAGGGTGCTCTGCCTCTGTTGCTAAGCGACAAATTGCTTTTCCTGTAAGGGCATTCTTTTCCCTACTACAAAACAATATTTGTGCTACACTTATAATAAAAAACATTACCATTTCCAAGTGCAAGTTTTCATGAATGAACATCCCTAAAAATCTCCATATATTTCTGGACTGTATATATTTTTAATTCAGTTGTTAAAATGTTGCTTGTGAATCGCTGCCACTACGACCGGCTTCTGACAACTACCTATTATTTCAAACGCAGTAAAGTGCATCGGGAAAGAGCGCAAGTGTGAATCAGTCAGCCAAACTGGCATGCTTTTGGTTCCATATTAATTATACTCAGGAGACACTAAGGGTGAGCAAAAGGTGAAAGCTTCCCGGCCAGCCTTTCAAACACCCAACAAGCACACACTATTGATTCAGTGTTTCTCCGATTCAATGGCTGTCATGGAGAAGTGCTTGTGTGCTTCATGAGAGAGCTAAAAATATACCCTGTAATATATACAAAAATCTATATATGCATTACACTTTCAGTAATGTGCTATGTAATATTGATATTATATAGTGCATTTTAAGCAAAATGCACAAAAGCGCTATGGCAGTACCATGGTTCAGTGATGGCATCAGATGGTAAAACTAATGGTCGACTGATATGGGTTTATTTAATGGCTGATACAGATATCTAGAGAGCAGGGTGGCCGATGGCCGATATAGGGGAGACCAGGGCTAGGTGTCACACGGGTCTGTATAATGTTAAGATTTGGAATCAAAAGTCCAATTGTGCAAATTTATGTTTTCTCTAGCAGTGGTTTTGTATGTTTGTTTCAAACACCTAATTCATAACACTATTTTTTTTTTAAAAAACACATTATTGTGTAATCCTATTTTTAAACCCTATGACTGGCAAGAGCTAACTCCATATCATCCATCCTCATCCTCCTTGACTTGTCTGCTGCTTTCGACACAGTGAACCTCAAGATTCTCCTGTCCACCATTTCTGACCTGGGCATCACAGGAACTGCTCTTGGATGGGTTGAATTATTCCTCATTGGCAGATCTTTTATGGTCTCCTGGAGAGGAGAGGTGTCCAAGTCACACCAGCTGACCACTGGTGTTCCTCAAGGATCAGTGCTTGGACCCCTCCTCTTCTCGATATACACAACATCACTCAGACCGATCATTAAGGCACATGGTTTTTCCTACCACTGCTATGCAGATGACTAGCAGCTCTACCTGTCGTTCCAGCCTGATAACCCTACTGTCTCAGCTCATATCTCTACCTGCTTCTCTGACATTTCGATCTGGATGAAGAAACTCCACATTCAGTTCAACCTTGCCAAGACAGAACTCCTTGTTTTCCCAGTCAACCCATCTATTGACCACAACCTCAATATTCACCTTGGTTCAACTACACTAATACCAACCAGAACAGCTTGGAGCCTGGGAGTGGTGGTAGATAACCAGCTTAATTTTACCACCGGTCTTGCAGATTCACGCTCTACAACATCAGGAAAATCAGACCTTTTCTGTCTGAATCTGCTGCACAGCTCCTGGTCCAAGCTCTGTTCATTTCAAGACTGGACTACTGTCATTCTTTGTTGGCTGGCCTCCCAGCTAACACAATTAAGCCACTTAAGATGGTCCAGAATGAAGAGCACATCTGGTCTTCAATCAGCCGAAAAGGGCTCATGTCACACCACTCTGGATTTCACTTCACTAGCTAACTGTAGCTGCCTGCATCAAATTCAAGCTTTGACTACGGCCTTCAGGACAGCCAGTGGAACCGCACCCTCTTAAATTCACTTCTCCAGGTCTATGCTCCAACTCGCTCTCTGCGATCTATGAACAAGCGGCGCCTGGTGGTCCCATCACAAAGAGGCTCAAAATCTATTTCACAATCTTTCACTTTCTCTGTCCACTGTGATGGAGTGAGCTTCCAACATTCACACAATCTGTTGATACTACCTCAACATTCAAGAACCAGCTGAAAGCACATCTGTTCTGCGAGCACTTAACCAATCCACACTAACTGCACTTATTATTGAACTTAACTTGCACTTACTGTACACACACACACACACACACACACACACACACACACACACAAATTATTCAGTCTCTTTCTTCTGCGCTAGCACCTATACTACTCCTGCCATCTTGAGAGCTTGGCAGTACAACACTAGATGTTGTTGAACTTTGTATAACAAATTGCTTGCTATGTTCTTCATTTGTAAGATGCTTTGGATAAAAGCGTCTGCTAAATAACTAAATGTAAATGTAAATGTTTGTTATAGCTCTTGGGTAAATGGGCGAACACACTGGCATGCATGAAGGTAAGAGTCAACTATATTATGAAGGCATATTTTTACTGAAAGGTTTAAATGTGTTCTTAGGACAAGGTATTTTTGATAAAAGTTAGGTTGGGGCATGTTGTCACATTTTTATTGGGGCAGGTTTTCACTCATTTTAAATGTCATACCTTTTTAAAATTAATAAATTACAGTTTTTGTTGGTCAAAACAATATATATATATATATATATATATATATATATATATATTTTTTTTTTTTTTTTTTTTTTTTCGTTAAATATTTTGCACCTCATAATTGTTTTACTTTCTAAATTTTGCTAAAAACGCCTATAATCGATTGTTTAATTGAGGTGTAGATGGTGACGGAGGGGGCGTGTACCCCCTCAATGCTCACATGAAACTCACATCACCAATAGTTTAATGGAAGGTTCCACTGTGATAACTTACCCCTTATAAGTTGTCACAAAAGTAAATTAACTGTATTTCATTTCCTGGGCAATAACGGTGAAAATGTTCAATAGCCTTTTTGTAGCCAAGACTTAAAGGTATGTGGCTATTCAGAGTTTAAAAAATAATCCCACTCAGAGAAAAATTCAGTGTGACAACTAGCCCCGCTCTCTCTATATATATATATACAAAATTGTCATTCTCTCTAAATTGTCATTCTCTCTAAATTTATTTAGTTTTTTGTTTTTTAACTCAAATTACTAAAACATTTATGAAATAAAAAAAAAATTCACTATCCATTGATAAAGCTGTTGGTAGTTTATGGAACTGGCGGAACCAGTTCTGTTAATCGTCAACGTTACTGGCCAATGCCGATAATAATTTGGCGATAAAAACAATAACCAAATATTGGCCGATTAATCGGACTGGCTGATACAGTATTGGTCTACCATACAATTTTGATTTACTGTACTTAACAGTATTTTATATATACAATACTATGGTGCAGATGTTCTCTTAATTTGCAGTACTGCAAGGTGCACAACATGGTAGTGCAAATATATGTTATGGTAATATAATTTATAATGGAGATTATATCATATCTATGGCTTTCAACCAAACAGATTTCCTTTGTTAGGAGGTATAACACTTATTATTACACGGCTCTCTAAAATACTTGATTCTAACTGTTCAATTGCAGCATTCTGTGGTGGTCAAATATTTTTCTATAATGACCGCTTAACTATATACTTGACCGTTGTCCCAGGCAACCAATTTTCTACATAGCTGTGATAGTTTCATGTCACTCATACCACTCTGTGGTCTCTTTCTTCTCAAATAATAAAATTTCAATTTCAATTTAAATCAACATTTCATGTCTATTCATTTATTTATCTGGTAAGTGTGCTTCACACTGGCACACTGATCAGCCTCTGATCACCCTATTGGGTTTATTTATTATGATAATGACCAAACATCTGTACATTATCCCTTACTTAACACACGCACCACATATGCATACTAGAGTAGTCTAGTCTAGCTACACCAGCAACCAAAACTTCAGCATAATAAATACACTGCGTACTGCCTCTCTGTAAAGAAAAACAATGACAGGCTGAATGACAGCGTTCTTTCATTTCTCCGATCTCTGTCTTTTTTATTCTCTCTTTGTGTGTTTTTATTTTTTTTATTTCAACACCCATTAGTCTATACTATTGCCTTTGTCACCATGGAAACTGGACTAGCCATGTCTTCCCCTGTTCTCTAGGCTTCTTTATTTCCCTCTCTCTGGTGGGCGGTCTTTCTCCTCTGACAGACACCTCTTCTGCCCTATACCACACCAGAATCTCCGGTGCATCCCATCCTACAGCATCCTTGCATCTCTCTCACACTACAGGATACATAACACTAACCAAAACAAGCCTGCTATAAATGTTCATGTAAATAAATGGAGTGAACAATCAATGCCATCATAGGCACTAATTAGCTAAAACAATCAGCAAGTTTTCATTAATTAGAGCTGTCTATCAAACATATTGCCCAACCAAATGTAAACAGCCTTCTACATTTTCTCAGTGTAGACGTTATGGCTTTTTCTGAAGCAAGAGAAAATCAGAGAGGACTTCTTGCCCAAGTGTTCTCTGGTGTGAACACATCTGTGATAAGTATTGCAAGATGACCTGCAGTGCCATGCGGCTGCAACATCTGACACTCTTCAGGCTGCTTTATGAGGCATAACTGCTTTTCCTTGCAGCATTTTTACTCAGGCAACATCTCTCGAAATTGTTGACTTCCAAGGAAATTGAAAGCGTATCCCTGAAGCCTCATGCTCGGCATGTTTTGCGATGTTTCCAGGTGAAGCTGGATCAAAGCCGGGTTCAAAAACAGCAGCAAAGCCACGTCTCTGCACTTACGCCGCATACATAATTTGAAAATAAGTGGCGATTCCCGCTGGCTGATCCAACCATCAGCCATGTCAGATAACAGTGCATTTGGGTCTCCGCACAGCTTGTGTTGGCATTCAAAATACTCTTTCCTCAGTGCGGCTGGCACGATGTCTCGTGCTGGTCAACATCTTTTGGAAGACCAAGAGCTTTCTTGGAAAGAGAGAACATGTAAGTGTTTTGATGTGTGTGCAAGAATGTCGAAAGCATAGACGATAATGAAAAGTGACAACGAAAACTCAATTGATTTTTGTGCCATTTCGTTTTATTCCATTCAGTCTCATTTAAAGCACTTCCCAGGAGTCCAATCATAGCAATTAGATATTGGAATTATTTTTCAATCCATGCTTGCATGGTTAATCCTTTAAAACATGCAATTGCAAAACAGTAGTGATGTAATCTACAAGTCATAGTGTATCTTCACTCTTCAAATACATCTTTTTGAAGTACGCACAAACTTCCAACATCAGTCATAAAACATAAACCCACACACTTTCAGATCAGAGAAGAGAGTGGCACAAAACATGAACAGATGTTTCACATCTGCGAAACACTTCGGGGAAAAACCAGACCACTGATTTAGAATCCCAGGGGTCAGTACTGCAAAACTCTAACATCCTGGCTCATTCTGATTGACATAATCATTAATGAAAATCAATCTGATTACTGATGCATTGAGAGCATGTAGATGCATTTATACGTCGCTGTCAGTGGATGGAGATTCTTCATTAGACAGCAGCTCTGTATTATATGTGTGAATGAGTGCATTGTTAGCAGTTGACAATACTCACAGTGATTTTGGTCTCCTTGATCTCCTTCTCCTTATTCTGCCTCCTGGCTGGGGAGGTGGACCCGGGGCTCTGAGGGGAGAGACAGGAGGCATCATCAAAACTGGCCTCGGCATCAAAGCTTTCCTCCATCTCCATGGCTTCGTGCCTCCTCTTTCCTTTCTTTTTCTTTCTGCCTCACTCTTTCTGCACTTTCATACGCTCTTCTGCTCAACTCCTGCACACAGTCTGACTGCCTGGCTCTGTTGCTGTGGCAAGCGATGCAGAGTAGAGTGTGTGTGGTGGGGGGTTGCTCGGGGGGAGGGGGGTCGTGGAAGCGTGACGGTGTGAGCGAGATAGAAAAAAAAAGAGAGTAGGTGAGATACACAAGACTTCAAGAGTAGTTAAGAGGGCACACAGTCATCAGACAAGAGGGTGAGTCTCATTGAAACTGTCAAGAACGTGTCTGGGTTCATTTTTACTCCAAAATCTAGAGGATACAAAAATAGGAAAATATAATTTGCATTTGAAAAAAGCCTATTTTTAGTGCCATTAAGCTGGATGGAGCACAGTTTTGAATGCAGGGGTCTCGAGACATGTTTTTGTAAGTTTTAAACTACGATTAACTTCACAAAGTGTTCTAAAAGTGCTGTTTATGATGCAATGCAACGAATTCAAGAGCAAAATGTTTATGTTTAATGAAATGGAAATAAACAATACTGTAAATCTTATCAGTGCTTTTTTCGTCAGCCACTATAATGTAATGCCTTTAAATTCATTATCTGAATGATTATATTTATGAAATATAATATGTATAATTATTTAACCATTATATATTGAATTATTTTTATTTGGGGGCCTTTCGCTGCAAATACTGATGTGTGCGATTAATTGTGAATAATTAGATTAATCTGCATATCATGTATTTAAATCGATTACAAATTTTAATCGATTGAAAGCCCTAATTCATTCTAATTGTAAAGTACATTTGTAAGGTAAGCACACATCATGGTATTTGTTGTACTTCCTTAAATTCATGTTTATTTATTTTATTAATTGTGCGTGTAACACAACTTCACAGAAGAAGGGAAGGAGAACACAGGGAAGTGGGTTTTCCAGGCTCAGGTAAGACTTTTAATCAGCCACTTCAATGCTTCACAACTTTACAAACTCATCAGCTTCACAGGCATTTCCCCACTGCCCGACTCAGGCCGGGGAGACAACCCCCTCCCCATTTCTGGAAAGGAAGTCGGTGACAGCCATCTGCGCTCCCGGTCTGTGGACCACCTTGAACTTAAATGGCTGAAGAGCCAGATACCAATGGGTGATCCGTGCATTGGTATCCTTCATGTGGTGGAGCCATTGGAGTGGGGTGTGATCCAAGCAGAGGGTGAAGGCCCGCCCCAACAGATAGTACTGGAGAGTGAGGACCGCCCACTTGATGGTGAGACACTCCTTCTCTACGGTGCTGTACTTAGTCTCCCTCAGCGAGAGCTTGCGGCTAATGTACAGCACCGGGCGCTCATCCCCCTCCACCACCTGCAAGAGTATGGACCCCAGCCCTCTGTCTGAAGCATCCATCTGCAAGACAAAAGGGAGGGGGAAATCGGGTGAATGTAAAAGTGGCCCCCTGCAAAGTGCGGCTTTAACCTGCATGAACGCCTGTTGACACTGCTCCATCCACTGGACCGGGTCTGGAGCTCCCTTTTCAGTGAAATCAGTCAGCGGGCTGGTGACATCCAAATAATTAGGCACGAATCTCCTATAATAGCCAGCCAGCCCCAGGAACTGTCTCACCCCCTTTTTGGTCTTGGGCCTCGGACAGGTCGCAATCGCCGCAGTCTTGTCAATTTGGGGACGCACTTTCCCGTGGCCCAAGTGGAACCCCAGATACCATACCTCCACCTGCCCAATCCACTTCTTGGGGTTTGCTGTGAGTCCCGCTTGTCTTAGCGATCTGCCAATCACTAGCGATCTCAGAACCGCCCTCAGATGCTGCATGTGCCACTGCCAATCATTGCTGTAAATGATGATATCATCTAAGTAGGCAGCGGCGTAAGCCAAATGCGGTCTGAGGATTCGGTCCACGAGACGCTGAAATGTAGCCGGGGCTCCAAACAAACCGAACGGAAGTCTCACATATTGGTGTAATCCAAACGGCATGGAGAAGGCTGTTTTTTTCATGGGAAATTGGTGTCAAGGGGATCTGCCAATAACCATTTTTCAAATCCAGTGTCGAATAAAATCGAGCAGTGCCGAACCGATCGAGCAACTCATCAATGCGAGGCATTAGGTATGCGTCAAATTTTGCGAAGGGAACCAGCTTCGGTGGCGGGACTCCTCGCCTCCGCAGGGCAGGAATGGGCTCTGGGGAGAGAGCAGAGTGAGAGAGAAGAGGGGAGGGGAGGGGGAAGAGAACGGGGAAAACATAGAGGGAAGGGAGAGAGAGTGGGAGGGAGGGCTCTTTAGCCCTCAGGTACGCCGCCATCTGGTCCTCCGCCAATTGGATTGTGTCCTTCAGCGACGTCGGGCGTTGACACTGGACCCATTCCACCGTCCTCTCCGGCAGTCGATGGATCAGCTGCTCCAGCGCCACCTGGTCGATGTATGTAGGCATGTAGACTTTTAAACACATTAGCTTCACAAAACACAACATATTAAATGCAACAGCTTCAGGAGCACCGTGGCCTTCCTTGTGCCAGACTCTTTCTCCCACACTGCTGGTGGCGTGGCTGCTTATATGCCGCTCTTCCCATGCTCACTGGAATTAGAAACAGGTGTTACACATAATCTAGCTCAGGTGCAAGCGCCCTTACCGCTTTCTCTCTCTCCGGATGGACGCTTGACCACGCCCCCGCTGCCACACTGTGCAAATAGGATGATTTTCATTCACGTATTACAGTAGCCCCTTTCGCATATACAACCAGGTAAATTACAGAAAAATCGTTGGATTGCATTTATTGGTAAATGTACCAATGTGTTGTTCACACACAAGGGCGTAGATTTGTCTTGAACATTGGGTGGGGGGGGAGGGGGTTTTATATGTTTCCATTGATCATGGTATAAATATTGGGGGGGGTTGTTTGCCGGAAATGACCTCAACACGGCTGTGCCGGAAATGTGGGCTTTTAGTTTGAAAACATGGAGGGTATGATTTTGTAATTGAATGTATCCGGTTGGTAATGTGGTGTTTTTTTTTTTTTTTTCAGGTTTTTGTTGAATGTTTTAATGTAAGGCACCTGCTCGAGACTCAATGACACCGTATGCGACAGCTTCAAATGAGACTGTTGAACTACAGAGAACAAAATGCTGTTGCTAACTTCTGAAGGCGGAGACGCTATTTGCGGCTTAAAAGCACAGTAGTATACAGAGGTCTGTGCGAAGAACATGGGCTCATCAGAGAATACATGGGAAATCGCTAACTGTTCCTTTCAGCTGTCAGGAAATTTATTCATCCGCTCGGATGAAGAAAAGTGCTTTAGATTTACTATCTGGCCAGTTTGTTGACATTTATTTTTACTTCCGAGTCACCAGTGCTAAATGGCACAGAGTAATTGCGTCATCTCCATCAGAATGTTCTTACGTCAGCGTGCCCTGACCTCTTACGAACCGAAACCAGTAATCTAATGGCTCTGTTAACACATACCATCAATATGGAAACTTATAGATAATAATACAACATTCACATAAAGGAAAATTGCCAGAGCAAAGTTTACCAGTATTTTCAAAAGGGTTTTGTTCACACACATCTAACCTGGAAATTTTTGGTTATTTTCTGGAAAAGACTGTGAGTTTGAATGCGACTAGTAGTAAGAATTAGGGTGGTGTGCTTTTCATTTTCTTTATGCCAAGTACTTTTTGTCCCCCACTAATTGAGGGGAGAAATAACATGCAGACATTTCTTCATGAAATTCACCCAAGAAGACAGGAAGACCAAAGCAGACAGATGGAAATACAACAGGCAAAGAGTGTGTCTGCCATAAGAGTCGTATATGCATAAAAGAGATTAAATTGTGAAAAATAGCAGAGGAAAAATTAGACATCAACAGGACAAATACTCTGCTAAAATACTCTGACAGTGTTTCCTAGACTACCATTCAGTGGCACTGCAACAATAGCAGCACGAAAAATACAACGTGACAACTGTCTTGAAATGAACCAAGAACTGTTTCTGTCATATGTGTACATAAGGCTTGTGAGACTTGAATAAGAGTAATTAGCCTACTGGATGTTTGTTAATATGACAATGTGAAGTTAAAGATACATATGAGTTTTGGTGTTATTAGTGGTATTTTATAAACATTTATGAATGAATAAGATATCTATGATATTTGATCCCATAATTTAGTAACAGGCTGCTGAGGGCAGTAAATACAATAAGAATTGCATTCTTTATTTCAAAATATTTCTTCCTCAGAAGTACCTTTCATGTGTGTGAGGTTTATTCATTTATTGATTTCTCAAAAGTACTAAAACAAATTGTAAATGGAACCATTTAGAAAACAGAATCGTTAAGGGGAATTGGAATTACTTACAATTCCCAACCCTAGATATGGCTAAGATCCCTCATTCAAATGTAAATTGATGGGATGTTTTTTATTTTATTTTTTACCTGTTTTATTGTCTGCCAGGTGAAAATCTTAAGTCTGATTGCTTAGAAATATAATATGACACCTCTCCTAAATAAGCAACAGGATTTGAAGTACCATTCATGTCTATATTACAAACAGTTTGGGACAAGCTTAATACTTCATGTTAGGGGTGTGTCTGCAAATTCCTAATTCGAAGTATGAGCAATAATAATAGTGATGCTTGCCTTAAATAGAGAGTAAATTGAGAGTTAAAAGTCTTTTTAAAAAAAACAGTAGAGAAAAGAGTGTCAAAATGACAGGATGTGATTTACTCAAACTGCACCACGCCCCCTTCTTCCTTCAAAGCGAGCGTGTGTTTGAGTGTAGAGGAGGAGTGAGAGGAAGGAGGGGTGAAATGGGCGTGCGATGAGCACTAAGGGGCTAATTATCATTATCATTGGAGGTAAGCTGCAAACAACAGCACGGTATCAGTGGAGACAAACAACATGACCTGCAAAAACAAAGCTATTGCTCACCGCGTGTGAGTGCATGTGTGTGCTGATATGAGCTTATCTTTTAGACCAGGTGATGCTTTGATGTATCTGTTTTCATTTTGCATCAGTGTTAGTGCATGGAGAGAGATGAGAGAGTGTGTGTATGTGTGTTATTTAAAACTGCACCATCCTTGTGAAAGTAGGCGTTAGAGACTGTGGTTCTTGTGAGTAGTGTGTGTGTATTAGCAAACATTTCCCAGCAATCAAGCAAAATACACCACTCAGTGCAGACAATTACTCTTAAGACACCACTTTTCAATAAAAAAGATGGTCATTACGTGACGAGATTACGTACAGAGAACCAGCATTTGCAGCACTCCATACAACGTGAAGCCAATGGCCATGCACAAACACACTTTTCTCTCTCACCGTCTTGCAGAACATGGCAGTGCTGGTACAGAACCTGTCGTTCGGTTCCTCGCTGTTCACCCGATTCTGGTCAGTAAATGTTCCGTACCCCAGACTCTCCCAGCTTCTTTCGTCCTCTCTATCTAACCCTTCCCAGCTCCGCTTAAACCCAACACCTTCCCAATCCTGGCCCAAGATCAAAGTCTAACCGTGTACGAGGATCCAGCACTGGGCTGCCCATATGGCCTACTCCTTGCTGCTCCCATTTGCTGATGACATGAGCTGCCCTTGTCTGACTGCTAGTCAGTCACGTGGGCTGCAGAGGGTTTTACTTGGCCGTGCTTTACCATTTTCTTTAACTGTTACTGTCCCTAGATTGCAGCAGATGGTTCAAAATCTACTGACTCACATGCTTCTGTCTTAGTAACAATGGAAGAACAAATAACTTGGTGTTGGTAAATAATTTCCCCTCCAAACATAGAATAATTCCGCCAATAAACAGATTTTCTTCAAAAGTTAATAGATTAGATTGTTATTGTTTATCATCTCCACATATGAGCAGGTAGCACCTCAAACTGGGCCAATCAGGTAACACATACCTCAGGGCTATTCAGTACTATTCCTGAAGGGCCACGTCCTGCAGAGTTTACTTCCAACACTGCTCTTACAGACATCCCTTTCATTTTTTTTTAAAGTAGTCCTGAAGACCTTCCCTGCATTCCAAATGGGATAAATGGCCACCATGTTGTAGGATTTCTCTAAACCAAAGTGTTCAGAGATAACTGCTTCGAATGGCCCTTCAAAATAAACGTTTCCATAAGGGTTCAACTGATAAAAATCTTGCTCTCAGATGGACCGGACCAGAAGTCATAAATATGCACAAGGATTGCAAGTGTTTCATAAATTAAACCAGCAGCACCTGTAAACACACTCTAGTTCTGTAAACAAAACCTGTGACAAACCTTTATTAGTTACTGTGTCTCAGTATGCTGCGTTCATTGTTTTAGTTTTTTGTTTAATGTTTATTGTTAACTGTTAACTGTTAAATGTTTGTTTATGGCTCGTGTAAAAAGATGACTGCCTAGAAAGATCTACTCCCGGTTTTGATACCGTGGATTATTGGCCTGTTTGGATCATGTTTGGAGATGCAATCTCCTATCGCATGTGGAAGTTGGAGTTTGGATGTGGGTGGTGCAAAATCACCGCTCGCACACCTGTACAGCCTAAAGACTAAAACGAGGAAGGAGAGGTGGCATTTGGAACCTCCTGTGACGGAGATTTAATCGGCCGCCCTTGCCGTCCATTATCTTCAGTAACCTGCGCTCATTGAACAACAAAGTGGATACAATAAGATCGTACACAAGGTACTGTAATGAATTCCGTGAGGCATCATTGCTATGCTTTACGTAGAGTTGGTTACAGTCTACAATGCCTGACTCTCTCTTTGAGGTACCTGGATTCACCTTAGTACGAGCAGACAGGGATAAAGATTCGGGTAAAAGTAAAAGGACGTGTGTGTACATAAACGATAAGTGGTGCCGTGTGTATTCGGTAAAATGCAAGATCTGTGATCCAAATGTGGAAATTCTAGGCATGACTTTAAGACCTTATATATCTGCCAAGAGAATTTGGGTATATTTAGCTGTTTGTGGTATATGTTCCTCCCAGCGGCAACCCATCGCAGGTAGCCAACTTGATAGCTGACTGTGTACATGAGCTGCAGCTCAGCAATACAGATGCACCCATTATAGTGCTTGGGGACTTAAATCAATGCAATCTGGAGTCTGTGTTACCGGGATTTGAACAATATGTAAGGACAGAAACAAGAAAAGACAATATTCTGGACAAATGTTTTGTGAATGTCAAGGATGCTTATGTGTTTAGGTGTAGGCCACCGATACTGAATTCTGATCATAATATGGTGTATATGATACCAGTGTATAAGACCAAACTTAAGAGGCAAACTGGAAAAGAAAGTAATTAGATTGTGGTCGAATGAGAGTAGAGAATAACTGAGAACCTGTTTTGAATTGGACAGATTGGGAAATTTTTCATGAGGGTTCACTAGATGAAAGGACCACAGTTATAAATGATTATATAAATTTTTGTGTACAGCTGGTTATACCTACAAAGGAGATTAAAGTTTATCCAAATAATAAATCTTATGTGACCAAAGATATTAAGGAAGATATGAATCAAAGGAAAGTAGCATTTAAAAATAAGGACTTTAGAGTACTCAGACAGACAGAAAAAGAGTTAAAAATCAAATTGAAGGAAGCAAAAGAATCTCATAGACAGCGTTTAGAAGAAGCCTTCAAGGTTAAAAATAATAAAAAGGTGTGGGATACCATGAAAACAGTGACAGAATTGTCATCTTCAAACAAATCAATCGTGGCAGATAATGAATTTTGCTTTGCCAATGAATTAAACACCTTTTTTTACTAGATTTGAACCTACAGGTAATTATGTTAAACATAATGAACCAGTAAACACAGTTGTACTTTCTCCTTCAGAGAGGATTATTGATGTTGCATGTCAGCATGACATTTCAATCTACAAATAAGAGGAAAGCTGTAGGACCGGATGGATGTAGTACGTGTCTCATAAAGAATTTTGCATATGAGCTGGCCCCAGTGTGGCAACCAATTTTTCAGGCTTCTATAGACACACATACAGCTCCTATGTTATGGAAAACTTCATACATAAAACCATTTCCAAAAATCCATGTCCAAAAGAATGCAAAGATTACAGACCTATAGCCCTTACTTTGGTAATTATGAAATGTTTAGAAAGAATATTGCTTAAATATCTGGTGAGCACAATCAAAGGCAAACTTGATCCATGTCAATTTGCTTACAAGCAAGGTTGCAGTACAGAAGATTCAGTGGCTGCTCTGGTGCATATTGTTTCTAAACATTTAGACAAACCTAATACCTATGCAAGAACCCTCTTTATCGACTTTTCCTCTACATTCAACACAATTCAAGCTGACATCTTAGAGTCAAAACTTGTACTGTTGGGTGTAAATCCCTATTTGATTCAGTGGTATACTTCTTTTTTCACAAATAGGGTCCAAATTGTTAAAGTGAACAAAACCTTGTCATCGGCAATTAAAACAAATGTTGGAGCACCACAGGGCTGCGTTAGTTCTGCCGTGCTTTTTACCTTGTACACAGACGACTGTCGTACAGACAGGTCTAGTCAATACATCTTAAAGTACTCTGATGATACTGTGTTAATATCTGTGTTAAGTGACTCAGAGAGCCCTGGATTGCACCAACAGGGGGTGACTAAATTGGAAGAGTGGTGTGACAACAATGCCCTTTTTATTAATATAAAAAAACTGAAGAGATTGTATTTGGGTCAACATCCGATGCTCATACATTGCCTGTTGTTATACATAATGAAACTATCAGACAGGTAGGGACATATAAATACCTAGGAGTAATGATAGATAATATGCTATCAGCCTCTTGAAAAAGTATATGAACTGTTCTATCATAAGAACTCTTAAGGTTGGCCAATAATATTTTTTCTGACCCGAATCATGTGCTGCACAATGAATTTGTACTTTTACCATCTAACCATCAGTACAAGGTACCGAGATCGAGTGAGACTAAAGAAGTCGTTTGTGCATCAAGCCGTCCTTGAACTGAATAAAGGCACACAAATATAAGAACCTTTTTTTATGTGCTTGTAAAGGTCTAGTGATTTATGTAGTAATAATTGTGAATGAACATACTGTCATGCAAGAAAAATTTCAGACCTTGTCTGACAATAAAGTCAATATCAATATCAATATCATATCACTATCTCTGTGGATTATAAAAGCCATTAATTGTTATAACTGTTATAATTTTTAAAATGTATTTAAACCTGTGGCCTTTTGTTTGAAACTGGTTATTGCTTGTTTTTTACTGTAAATAATTTTGTTCTGTTATTCTAATAGAGGAGTTGAAATGAAAGAATTATAAACAGTGGTAATTTATTTATTTAATAATTTCATACAGAGTTTACATTTGTTAACTGATTTAACCTAAATTTCTTCATGAAATCTAACAGTTTAGTAAAACATTTTGGACCCACTTTCTATTAGGTGTCTTTACTATGTACACAGCATTTGATACAATGTACTTATTATGTACATATGTGTTGTTGCATTGTACTTAAATTGAAAGTAACTGCATTTAATTACATCTGTAGTTACACTGTTAACCTTACCCCAATCCTAAACCTAATCCTAACCCAACACTTACCCTATTCCCTAACCCCTACCCCTACTCCTAAACCTACCCATACCTCAACCTCAGTTGCAGCAAAAAGTTTATTTTAATGTTAGTACGTAGTATTTAAAAACAACAAAGTGGTACCAACATTTATTTTTGTTTTACATTCTAAAATTAGTTAATAGTGAGGAAAAACAATGTATAATAATTTCTGATTAGGTACAACTGATCATTCACTTCTAATTAGCATTAGTATTTTTTCAACGGTAACAGTGGCTCTTTTGGCTTGGAAAGATGGCATTGCGTTCAGAATGACCAATATTTTAAAGTCCTAGACCCTTCAACCCTGTGAAGGTCTCCTTCTGATGGGTAAAGCCTTCGAAGGGATATGGGCATAGGAATTATCACTTCAAAATGGAACACACCCCCTTGATTACAGGGTTGGTACTAGAATGCAATCTTTGGGGGGCATTTCGAACTTTAGGGTGGGCAACAGGCTTTCTTTTTGTCTTTTCATATTGTGTTTTTACGTTGGTTCCGGAGGGGCGTCAGAAGTTTGTCAGGAGGTGTGGTTTCTCCCCTCTTTAGACCTGGCCATGCTTTATCAGCTGGTTCAGATGTGTTTGATCAGAGCTGGAAATGTACTCTGCAGGATGTGGCCCTCCAGGAGTGGAATTAAGTAGCCCTGACATGAATCTTGCCCATCAAGAGAGTGTGAAAGACCTCTGCTCATTCAGGAAGAAGGAGGTGTGAGCCAAGTGCACATTCAAACGTATGACATTTATTTTCACAAAAACTTGTTGCTTTTCAGCCAACACACAAACACACACACACACACACAGCTTTGTTGCATCTCTCTCAACTGCAGCTCTGCTTGACCTTTATCCCTCGCCCACCAACACCGCAATCATCAACAGCTGGGTAAGATAATTCGCCCCAGGTGTCCATCCCGGCCTCACTCCGCAACGGCGTTGCTCGGCCCCACCTTGCTTGCCACATACCCCCATCACCCGACTCAGGCAGGGGAGCACCGGATGGTTTTCCACACCTATGGGAAACAGGAACAGCTCTAGGGGACGGAGAGGGGTAGGGAGGAGCGAGAGAAAGAGAGAGCGAGAGAGAGTGAGAGAGAAGAGAAAGGAGAAGAAAAAAAACATGTTGACTCCCGAACACACCACCCTCCCGGTCCTCAGCCAGCTGGAACACCTCCGTCAGCGACACCGGGTGATGGCACTGGACTCACTCAGCCATCCCTTTGCCACTGCCTCCTGGTGGTCAGCAGCGGAAACAGCCTCCGCTTCCTCTGGGCAGTCGGCAGCGGGCTCCTCCACCTCCGGGCGGTCTGCAGAGGGCTCCTCCGTCTCCTGGCAGATGGTAGCGGTCTTCTTCGCCTCCTGGCGGATGGCAGCAGGCTCCTCTGCCCCCTGGCAGACGGCAGTGGGCCCCTCCGCCTCCTGGCGGATGGTAGTGGGCTCCTCCACCCCCTGGCGAATCACTCCAGTACCACCAGATCGTGTATCCTCGGCGTCACATTCTTGAGCCAGCAGTGTAAAAGACCTCTGCTTGTTCAGGAAGAAGGAGGCAGGAGCCGAGTACACATCCAAACGTATGACATTTATTTTCACAAAACTTGTTGCTTTTGAGCCAACACTTAAACAAACACACACACAGCTTCGTTGCATCTTTCTCTCTCTATGTCTCTCTCGACTGCAGCTCTGCTTGCGGATTTACCCCAACACCACAATCATCAACAGCTGGGCGAGATAATTCACCCCAGGTGTCCATCCTGCCCTCGCTCTCTATAAAACCTTGTCAAGCTGGTCTTTGGTAAATCAAGTCCTTGGTCACAAGACTGCATCCCTATTTAATTTTTCATGCATAAATAGGACTATACCTGGTTGCTGGGGCTGGTTTTTCTCAGAAACACATCTGGATGGTCCAGCACTTGACCAGTGGCTCCAAGAGACTGATGTCCATTTGCTACAAAATAAAGATAGTAAGTGAGTCTTCAATTACCTCAAAGCTTGCACTCTCATAGGTTCAACATTCAATCTGTGTGAAGCACTGGATAAAGCTCTAGGTGGCTTACTAGAAGGTTGCTGGTTTAATTGCTATAAGGAGCGAGCCATGAGCCATCACCATTGTGCCACTGAGCAAAGCACCTAATCCTAGGTATCTCCAGGGGGATTGTCCCTGTACAGTCCCTGTGTACTTCTGGTGAATGTATCTGCTAAGTGATTACATGTACATTATTGGCCATGTTTTAGATTGAAGTCAATGACATTAACCCTTTGCTAATCCCTTAAAGGAATAGTTCACCCAAAAATTACAATTATCTAATTATTCACTTACCCTGATGCCATCCCAGATGTGTATGACTGTCTTTCTTTAGCAGAACACAAATGAAGATTTTTAGAAGAAGAAATCTGTTAGGTCCTTATAATGGAAGTACACGGGTGCCAGCACTTTGACAGTCCAAAAGTCACATTTAGGCAGTATAACAGTAATCCACGCAACTCCAGATGATCAATGAATGTCTTCTGTAGCGAATCGATGGGTTTATGTAAGAAACAAGTCGATAATTAAAATGTTTTTAACGTTAAATCAGCGCTTCCATCCAGGGCTCTGACGCTGTTTGAAATGGCTGAACTCTCGCATGATGTTCGTTCTTCTGTTGTAAATAAGCAGCGCTTCCAAATTCTCACATGAACTCGCCGACGTTTTTACATCATGCGTCGCATCGGCTGCTGGCAGGAAGCACTTTTTAAAAGTTAATAACTTTTTAATTATCAATTTATATTTTTACACAAATGTATCGATTTGCTTCAGAACACATTCATTGATTGACTGGAGTCTTGTGGATTACTTTCATACCACCTAAATGTGACTTTTGGACCGTCAAAGTGCTGGCACCCGTGTACTTCCATTATAAGGACCTGACAGAGCTCTATCTTCTTCTAAAAATCTTCATTTGTGTTCTGCTGAAGAAAAACAGTCATACACATCTGGGATGGCATCATAATATGTGAATAATGTGAGAATTTTCCTTTTTGGGTGAACTATTCCTTTTAAAACTATTCCTTTAAAGACCTGTTGTCGGCCATACTATTAGAGAAGTTTTTTTTCTCTCTTTTCTAATGTAAATGAATGTAAACTGAATTTTACAGAAATTATCCAAAAACAAAGCTAAACACTTAGTGACACAAGGTGCCCAGAGTGTATTATTTTCCTTTTTAAAATCTTAAAATAAATCGTGAGAAGTGCAAACAGTGGATTAAACTATGTGTCAACCCTAATTTCCAAATGAACATGTAAACACCAGTAAGGACATTTACATTGCTCAAATGTTGATTAATGTTATTAACTCAACATTAATTAATTTACATATTGATTCAGGTCATAGTTAATGCAATTGTATTCAAAGTTCATATTACCATGATTACTGTATTGTAGAGACGTAATGAGCAGTTCTGTTTACATACACTAATGTTATTAGGTGTGTAATCACTATCAAATGAAGATTTTCTCTTTTGAGTTGACTGTGATAAGAGTTTGCCTTAATTCTGACATGCAGTCTCCACAGTTTTTAGTAATGTAACATGCAGATAAAAAATAAGACACATTGGAGCAGGAATTTATATAGTAACAGGACATGTTGGAAATACTGAATGTACCGATCAGGTTTTGATTGGCTATTCGGCCTGCAGTATGAAGAAAACTCTATAATAGACAAGAAATCTACAGACAAGGACACACAGATTAAGTATGTTGTATGTATTCATCAGTGCATGAGTCCAAGCTTACACTTCATTTCCAAGAAATTACACACACAGCAACATGCACTGATGCATACATGCTGCCTTCATTAACACATATTGACACTACATAACACTGAGGCTAAAGTGCAAGAAAATGCATTATGTCCAAATGGTAATCATATATTTGAGCACAGCCCTATGGCCCACAGTTGGCCAACATTCAGCTCTCGTTCAGGCTGAACAGCCTGTGTGTGTGCATGAACTGACTGTGTCCAGTAGTGAGTGATTATTATGTCGCAGTCTGTGCCACAATGTAGTTCTTCTTTGTGCTGTCCCTCTCCTTCCCTCAGGGCTAAAGAAACACTCAAGGCTACAGCATAAATGAGACAGCCTGCCCAGATGTACAGTGAGCACTGACATGTAGCCTTTGATACTTAGACTACAGTCTGTCATCAAATACTGGAATATTCTTCACTGCTGTTCCCATGTCTCTGATTATCAGCCTGTGCTTTTCATACTCCTCTGTCCAACATGTCCTCTCACTAAATATCTGTCTACCATGTCTTCTCTTTACACCTCTGTCCACCCTGTCCTGTCCCTTCACATTTGTCTACCATGCCTTCTCCCTACACATGTGTCCACCGTGTCCATTGCCTAGATTTATGTCCAACATATCCTCAAGACCTCAACCATATTTCTATGGTCACCATGTCCTCTTCCTACACCTACTATATGTCCACCATGTCCTTTTCCTAGATTTGTCCACCATGTCCTCAACCCAATTTCTCTGTCCACCAAGTCTTCCACCAACAGTATGCCTCTGACTACCATGTCTGTACCATGTTTATCCACCATGTCCTCTTCCTGCATCACTGTCCACCATGTCCTCTCCCTTCACCTCTGTCTCTTTGTGTGCCCTGTCCACCACATCCTCTTCCTAGACTTTTGTCCACCATGTCCTTTGCCTAGATTTATGTTCACCATGTCCTTTGCCTAGATTTATGTCCATCATGTTCTCAACCCTATTTCTCTGTCCACCATGTCTTCTACCTACAGTATGTCTCTGACTACTACATCTGTACACCATGTACTTTTTCCTACATCTCTGTCCACCATGTCATTTGCCAAGCTTTATGTCCAACATGTCCTCAACCCTATTTCTCTGTCCACCATGTCCTTTGACAAGCTTTATGTCCACCATGTCCTCAACCCTATTTCTCTGTCCACCATGTCCTCTACCTATGCCTCTGTCCACCATGTCCTTTGCCAAGATTTATGTCCACCATGTCCTCAACCCTATTTCTCTGTCCACCATGTCCTTTGACAAGCTTTATGTCCACCATGTCCTCAACCCTATTTCTCTGTCCACCATGTCATCTACCTATGCCTCTGTCCACCATGTCCTTTGCCAAGATTTATGTCCACCATGTCCTCAACCCTATTTCTCTGTCCACCATGTCATCTATCTATGACTCTGTCCACCATGTCCTTTGCCAAAATTTATGTCCACCATATCCTCAACCCTATTTATCTGTCCACCATGTCCTCTACCTATGCCTCTGACCACCACGTCTGTACCATGTCTGTCCAATTACATCCCGTCAATACACGTCCACCATGTCCTCTTCCTAGACCTCTGTCCACCATGTTCTCTTCCTAAATGTCTGTCCACCATATTATCTTTTTATGCCCTTGTCTACCATGTCCTCTTTCTACATCTCTGTCCACCATGTCCTGTCCTTACACCTCTATCCACCATGTGTTTTGCCCAAATTTATGTCCACCTTGTCTTCAAACCTATTTCTCTGTCCACCATGTCCACTACCTGTGCCTCTGACTATAACGCCTGTACCACGTTTGTCCATCATGTCCTCTCCATAGACATCTGTCCACCATGTCTTCTTCTTAAAACTCTGTCCATCATGTCCTCTTTCTACATCTCTGTCCACAATGTCTTGTCTTTACACCTCTGTCCACCATGTCCTCTACCTGTGCCTCTGGCTACCACACCTTTACCACGTCTGTCCATCACGTCCTCTCCATAGACCTCTGTCCACCATGTCCTTTCCTTACATCTCTGTCCATCATGTCCTTTTTCTACATCTCTGTCTACTATATCCTCTTCCTAGGTCTGTCTACCATGTCTTCATCCTACAATCTGTCCTCCATGTCCTCTAACTATGCCTCTGACTTCCACATCTGTACTATGTCTGTCCATCACATCCTCTCCACAGACCTCTGTCCACCATGTTCTCTTCCTTCACCTCTGTCCACCATGTTCTCCTTTTATGCTCTTGTCCACGTCCTCATCCTGTAAGTCTATCCACCATGTCCTCTCCCTAAAACTCTGTCTACCAGGTCTTGTTCCTACATCTGTCCACCATGTCCTCATCCTACAAGCCTGTCCACCATGTCGTCTCCCTACAAATTTGTCCAACATGGCCTTTTTCTACATCTGTCCACCATGTTCTCTTCCTACATCTGTTCACCATGTGTCCAATTGCAGTGAAATCGGCTTATCTGCAAAACTGAGCAATTTAAATGTTAGACAAAGAGAGAGTACACAAGTTGATTGGCTAACAGATTACATGTCAAAGGATATATGCACCAGTTTACACCATGCAAGCCGACTGTCTAACAGATAACAAGTTCAGTTTGCGCCATGTCAAGTTTCATAACTGAACTTCAAGTAATTTCAACGTACAAGCAGCACCATAACTGGGAACATTACTAAAATATTAATTTTAACAGAAACAACAACAGCAAAGTCATTAAACTGAACTATTTTTTAACATTCATTGTGATTTGGTAAAATGTGATTTGGTAAATCGGTTAAGTTTCAGTCTAATTCAGAAGGCACACTATTTAATATTTTACACATCCACTGAAAAATGCAGTGTTAAAACATAATTAATCATTGATCTTGAGATTTAAGGAGTCAATATTGAAATTTATAAAAACAAAATATATATATATATATATATATTTTTTTTTTTACCCAGCCCTATTGAAAATACTACCTGAGTCTTTGTGAGTCCCAGTAGCCTTTGGGATGGCAGCTGGCATGCATGGCCATTCCCATGTTGTCTCTAAAACAAATATAGGCATTGTAATATTAATTATGATTCCCACTAGTCTATATTTCCTAAGTGCTAGCAATATTTAATTGCAAAAAAAAATAAAACAATAATTGCATAGGGAACAATATGTCTACTACATTAGGGTTGAATCAGTAATATTGTCTTTCTGTCCTTGAGCTGCCATATTGTTGTTTTATCTTATCACATATCAAATAATAAAACTAAAGCCAAAGAACCAAAACAAAGAAATATTGCTCACAGTTCCATACACAACAGCCAACCCAAGAAGAGGGCAGTTTCTGAAACATAACATTGTGAAAGCTATATTTCTTTTTCTACAGCCAAGGCTGAAAATTGTTACCATTGTTTTCTTAAACAGCTGCCAGAAACTATTTTTCCTGTAAATCAAGACAGATTTTTTTATGCTGACACTTGCAAAACAGCATACCTCATTCCAAGCATTCAGAACAAAATTATGACTGGCCCATTTACCAGTAATCTGGACAAGAAACGCAATGATAACCCTGATTGTGGTCTGATGAAAAACATTATGAAAAATACAATTGCTATTCAGCAGTGGTGTGGTATTATAAGTCGAATATAAAACAAAAGATAAGCTTACACGTTGCATGTTTTGGCATGATTATTATTTTTTTAAATAAGCTTCGATTCTATGATGTCAGATAATGTTTTACACTGCAGAAATACTTTTCTTAATGTCTATCTTCCTTTAGCTTCCAGAAAAAAAAAAAGAAAAAAATCTTATTTTTAAGGATTTATAAAACATCCTAAAAACGATTTAAAAAAAATTACCTGAGGAGCAAAATTAGGTTAGGTTTATGCTTCATATGCTCTAAAATAATTTCCTAATGGTTTGAGAATAAGACATTTAAATAACATAAGATATATTCTCTGTCAACAAGTCTTTGCTACAATTATGTTTCACAGGTAAATTGATCTTGTTTAAAGGATGTTTAGATATTTTTACTCTAAAACAAGATAAAGATTTAGAAATTATTTTAGCTGCAGAATTTAGACTTAAGTCTGTATTATCATCTATTTTCCTAGTTTCTCATATCGTTAAACATGGCAGTTTCACATGTCTGGATGTCAATATACTTATTTGAAATTTATGTAGATTAGGTTATGCATAGATAAAACAGCCGTTCTAAGCTCCATATACTGTATGGTTATATCGAGGAGGACGGGGCGGGGAAGAAAGTTTGTGTGTGTATGCGAAATCTTCTGTTAAATGGCATTTGTAAAGAGAACTGTGCACTGGTTCTGGTGTACGTACGATTTTATACATCTGAAAACTTTTGTGCCTACGCAAAACATGACTTGTGTGCACACGCACTTTTAGTATGAAATCTACGCTAATTTTTATACATGAGGCTCCTAGTGATGAAAATAATATCAGGAGAGTGAAACCTGATTCTAAATCAGTAGTCCTACATTTTTAGGTCTATTAATTAAAAAAGTTTAACGCATTACATTTTCTTAATCGCGATTAACGCATTTACCGTTAATACAAAATAAACCAGCATAAAAATTTGTTTGAAGGGCGGAATGTGTCCGCCCAGAGTCATTACACTGACGCACACGTCACAAACACACACACACCAGAGCCCATCTACCAAGTTAAGCCTACAAGCTTAGCATAAATTAGCATAACGTCATGGTTACTTGTGTAACCTCCGTTCTCTGATGGATGGAACGAGACCTTGTGTCAATGTAGTGACACTAGGGGTCACTCTTGGGAGCCCAAGACACCTCTGGTCTTTGATAAAAGGCCAATGAAAATTGGCGAGTGGTATTTGTATGCCACTCCCCCAGACATAGGAGTATAAAAGGAGCTGGTATGCAACCACTCATTCAGGTTTTATGCTGAGGAGCCGATATAAGGTCCAGCCATTTCAATGGGCAGTTCAGCGTTGTGGCAGGAGGGACACAACGTCTCGTTCCCTCCATCAGGGAACGGAGGTTACACAAGTAACCATGACATTACCTATCTGTCACTCACTCGACGTTGTGTTGATGTAGTGACACTAGGGGTCCCTATACGAAATGCCACAATTGGCTGAACTGTGTTACGTGAACTGGCGGTGTGTGGTGGGCAGACTACTGTGTGCCTCATAGCCAGCACACCAGGTCGACACGTAACCTCCCCCAACATAGTTATGAGTGTCGAACAGCCCTTTGGGGACAAGTTGACTACTCAAGAGATAGAGACAGGCTTAACCCAGTCGTGGCCTCTTTTCCCCTTCTCTCTTTCCACTTCCTAAAAAAGAAGGGGGATTATCTGACTGGGCCGCCAGGTCTAGTCGGGGGGTGTCCCTCCCAAGGAGAAGACACCGCGGAGACCACCCCTCGCCCAAAGAGAGGAGGGGATATTTAAGTGGAAGAATACGTCACATGGTCTTTCCGACCATGTGGAGGGTCTTCAAGGTAGATCTTACCCAATGGGGGATGAGTTACTACAAACATGGAGACTGGGGCAGAGGGGCTCTGCCCAAGGAAGATGCAGTTTGCCAACAGGGAAATGAAATAGCGGAAGATATATATCACATGGGGTTAGCCTTACAGGGTACCGCCACATGCGGAGCACCTACCCCAGAACAGTGCTCTTAGTTAGCACATTTACTGGGCCGGAAGCGAGTCTCTCTGAAAACTTGACTGCCACAGGGCTCGGAGGAAGTCAACCAGGGAAAAAAGCTTGTGAACACTACTGGGAATTAATACCACACGTCTTCAGCTCAAAAGGAGGTGGAAGGCACTATGTGCAAGCGATACACCTGGCTGGCTATCCCGGGCTTATCCGCTTGTATTGCGTGCCACTACCTGGGACGAAACCGGTTCCACCCGGAGGTTGTAGAACCTTGCAAAGGTGTTGGGTGTTGCCCAGCCTGCTGCTCTGCAAATGTCTGTTAGAGAGGCACCCCTGGCCAGGGCCCAGGAGGCCGCTACACCCCTGGTAGAATGGGCTCGTACCCCTACCGGGGGTGGCATGTCCTGGGCGTGATATGCCATAGTTATGGCGTCAATGAGCCAGTGGCCAATCCTCTGCTTGGAGACCATGCTTCCTTTCCGCTGTGCACCAAAGCAGACTAAGAGCTTTGGACGCTGCTCAGATATTCTAAAGCTCTGCGTGTGATCCAAATAGATGCGTAAAGCGTACACCTGACACAGCAATGACTGGGCTGGGACTGCCTCCTCCTGAGGCAGTGCTTGCAGATTCACCACCTGGTCCCTAAAAGGGGTCGTGGAACCTTGGGCACATAGCCTGCTCAGGTCTCAGGATCACGTGACAGTAACCCGGACCGAACTCCAGGCACGTTTCGCTGACAGAGAACGCTTGCAGGTCACCTACCCTCTTGATGGAAGTGAGCACAGTCAGGAGGGCAGTCTCCAAGGAGAGGCCCCTTCTTCATCTCGGCCGGAGGGACAGGTTCTATCGCCCTTCCGTAGGACGGTAGCGATCTCCGCGCGCAAGGTAGCAGCGTTTTCGTCCTTCACCAATGTGAAGTGGACACCGCTGAACCTGGGCGGATGCCTGGCGAACTGAATTGCGTAGCCGAGTCGGACAGTCCAGACCAGCCATCGCGACAGATTGGAAAGCGCAAGTCACATGTCCAAGTTCCGTACAAGGGGGCCCAAGGGGACAACATCATCGGACGTACCGGCAGGTGGGGCCTCACGGCGGGGCGGAGCTCGAGGTGCCACACCATGTCGTGGCCGTGCTGAGTCAAGGGACATCGAAGCACTTACCTGGCTCCTTGTGACCACCCCTAGAACAGCCTGGGATGGGGGGGGAAGAGGCCTGTCCTCGTGACCCATGGAGACTGTCACATCGGGGGCGGATTTGTGCCACAGCTGGGCGCTCAGGGGTGGGAGACCAAGGACACCGCTCTTGCTGAACTCAAGTACTGCAGCTACTTGGGCATGCAGCGCAATTAAATGCAAAGGTAACAAAAAGATGGAGAGGTCTGCTTACCAGCTCCAGAGCAGCGGGTTTCGTCGTCCCTGGGTCGCCCATCCCAAGGGCGCTTTGAAACCTTTCACGGGTTCTGGGCGGCCGCGAGACGGGTGGCGTCTGCTTCCTGCAGTGGGCTCCACGCCGGGCCGGGCCGAAGGGGCGGGCTGCGGCAGAGCCAGTGCAGTCACCGCGCCAGGGCAGGATATGCCGGATAGCCTCCGTCTACTGCTCCATCGTCGAGATCTGCTGGGCAAAGTCCTTGACGGTGTCACCAAATAGGCCAGCCTGGGAGATGGGGGCAGCAAGGAACCGTGTCCTGTCAGCCTCGCCCATCTCGACCAGGTTGAGCCAAAGTTGGCGCTCCTGGACCACTAATGTGGACATCGTCCGCCCGAGAGACCGCGCTGTGACCTCCGTCGCTCGGAGAGCAAGGTTGGTCACTGAGCGCAGTTCCTGCATCAATCCCGAGGCAGAACTACCCTCGTGCAGTTCCTTTCGCACCTTGGCGGACTTGCAGGAGAGCCATGGCGTGCAGGGCAGAGGCGGCTTATCCAGCGGCACCGTAGGCCTTGGCTGTCAAAGACAACGTAAACCTACAGGCCTTGGACGGGGGCTTTGGGCACCCACGCCAGGTGGCGGCGCTCTACACGCATAGGTGCACCGCGAGCGCCTTTATCCACCGGGGGATTGCCAAATAGCCCTTGGCCGCCCCACCATCGAGGGCAGTGAGGGCGGGGAAGCTGAAAAGATTGGGATCAGGCTGTAAAAAGTGCCTCCCACGATCTTGTCAGCTCTTCATGCACTTCCGGGAAGAAAGGAACGGGGACGGGGCGTGGCTTTGAGCGGCGCCACGAGCCCAGGAACCAATCATAGAGCCACAAGGGTTCAGGGAAGAGCGGAGGGTTCCACTCTAGCCGATGCTCGCGGCTGCCCGGGAAAGCATGTCATCATCTCCGCGTCAGCCTGTGACTGGGCAGTCGTCCCCGAAGGGAGGAGCCCAGCTGAAGCTTCCGCGTCCGACTGGATGAGCCCGCTCTCCGATGCTGCGCTCAAGATCTCATCACTTTCGTGGGCTCCGAATAAGAGGTCGAACTTGCTGTGAGACGAGCCGGTGGACTCATCCGGAAGCCCGATCGGGGCAGACGAGCGTGCTGGGGAATGGAAGGTCCGCGGGGGGATACCCGGCAGAGGCGGTCCCATTGGGGTCCCCAAATCGCCCCCAGTGCTAGCCGCGCTGGCCTCATACCTGTGGGTAAAAGGACCGAGGCGGGGAGCCTCTGGGGTGGCTTGCTTTCTTACGAAGGCGAGTCGCGACCGCATCGTTGCCATGGATATGTCCTCGTTATGAGTACATGACCATCCACAAACGCTGTCTCCGTGTGAGCAGTGCCCAGACACGAAAGACAATGATCGTGACCGTCAGAAGGCGAGAGATAACGAGCGCAACCAGGAATAACACACTGTGGCAGCGGGGGCGTGGTCAAGCATCTCTCCGGAGAGAGAAAGCGGTAAGGGCGCTTACACCTGAGCTAAATTATGTCTAACACCTGTCTCTAATTTCAGTGAGCACGGGGAGAGCGGCATAAATAGAGCCAGATCGCAAGTAGACGAGAGAGAGAGCCTGGGCACCAGAGACCCTATTGTGAAGTCAGGAATTTATCATAGCATAGCTGAGAGTTTATTTTTGTAAAATACTTTGTTTACTTTGAGAGTGAATTAATGAACATTAGGAAAGCCCTGAAAGAGTGTAATTGCTGCAGTAAGGAGAATAAAACACTTACCTGAACCAGGAAAGCTGCTTCTTGCCACCTCTTTACACACACAATCGGAAAGGCATCTTTAAAAAGACGTTCCGTGTGCCGCTCTTTTAGAGAAATATACTCTTTTAGAGAAATATACTCTTATTTCTGCCGAAGTGCCCAGGGGCATTCTCTGCAGTGCACCAGTGCAGAGGAGGGAGAAGCCGCTGAAATGCGCCGTCAGATCCAGCAGAGGTGAATGAACAGTCGTGGGAATTCAGCTCAGTGAGCATGACCGTTCGGCTCCGAAGAGAAAATCTGAATGTGTGGTTGCATACCAGCTCCTTTTATATGGACATGCAAATACCACTCGCCAATTTTCATTGGCCTTTTATCAAAGATCAGAGGTGTCTCGGGCTCCCAAGTGTGACCCCTAGTGTCACTACATCGACACAACGTCAAGTGAGTGACAGATAGGGAACGCGACGGTCCCATACACACCGTTGACCGTTACACTCTCTCCTATGATAGAGCCGCGGAGGTTGTTATTTCAGTAAATAATCACTGCACACACACACAACAGCACTTCCATGATAAAATGATGGAGAAAGTACCTCTTAATGCTATCTGATGTACAAAACAAGCCCAGATGGTACTTGTGATAGAAATCAAGTATTTTTCAGCCTATTGCCAGGTTTCCATCAAAAATGTTTCACATTTTTTCAGAGTATTTCTAAAAATTCGACTTAAGAAAATACGAATGGTTGCACGTTTCCATCCACTACGTAATTCGCATTATCATAATTTTTTGGGACAGTTTTATTTGCAAGACTGGAGCAAGTATCTAATTTCTATCTTTATACTGTATTTGTTTGGAAAATATTAATAAACCTTTATATTATTAAAAAAAAAATTCTTTCCTAAGATGAAAATAGATGCATTTTGACGGGAATAGTAGTATACATAGTGTCAAATTTCAGCACTTTCAAAATCTGCGAATAATTGCAATTAACAACAAAAATAATGCAATTAATCACGATTAAAAATGTAATCGAAAGACAGCACTAATAAATATAGATTAAAAAACGAGTTTATTCAAAATATTTTGTAATCATTTACTCATCCTCGAGATGTTTCAAACCTGTATTACTTTCTCTCCTCTGTGGACCGCAAAAGGGGAATTTTGGAAGAATATCCTGGCCTTTCTTTACCATATAATGAAAGTGAATAGGAACTTGGGCATTCAAGCTCCAAAATACAAATTTTTTAAAAAGCACCATAAAAGTTGTCCATATGACTTGTGCACTATATTCCAAGTCTTCTGAAGACATATGATAGCTTTATGTGAGGAAAAGACAGAAATTTTTGTCGTTTGTGTTCCATGGAAGGAAGAAAGTCATTTGGAAGTTTAGAGCATACTGTAAATTATGACAGACTTTTCCTTTAATGATGACTGTTGATTTCTGATGACGTCTAATCCTTTAAACACATCCCCACATTTTGGTATTGATTGCTTTTCATGTCATATTATGGCTTTTATATGTTTGTTGGACTAATGATATAAACAGGGGTCAGCTTCACATCTATAAGAAATACCGTTTCGGACATATGATCCAAAAGCTTCTGTCATATATATCTCTTTTTTTCCAAGTAGGATTTCAATTATATTATTTTACAAATTATCCATAGGGTGAAAGGTCCAATGGAATGCATTGTTTTGAATCGGGTTTGTGGTAAATATTCACTGTGAATATTTGATCATGTTATGAAAAGGCCTTTATTATACAGTAGTTTGTGAGTCTTTATATATCTGGTTTTCATTCTGCATTACAAAAAATGCTCTTTGGGAGCTGCACACCTAAATAGCTGATAGTAAGCATGACTAAACAACCATGAAGTCAAAATTTACTTCAATTATGCTTCAGTGGAAAACAAGAGGTCATTACATCTTTATACGTCCTAGGCAGTGTGCTTGGCTTTGTCAGAAAAGCAAGATGAAAAAGTTGTATGCAGTGAGTTATTATGTGAGAAGGGATATGAGAATGTCAGAGTGTGATGAGGAAGAGGGCATGGCCAGGCCGTGAGGATGCACGTCCGGCACTGAATTGTCCTAATCAGCGGGGGGGGAATAAAGACGAGCTGGAGGCGCCAGTTCGAGAGAGAGAGAGACACACGTGGCTGCTGTGTGTGTGAATGTCTGTGTGTTTTATGTTATGTTTTAGTTACTTTATGTCATTAAAATTATGTTGACTGTTCTGCCGGTTCCTGCCTCCTCCTTGCCAATCGTAAGAACCCCGTTACACTGGTGCCAAAACCCGGGAAGGAGGAGGGATGCGCTGTCATGGAGTCCTCGGCGCTGTAATCTGCCGGGAAGCGGAGGAGCAGCGGCCGTCCGCCAGGGGACAAAGGAGTCCCTGCCAGCCGCAGGCCGTCCGCCAGGAAGCAGAGGAGCCATGACCGTCCACCAGGGGTCGGAGGATTCGCTGCCGTCCGCCAGAGGAGGAGTGGCTGTTGTCTGCCAGAGGGTGGAGGACTGGCTGAGGATCAGGCGACGGTGTGTCCGGGGACTGGCAAGCAAGTTTTTCTCTCTCTCTCTCTCTCTCTCTACTCCCTCTCTCTCTCACTGTCCCTCCCCCTCACTCTTTCCCTCTCCCCTCTCCCTCCCAGGGCTCCAGAGAGGCAGGGATGACCTGCCGACAGAAGGACAGCCGGAAGGGCAACACATCCCCTCCAGGAAGGGAGGGGAGAGGAGTATGTCACACCGGAGGTTTCCCCAGCCTGATTCGGGCGGTGGAGGCGTGTGACGAGGAGGAGGGCGTGGCTGGGCCGTGAGGATGCACGCCCAACACTGAATTGTCCTAATCTGCCGGGAGGGGGATAAACATGAGCCAGAGGTCCCAAGAGTGACCCCTAGTGCCAGTTCGAGAGAGAGAGACACACGCGGCCGCTGTGTGTGCATGTCTGCGTGTTTTATGTTATGTTTCAGTTTCTTTATGATATAAAAGTTAGGTTGACAGTTCTGCCATTTCCCGCCTCCTCCATTGTAAGAACCCGTTACACAGATAAATCCAGATGAGTGTGATTTGCCTCTCTTCAGATGAATAGACTATACAGATGATGGAGAATGCTAATGAAGTTTTCCAGCCTTTGGCGCTGTATGAGGACGAGCTGGATTCTGTGATTACACAACAAAATACTGAGATACCTTATCAACATTTCATATTCTTTATCAGATGATGTACTCATATAAAAAAGGCGCCTTAAGGTATGTGAATCAGAACTGTGGCATACAAGACTTGCATCTTACTGCTGCCATAACAGCTTTGAAAAGACCAAAATATTTGAGAAATTTAGAAAGGGCAATTTAAAGCTTTAAAGCTAAAGTGTGTAATTTCTGTGCCACTAGTGTCAATAAATGTGATTGTGAAAATAATGATTGTTTTCAAACAGGTTTCCTGAACACTCTCATTTTCCATTGGTCCATTTTCCATTGTTTTATTTTTATTTTTTTATTTTTTCAGAAAGGGGACAAAAGCTACAGACAGTGTGAGATGAGGGTTAGGGATTTGTTCAAATCTCTAACTCTAAGTAATAGTAATAGTAAAGCTTACCTTAAAAAACACCACTAATTATATATATATATATATATATATATATATATATATATATATATATATATATATATATATATATATATATATATTTTTTTTGATCATAGTACCGTAATAATACCATGGTATTCTTTCAATTACTTGTAATACCATGTAAATATCATGGTACATGAATACAGCAATTAAACAAGACTATGGTACTGTATATCATAGTACCATAGTATTACCTGATACTGATAATATTACTGTACCATGGTACCATCCATCACAGTACTTTTTTGTAAGGGATGGCTTCCATGTGTTCTCTAAGCTTTTAAGACTATATTAAAGACTATATTAAAGTTTCAGAGAGTCCATTGTGAGAAGAGACAAGAAAAAGTTTTGACAGCTTATCATCTGTGTAAAATTTGTACAGAAACTGAATCTGAATGTTAGCATAAACACTGCCAGTGACACTAAAATCATTCTGAGATAGTAAAAACTACTGGCTTTTATAAACAGACTGCTCACAGTGCACAAATCCAAACTAAAGCTATCATCAAGTTTAGTGACATACACAAAGACAAAAAAAAACAAAAAAAAAACTTCTTTCAAAAAATTCAGACATACCTTTAGTGTTTGTGTTTACATAGTATTTCCGTCCCTCAGGTGACCTGTAGCTTTTCCAGGCCACAGGAAGTGACACACTCTCTATTTCCTCTGCTGGAAAAGAGCAGGAGACTACCGGCTGCTGCTATAGCAACAAACAAAAACAAGTTAAACAAACACACAAATAAAATAATTACTGCATTTCTTCTATCGAACCTTATCAATATACACTTGTTGCAAACATTCAGACATAATCAAATATAACAGCAACTGTTCTCTAAATCTGTGGCATTAATGTAATTTCTGTTTATTGTAGCAAACTGCCATTTGTTAATATTTGGGCCTTTACTCAGTGTGAAATTACCCGACATTTGGAATGAATTAGAAATGAGCTCTGCTAATAAAGAAACATTATTACCTGTTTTTAGAAGGCTTTTAGTTCATCCTAATACAATTTATAAATCACCAACCTTTTTAATTAAGCACACCTTCAAAACAATTATGAATTGTTTTAGTAATAGATCTTAAATGAAAGAGTTATAATATGTCAAAGTTGCAAAATGTGTTGCCAAATTATTTATGATAATGAACAACAAAGCATTCGTTTTGCTGCTTTGTAGGTGATGTGTGTAATTTCTTCGATGTTAATTTCTTTCTCCTATCCCAGCTTAATATCCAGACAACTTTAAGGCCACATCCACACCAATACTTTTTCATTTGAAAATGCATTAATTGTACTACATTTTGGCCTTCCGTTCATACTGAGATGACTTTTCTAAAATGCTCTTCCAAGAAGATAAATTTGAAAACATTGTCTTCGTGTTGTAGTGTGGACAGGGAAAATAGAGATACTCAAAATGTGATGTTTTTGCAGGCATGTAATCTGTTTAACCCAAAACAATCAAGATGGCGGCCCATGTTGTAGTGGCATTGTTGTACCTGCTATTTACTTTAATAGCATTGTTAAAGATAACTGTTACTTTGTACAACCTTCACATTGCATTCCTTCAAAGGTGACAGGAAGTTTACTCGGAATTGCTGTCCAGTGGCAAAACTCGAGGACAATTGCATTTCATATCTTACATGGAAATGACACAGGCCACACTTCTTACGTCTTGCAGTTAGTGGATTTAAGTGTTTTCAGACATTTCAGTGTGGACGAGCAATTTTTGGAAAACATAGGAAAATGTCTGTGGACAGAGAGCTTCCGAAAATTAAAACGCCGTTTTCAAATTTATCCGGATTAATGTAGCTTAAGTAAACCATTTTTTTGTGAATTTCACTGAAAAGTGTAAACCCTGTGGCTCTATGGTGTTATGAAAACAGTGTAGTTTGTTTGAGCATCCCAACAAGCCAGACTATGGTGACCAGATGACTATGACAAAAAAACAGGACCTCGTCTGCAAACTTCAGGAGCTTGACAGTGGGGTACTTTGCGGCGCAGTCATTCATGTACAGGGAGAAGAGCAGTGGAGAGAGAATGTATCCCTGAGGAGCACTAGTGCTAATAGTGAGGGTACCAGATGTGAGTTTCCCCAGTCTCACTAGCTGCTGCCTATCTGTCAGAAAGCTGGTGATCCATCGACAGATTGGGGTGGGCACTGAGACCTGGGTCAGTTTGGTTGAGAGAAGATCAGGCATGGTGGTATTGAAGGCTGAACTGAAGTCCACAAATAGGATCCTTGCATAAGTCCCAGGTCTGTCAAGGTGTTGCAGGATATAATGCAGTCCCATATTTACAGCATCATCCACAGACCTGTTTGCTCATTAAGCAAACTGAAGGGGGTCCATCAGGGGTCCAGTGATGTCTTTCAGGTAGGACAAAACCAGTCTCTCAAATGACTTCATGACCACAGACGTGAGAGCGACAGGTCTGTAGTCGTTAAGTCCTGTGATTTTGTTTTTTTGGGGACCGGAATGATGGTGAAGCTTTGAAGCAGCAGGGAACTTCACACTGCTCCAGTGATCTATTGAAGTTCTGTGTGAAAATGGGGGCCAGTTGGTCAGCGCAGACTTTCAGACAGGCAGGTGAAACACCATCTGGGCCTGAAGCTTTCCTAGTCTTTTGTTTCTGAAAGCCCGGCATACATCCTCCTCACAGATTATCAGTGCAGATTGAGTAGAAGGAGGGGTGAGGAGGGGGGTTCCAGGAGGTGTTGCTGTGTGTGTGAAGAAGATCAGAGCGAGGGGAGGGGTGTGAGACTGGGCTTTTCAAACCTGCAGTAAAACATATTCAGTTCATCAGCCATTAGTTGACTCTCTACAGAGCGAGGTGGAGGTGTCTTGTACTTGGTGATGCTTTTCAGGCCTTTCCACACAGATGCAGGATCGTTGGCTGAAAACAGTTTTTTCAGCTTTTCAGAGTAGCTTCTTTTAGCCACTCTGATTTCCTTATTCAGTGTGTTTCTGGCCTGGCTGTACAATATTTTATCCCCACAACTATAAGCATCCTCTTTGGCATGACGAAGCTGTCTGAGTTTTCCTGTAAAGCATGGTTTATCGTTATGTATGATAAAAATGTCCAAGTAGGGATGCACATATCCTCACAGAAACTGATATATGATGTCATAGTATCTGTGAGCTCGTCCAGGTCTGTGGCTGCAGCTTCAAAAGCACTCCAATCAGTGCAGTAAAAGCAGGCTTGTAGTTCCAGCTCTGCTTCATTAGTCCATCTCTTTACAGTCCTTACTACAGGCTTAGCTGATTTTAGTTTCTGCTTGTAGGTCAGAAGAAGATGAACCAGATCAGAGAGTCCTAAAGCTGCACATGGGACAGAGCAATATGCATATTTTACAGTGGAGTAGCAGTGGTCCAGTATATTTCTGTCTCTGGTGGGGCATGCAATGTGCTGTATGTATTTGGGCAGTTCACGTGTGAGGTTAGCTTTATTAAAATCTCTCAGAATAATAAGTGAGTCTGGGTGTTGTTGCTCCGTGTCTGTGATGTGATCAGCCAGCTGTTTCAATGCTGCATTCACGCATGCTTGTGGAGGAATATAAACACTCACCAAAATGAACAAGGAAAACTCCCGTGGCGAGTAGAAAGACTTACAGTTGATGAATAGCGCTTCTAAATTAGGACAGCACATCTTCTTCAATGCTGTTACATCTGTACACCAACTTTTGTTGATGAAAAAGCATGTTTCTCCACCTCTCGTTTTCCCTGATGAATCCGCAAAACAATCCGTACTAAACAGCTGGAAGCCCGGCTGATGAAACGCGCTGCTTCATTCAGCCAGGTTTCCATGAAACACAGACCAGTGGAGTTAGAAAAGTCCTTATTTGTTTGAGTGAGCGGAAGCGGTTCATCCGGCGAGGGAGCAGACATTTGCTAGATGAATACTCGGCAGCGGAGTCCTAAAGCCACGTTGACGAAGCTTCACAAGCGCGCCGGCACGAGAAAGTTTGTGGTTTTGCAAAAAACTTCAAAGTCGGTTTATTGTTGTTGCTGTCCTGAATTGCAAAATTTAGGATATATAGAATATGTGCAGGAAATACGGTACACAATTTATGACAGATTTCATGCCAAAATTACACAACCAATAAATCCAGACATTTGCACATCTTTTGAAAATATGTCCTTATTGTTTTTTTTTTTGTTTTTTTTAAGAAAGTAGATGCTCTTTATACATTAAATGTATCAAAGCTTCATATTTGTATACGTAGTCATTTAACTCAAGGTAAATGTATTTAAATGTGTTATTGATATATAAAAAAAATAGTTAATGTTTGAAATTCCTGTTTTCATTTTAACAGCTCCCCAGTAGCATACAGCATAAGAAAATACAGTTTTCACTGAACGGTTTGTGGAGAGTGATGAATAAACCAGTATCAGCTCCATAATAGGGAAGCAATTTTGCACAGTTGTTTTCAGCCAAATGAAAAATGGACATATTGGTACATGTGTGCAATTATACTGACTGTAGACTGCAGTATGTCAGAGGAGAGGATGTAGTAGGCTATATGTTGAGGATGCATTTTATTTTGCCATTGATTACCTTGACCTGTACTGTACAGCGTTATTATCCATCCCTTCCTGGTGTTTGACTTCTAGCAGGTGGGAAGACTTTTCTCATGGGCAGACATACAGTAGCAGAGGTAGGAGGGGGCAGTGAGGGGGAAAGTTTAGCACAGGCTGGGAGCTGCTCTGAGAAAGTACAGATGATTCTGACAGCATAAATAACTGTTCTCCTGTTACTCGTAGCTTGTTTCCATTACTTAAAAAGCACAAAGGACAGCAATTTCAGTTTTGTAAAACATTTATGCTAAGACTGATTATCAGGACAAAAGGCATCCCGACTGTACCTCCGTCGGTACGCGAGACACAGCTCGCAAAATCTGGACTGTCCCGGTTTTATCAGGATGTTTGGCCACCTTAAGCCTAACAGAGTAACATTGGCTCAACCAATTTGGGGGTTGGGGCAGGACTATCTGTTTGTTCAACAATGGAAAACAGGTGGAATGTTTGGGAAACCAGTTTGAAAACAGTCATGATTTTTGCAGTTCTGTTTGGTACCACTAGTGGCACAGAAATCATAATGTAATAATCGCCTCTATTCATGTCCATTATGGTGCTAAACTCATGAGATGCTTGACAACAGTGTCAGAGACATTACTGTATTTTACACATTCATGTATATGTTGTGTCAAAAAAACACACTCATTCACTTATTACTTTGTAATAAATTACTTAGTAAATGAGTGAATTTGGAACAGCTGTAGACACTACCTCGCTTTGTATAGGACGTTGCGTGAGTCATCTTTTATGTCCCAAATAATGGAAAAAACAACAACAACAACAACTGACCATTCTGACTGAAACACATTTCCAAAAATCTGATTTAAATTGGATTTCAAAGCTCATATGGATATGGTTTGGATCAAGTTTGTAAAAAACAGATTTAATGTGGCTTTTTGCTGTTCAGACTACAAACAAATAAACATCATTTTTGCCGCCTGTCTGAACAAAGCCAAAGTGTTACTGAGAATCACATTTGTCAGTGCTTTTTTTTTTTTTTTTTTTTTTTTTTTGTGCTGTTGAAACAAGTAATTTATTGAAGCTTCTTGTTTTTTTCAAAAAACATTTCACAGTGTAAAGCTGTTCTAATAAAACTGCAGAGTCTGGAGAGGCAGTGTTAAATGAACATACATTATAGTTCAAGCTTCAAACTGGCCATCTCACAGTGCAGAACAGAACACCAGTTCATGAAATAAGGCAAATGGACATCAGGGGTTATTAACCAAATTGCAAAGGCAATCACGCATTTTATAGCAGCAGTGAGTGAGGACCACTGTGGATTGATCCGCTTTTGATGTGTTACATAAAAGACATTCCACGCCCACTCTGTCTTCCCTCCATTTTTTCCATCTCTCTGTACCACTCTCTCTACATCTGTCCCTCCATCTATCTGCCTCGAGGTTCAGCTACAGATTAGCCTCATACTGTGAAGGAAGCACAGAGAGTGAGGGGTTTTCTCTATGAGGAAGCTTTGTTCCCTGCTGATCTGTCTCCAGTTAAGATGAATTATGAGCAGTCATCCTGGTGAAGCCAATTTTTTTTAACCAGTTCATTTAAATGAATTGTCCAAAATAACTGATTCACTAAAATTATTCATGATGACTTCCTAATGCTACTTGATAAAGTGGAAAATTTAGGAGAGCATATTTGATTATTGTATCCGTTTTCTCAGTGATAGCTGCATGTGCTATACTGTACAATGTGACATAAAGAACAGTACAATGCAATACTTTATCATTCTGTCATGCTACACCACTACCTGGTGGGGAAAAAAAGTATCTTGTTGCTAGAAAAACTACACTGCTTTGAAAGCAGTTGTGCTACTGTCAGGCTCCTGAAAATTTTAGTTAAGATACTTGCTACTTTTAATTTTTAGTACTCATCAACACTGGTACAGAACAATATTCTATAAATGGTACAAAAAATTGTTAATTATCTTTTGGGTGTAAACTCTTTATAAAGTTTAATTCATTCATGAGTCAGGTATTATATATTATTTATTTGAATTTAAAGTATTATAATGGATATGAAATATTGGTCTTAGCAAACTAGATCTGCTTACGCTGCTGCTATGTTGAGTTTCATGACTGATCATTTTTGGAAAGGATGGTCCATTCCAAAATCAACAAAAGGGCCATTTTTATAAATAGGATACCATAAATGTAGACTCAATGTGCTTTTCATTGATCGACAGACAAAATATGATGTTGCCACTGATATGCTGACCTCAATTAACCAGTTGGTTTCTATGACTACTCACAGTAGAGCTGGAGTTAATGACATTTAATGAAGCCAACTAAAAATTCAATTCATAAGCTGAGCTGTATTCATTTGGGGCTACTTACAAAACCTTCTCAGAAATGTAAGAGGGAAATTGCCTTGGCCCAAATCCTAATAAGAGAGAGCATGGACAACATCTAAAGATCCCTAGCACTAGAGAAAGCTAATGAACATGACTATAAACAAACCAAACTTCATTTGACCTGAGTTTTTTTTCTCTGCTCCTTCGAGACAAGTGGGTGATTTAAAGAGACAAATCAGAGGGAAGGTTGACAGAAGGGGCTTGAGAATACAATTACTCACAGAAATGGAACAACCAAGTCTTTCATTTGATAAGATAACCCTGCTGGAAATACCAGCTTGAATTTCCATGCTGATTCTGGCTAGTAAGTGCTGTTTTGGTTGTTGAATAGCTGTTGGACATAGCCATGCTATTCACCACCAAAACATAGCTGGTGAAGTTGGTCGGCCAGCATGATCTTTCTGAGGAAGCATCTTTCTGGTTAGGCTCATTAAGAAGGCTACATAAAAGCATCCCAAACTGGGGGCTAGGTTTGGGAACCAAGAACCAGTTCTTATTTGGAAAATGCTTCCATTTGTAAAATATACTGGAACCTTGATTTTCATGACTTAATGGTTCTTGAATGTGCATTTTTCCATTGATGTGGACGGAACACCATACTAAAATACTCTGACAGTGTTTTCTGCTGTGCTAGTGTGACCCATTTCTGTATTTATAGTGCAAAACACTACACCATTCCGATTACCAAATATATTTTTGTTGTTTTGAATCTACAGTGCAAAATAAACAGCATGACCAGTGTAGTTATATTGCTGAACTAATAACTCTAAAGAACCAGTTCTTTTGAAACTATAGTACGAAACACACAGAGCGACCAGCGTAATAATGTGGCTCCCGAACATTTATTTATTTATTTTTGTAGTAAATCAAAACCACTTCAGTAGATGAATAAATCTCATTGACATGTAAGTTATGACTTAATAAATTAAGACTATGTCCAGCTAAAAATGAACCAAGAACTGTTATTGTGTTCTAATTTTATACTTAAGGCTTGTGAGACTTAAATCAGGCAGTGCAGTTAATGACTGGTTGATAACCCCTTAAACTCTCCGCCGGCGTGTCCAAAGGAGGGGGGCTCTATATCGCAAAAAAAGGTTTACGCTTAAAAATTTTAAAGTCTCTGCATACATAAGTCAGGCATATGAGGCATCATTTGAAATCTTAGAATCTGAAATTTCAGAGATTACCATCACTTCTGCATTTATGTTACTTAAAATAACAAAATAAGGCCTCAAAACATTTTCTCTGAAAATTAGTGCCCTCTAGAGGTAATGGGGTAGAAATATTTATATGAAAATTAAAGTCCTTCATATAGCACATAAATGGACAAGTCATATATCTAATGAAAGCTCTCACTCTCAGGAATGTTTTTTTGCCTTAATACAACAGTTCCAAAGATTTTCATAAGAATCACAAAGTGAAATATGATTTCAGTAAGTCATCAAATACAAATGTATCTTTTATGCTCGATAACTGCTGCTGTAAGCCCCAAATAGCTAAACACTTTATATCTGCTTTTACCTTAGTAAGTTCTCTAAAAAATTAGCCATTGTTTACTTGTCTGTGAGCTTGCTTGGCTGAATAATCCAATGTTATATCTTAGATGTCCAGAACAAAATATGCCATCCAGAAGGAAAAGCATGCAAAAAAAATAATCAGAAAATATGTTTTCGACAATTGATGATAAAATGTTTATATAATCGGTAAGGATCTCAGCTTTCTAATGACACCTAGACTGTCTGTGTGCTTGAACTGAAACTTAGACTGAATGTCTATGGACAAGCACATCTGTGAGGGCTAAAATATGTTAGCGTGCCAACTACATTTCAGATCTGTGCATTGTGATGGAATATGATAGAAAAAAATATTTTTTTCTTGTACTTTCTGCCACCTAGTGGAATAAAATTAGACTTTTCAAAGTGAGGTAGAGTGAACAGAACATCCTGGTTACTATCCTAACCTCCATTCCCTGATGGAGGGAACAAGACATTGTGTCAATGTAGTGACACTAGGGGTCACTCTTGGGAGCCCAAAACACCTCTGCTTTTTGAAAAAAGGTCAATGGGAATTGGCGAGTGGAATTTGCATGCCACTCCCCCGGACATACGGGTATAAAAGGAGCTGGTATGAAACCACTTATTCAGGTTTTGTGCTGGAGGGTCAGGCTCTATCGCACCCTTTCGTAGAAGGGTAGCGATCTCCGCATGCAAGGCGGGCGCCTGGCAAACTGAATTGTGTAGCTGAGTCGGACGGTCCGGGTCAGCCATCGCAATGGGTTGGAAAGCGCAAGCCACACGTCCAAACTCCGGACGAGGGGGACCAAGGGGATAATCATGTCGGACATACCAGCGGGTGGGGCCTCGTAGCGGGGTGGAGCCTGAGGCGCCATGTCGTGGGGGCACGAACCCCCATGTGTATGCTGAGTCCAGAGACATCAAAGCACTTACCTGGCTCCTGACGCCCACCATAAGATTGGTCGAGGAGGGGGGAGGAGGAACATCGTCCCCGCTGTCCATCGGAACCAACCCGGTGTGGGCATGTTTGTGCCACAGCTGGGCGCGCAGGGGTGGGGGGGTCCGCTGCTGGAGCGCCAAACCTGCCAAAATGGGACGGTGGACAGTGGTCATGACGACGGCCGTGCACACCTGACATGTGACTCAGAGAACAAGGAAACCACTCTTCTGTTGAAGTTTTGGGTACACAGCCTCTTGGGAATGCGGCGAAAGATGAAACAAAAGATTCTCCTCCCGGCCCTCCACCGGGGGACGGAGTGGTCTGTTTACTAGTTCCATAGAAGCAGGCCTCCTCATCCCTGGGTCGCCCATCTCAGGGGCGCTTCAAAGCCTTCCTAGGGTTCTTGGCAGCCGGCCGTGAGACGGGTGGTGTCTGCTTCTTGCGGTGGGCTCCACGCTGGGGCCGGGCCATGAGGGCGGGCTGCGGCAGAGCCGGTGCTGTTGCTGCAGGAGGATGCCCTTGGCGACGAGCAGACAGGGTACGGGGTCTTGAGCCGTGCTGGGGCAGGATGTGTTGAATGGCATCCGTCTGCTGCTTCACCGCCGAGAACTGCTGGGCAAAGTCCTCAACGGTGTCGCCGAACAGGCCAACCTGGGAGATGGGGGCGTCAAGGAACCGTGCCTTGTCAGCCTCTCTCATGTCAACTAGGTTGAGCCAAAGGTGGCATTCCTGGGCCACCAGGGTGGACATCGCCTGCCCGAGAGACCTTCGTTGCCGGTCGGTCACCAAGCGCAGTTCCTGCTTCAATCCCGGGTCAGAACTACCCTCGTGCAGCTCTTTTAGTGCCTTAGCTTGGTGTACCTGCAGGAGAGCCATGGAATGCAGGGCGGAGGCGGCTTGTCCAGCGGCGCCATAGCCGTCAGAGATGACGTAAACCTACAGACCCTAGACGGGAGATTCGGGCACCCGCGCCAGGTGGTGGTGCTCTGCGGGCACAAGTGCACCGTGAGTGCCTTATCCACCTGGGGGATCACCGAATACCCCTTTGCCGCCCCATCATCTAGGGTAGTGAGAGCAGGGGAGCTGAAAGATCAGGACCGGGTAGTAAAAGGTGCCCCCCACGATCTTGTCAGCTCCTCGTGCACTTCCGGGAAGAAAGGAACCGGGGCGGGGCGCGGCCGTGAGTGGCGCTCTGGGCCCAGGAACCAATCATCGAGCCGCGAGGGTTCAGGAGAGATTGGAGGGTTCCACTCTAGCCCGACGCACGCGGCTGCCCGGGAAAGCATGTCTGTCATCTCCGCGTCGGCCTGAGACTGGTTGACCACGCCCGAAGGTGGAGCCCAGCCGAAGCCTCTGCTTCAGAGTGGACGAGCCTGCTGTCCGATTCTGTGCTCGATAGCTCATTGTCTTCCTGGGCCCCGAATAAGAGGTCAAACTCGCCCTCAGATGAGCCGGCGGTCTCATCCGAGAGCCTGGATGAGACCGCCGAGCGAGCTGAGGAATGGGAGGTCCGTGGGGGGTTACCCGGTGAAGGTGGTCCCATTGGAGTCCCCAAATCGCCCCCAGTGCTAACCGACGTGGCCTCATACCCGTAGGTAGAAGGACCGAGGCGGGGAGCCACTGGGGTGGCTTGCTTTCTTACGAAGGCAAGCCACGACCGCAACATAGCCATGATCATGTTCTCGCAATGAGAACAAGACCCATCCCCGAACGAAGTCTCCACATGGGCAGCACCCAGACACGTAAGACAGCGATTGTGGCCGTCAGAAGCAGAGAGATAACGACCGCAACCAGGAATAACACACAAACGGGAAGGCATCTTTAAAAAGACGTTCCATGTGTGTCGATCTTTTAGAATTTGAAAATATACATTTTTTTTTTTTTTTTTTTTTAGAATATACTCTTTGATGTTCTGCCGAAGCACGCAGCGGCATACTCTGCACTCCACGGGTGCAGAGAGGGAGAAGCCGCTGAAATGCGCCGTAAAATCCAGCAGATGAGGTGAATGAACTCGGCGGATGAATTCAGCTCAATGAATAGAACTGCTCGGCTCCGAAGAGAAAATCTGAATGAGTGGTTGCATACCAGCTCCTTTTATACCCGTATGTCCGGGGGAGTCGCATGCAAATTCCACTCGCCAATTCCCATTAAGATTGATGCATGTTTAAAAAAAAACGTTTTTTTGTGTTTCATGTTTGGGGCTCCCAAGAGTGACCCCTAGTGTCACTACATCAACACACCGTCGAGTGAGTGACGGATAGGGAACCTGAAATACATGTTTACAAATTTAGGACAGCAACAAACAAAAAAGTTTTTTTTTTTTTTTCAAAAACAAATTCTGTTATCATAAGATTATAAACACATACAATATTATTTATGAAAAATGTGAGTCTTTTTTTTATATATATTTGGGCGGTTCTGTGAAAAATAAGATACATTTTTTGCAATTAGTCCACAGTATGTGTGAATGGTGAGCTTTTGGGTGGCAGCCCAAAAATGCACCATATGAAACTATGTACAGTAGTTAAAGATAGGCCTACACATTATGATTTTTTGTAATGAGTGGAATTTAACAAACAAATTAATAAATTAATGAATGAAATATGTAAAAATAAATAATAATAATAAAACTGCATTTCTTATTTCAAAATATTCCAAAGTATTGTCAAAAGTAAGAATCGTTAATGGAACTGTTAAGGAATCAGAATTCTTAAGAGGAATTGAAATTGGAACTGAAATTCCTTACGATTCATATCCCTACTGGGCATCAGCATCCAAAAACAACATATGCTGGTCTTCTAAGCAAGGTAGAGTGTTTTGCCAGCACTTTTTTAAAGAACATGCAGATATGACTACTCGTGAACACAGCTCCAGATGGAAACACAAACTGTTTTTTTTTTTTTTTAAATCTATGCTACTCATCTCAAATGAAGATATGAACCAAAGCTCTTACCATTCCAAGCCTTTCAAAATGAGCCTTTACCAGCAATGTGAAAAGAGTTCAGATTTATTATGAAATACAGTCCAATGTGTGTTTAAAAGCAGTCCAAGCGACTCAAGAGAGGCAACTTCTCAAAAATATGGAACTTCTCACTCCTTCATGCATGAAATTACCCAAGTCCTAGGGTCAATGACTTGGAAAGAATTAACTAGCATGAATGTCACTCAGCTCATCTTTTTTCTTTTTTTTTTCTTTTCGCATTTCCCTAAAAAGGGGTCAGATGAAAAATGTCTTGCTCTGGTTTCTGGACTGGAGAATTTCTAAACGCCTTTGTTTGGAAAGTTCTAGATGTAAAGGACTTAAGGGTGTACTGCAGTAATCTGGCAGCTGAGTTGCGGTTCAATGCTTGACACTGTGTGAATGAATCGATGGCACTCTGGTAAGAAACAAGGCCCGTTTTGTACTGTCAAACTCTCCATTTCTAGTAAATCAAATTGACCCTGTGTGTAGTGACTGCTGCCCATGCAGTCCCTCATTTACTGCTTTAATGAAACTCATACAGAGGTATAGAGCTGCTCTTGCAACTGACAAAACAGAGTGCTAAAGGGAAAGGAAGTGGGGGGGGGGAACAGAAGACAAAGTGCTGTCTTGAGACTGCAGCTTAAATGGGGCATTCTGGAGAGAAGTTTCCCTACACAAACTCTCCCACTAGCTGGCAAGAAATTTGACATCCTTGGATCTCACAGAAGAAATGAATACAGTAACTGCGTAATTTGGTGACCACAGACCATCAAACAGAACTTTTTAGGAGCATGTTAAACAACAAATTAAAAACCAATATCAGTGTTGGGGTTTAGTTAACTAAATTGCTACATTTCCAGCAAGTATTGCTGTAGTGTCACAAAACGCTACATTTATCACATTATATTGCGAATGCATCAATGGGGTTGTGAGAGTAATTCAACATGCTCATCTTAACCATCCTGTCTCTCATATGTAGCGCTGGGAAAAACTAATAAAAAAGTTCATCTATTGGACAGTGCATATAAATTAACCGGTTAAAATTAACTATTTCCTTATATAATGTGTTGCGATTGTGTTGTTTTTTTTTTTTTTTTTTGTAAATTAATTAGTTTTCATAAACAATTGACTTATTCACTTGAGCCATGCGCAGTAATTTAACTGAAATATTTACTGTATTTCTGCTGTTTATCAATATATTTTGATTCAGTTATATAAAATAGGATGTTTTACTACAGTAATACTGTAGTATTCATATAATAACCATGGTTCCCTTTCAAGTCAGTCACTTCAATGCTGCATCAGTAGCTGATGCTATGGGGGCTCCTCTCAGGACTACAGATCTATAAAACCTTATAAAATTACATATTACATATAAGTTGGGGAACCACAACACATCATCAGTATTTTCCTCTTCAGAGTTGCAAGAACATCGCTCTTGCTCTGGAACAAAAATCAATGCTAATTGTTGTTTGGATCTGCACCCTTTTAATGAGTGGAATATATTTATTCTCCCTGTGTGCTCTGACGGACAGTGTATCCTTCAAACAATTCTGTGTTTAATATTGATTGCATTATGTTGTTTTGTGTGTTTTTCTTTCAGTGAAAAGAAACAAAATCTCAAATGGCATCGCCTATTCAGTACCCATTTTGCGATTTGCAGTCCGCTCCAGCACACTGGTATCATTCAGGGGTGGTGATGATATCAGGGATATTTTGTCACTGTGCCTTAATTAATGAGACATGTACCCATTCAGTTGAGTTGATTGAAGTTTCTCACTTGAGCCTCGAAAGACACCCCTGACTAAATTTATCAGAAATTGGCTTCTCGCTTTCCCCGCAGTGTAAGCCAGGAATGAGAGCGTGACATTTCCTCTGTAACATACTGTAGGTTTTGTCCTGTTTTTAATACTCTGTCTCCATATCGCCAAGCTGCCCTAGCTCTCCCTGATGTCGCAAGCGGGGACAAGTTTATGGCATGTCTCTGGTCACTTCATTGGCTGTCTTGCTGTTGTTGGCGACATGCCAGAAGACTGCTATGTCGCAAAACAACAACTTAAAATGTAATCCTGGGCAGATAAAATCGTCTTTGTCCCCAATGCATCCCTCTTGCTTTTGTAGGGCTTTACTGGTTGTTTAGATCAGTGTTACTATCAGAAATAATTGATAATTATTGCTTTAGTTATTAACTAATATTTAAATTAATTAATTGAATCTTAACTCATTAAAACCTCATATGGGGCTCCAGTAAATGTAGTGCGCTACGTTTAGGAGCGGGTTTGGTTATTAGCAATAATTAATCATTATCAAAGATAATTATTAAAATCAATAGAACATTGATGAGAATCAATGTTAGCTTTTTCTAATCCTTTAAATCAACAATTATCAAAGATAATCGTTAATTGTTCATTTTGATGGGGCACCACCCTGGAATCAGGGACTAATAACCAGATAGTATAACAGTCTCAATATTAGATTGTTTTCTTAGGAAAATCGACATCTGAAGAATGTCGATTTTTGGGGGAAAAAAAAACAATGAATGAAGGCTTGAATCCGAGCACTGACATCCCATCAGCATGACACAGGTGTATGCAAAACAAACCAAAACACATCTCTTTGTAATATAACAAAGTTTATTTATGCAGTAATCAATTAATAATTAATACAATGCAGTCAATAAACTTCCGACTTACAACTACAAACTAAACAGTGATATGATTAGAAATGGAAACTAAAATAATCCTATAACACATAAGGTGTGTGTGTGTGAGAGTGTGTGTGTGTGTGTGTGTGTGTAAGGAGGGACGCGCACAAAATGGCGGACGTGACTCTCGTGGAGAGTACATCACGCGAGACTTCCGGCCAGGGAATATGGCCGTGAATGTGGGCAGAGAGAAACCAGTCAATGGTAGCTTAGGGACAAAGCTGAGCTTTATCACGAAGCTATCTACTAGCCAAAAATGTGCGCCAAAATGTTTGAGGGGTCGCGTGTATGTGCATGCGTGCGTGTGCATGTGTGTGTGTGTGTGTGTGGTTAGTACGAGAGAGAGAGAGAATTAAGTGATGTCCCCAAAGCCGATTTCGCGATCGTGGAAGAGAAAGCAGCTGTTAGTTTATCACTCAGAGAAGCGGTGGACGGCTCGTAAACCGTCCCGCGGTCTTTGATTCTTTAATGGATAAACTCAGTTTGCCGGTCTCACCCGTGATGGCGGAAATGCACAACAGTCCAATGTGGTTGGACCACAATACAGCAAATCAAATTTGTGATAATTAATACCCTGAGTATTAATAATGAGCGGACATGGCGGTCCGTAAACTGTACAAGCAATAACCTTGATACACAAGAATAACACACTATAATATTCTATCTCTGCCCAGACGTAAACCTCTTTCTTGAATCGCATGAGGACACAGAATGTGTGTTCATCCGTCCTTTAACTCAGACTCGGTTCCTCGAGGCTTGGGTGATGACGGGTGGCCGTTTCCTCGCTCTGTCGGCAGGCGGTACGGCTGCTGATTCTCAGCGGGCTGGCGGAGAAATCAGCGACGTTGACTTGACTGAAGAGGGAAGAGAAATCTTTTCTCTTCACTTCTGCAGGCAAACGGATGACGATGCGGATTGCTCGGCGGTCTCCTTCGGATCCGTTAGAGTGTTCAGTGGAACACAGAGTAATCTCAACTCGTCCAGCGAGATGGAGATTGTATGGCCACAGTTTCAAGTCGGACATTACTTCCTTGTGCCACGAGGCTGCACCTGAGAGCAGCGATGAGCTGCATCTATGCACGGCGAGCAAAGTTGCTGGAAGAAAATCCCGGAAGCATTTCAGAGGTATTTCTGCTCCTGATGATGTCATGTTTGAGGTGCTTTCTGTCGTGTGCCTCATCCAATAGGAGTTGAGAGTTCGATCCTTTAGTGAGCAAGGCTTCATGGGATTTGTAGTCTGTTTTGGACTCCCTTTGTTTGATTTTGGCGCAGTTTTTATCAGTAAGATTTATGACTTGGTATGTGGGGGCCCGAGTTAGGTTTTACGACTGTGTTAGGCCTGCCTTTGTCTTCTATCTGAATACATGAGGCCCAACATTTTCCCTGCATTTGTAAGTTTTACTGTTGTTTCCAACGTGTCAGAACACTGCTATAGTGCTTTCTTCCAGCCGCAAGAAGGCCCGGTAAAGCTGCCTTCTCAGATCCCCACTCTTGACGAGCCAAGAACGAGAACACGTTCATGGTGTGTTTGTTGCTGTTGGGTCCGTGCCATGATTGTCACATTCCAACAAAGTTTTCGAACCCCGTTGCAGTTAAGTGAAGCACAAAACTACAGACAAAAATGTCCAGCTTTAAGCAAAAAAAAAACACAGTTTTGCTGAACGAGTCCCCCTGGCCTGCTACGTGGATGCGTGACATGCTCTTCCGTGCACTACACAGCTATGTGATTCAGTTCGCAAGGCAACCACCTCGCTTTAACGATGTCCTGTCCTCCACTGTCACAGACTGGACATCTCGATTTTGTGCTCAGAGGTAAAATATTGTTCTTTCATGTGCAGATGAACAGGCCATTCTTGAGAGCTGTCTTTGAGGGGACTGCATACCAGTTCAAAGTCCTGAAACTTTGTGTCGATGCGACACTTGCACAGCTGAAGCCGAGGGATTTCCATGTATTGAACTACATCAACACTTGGTTGCTTTTAGCACAATCCGAGGAACAACAAGGTCGACTCTGGTACTCCATGACCCAGGCTCCGCTGGGCTTGGACGCCCTAGCTCTTAAATCACCAGCGAAATGCAAATATGCTTTCACTAACACCTGCTTGCTACACTAAGTATTGTGCAAGATTCGGGGAGACAGGGAAACTATGCTGCTGGCTGCACCACAATATCCCAACAACATTTGTTTCCTGGAGCTGGTAGAGCTGTTGGAAATTCTCCCATGGGAAATTCCTTTGAGGAGGGATCTGTTCTTGCAAGCCCGAGGCACAATCTGGCTTCCCCAGCTGGAGATGTGGAGATTTCATGTCTGGTCCCTGAATGGCTCAACTGCAACAATAGGGTTGTCGCAGCAGATGATCAACACCATACTCCAAGCCAAGGGCCCCTCAACAAGGCAGCTGGATGCCTTAAAATAGTGACTTCTCACTGACTAGTGTTCTTCCCATGGTGAGGACCCAGTGCTTTGCCCTGTGCAGACAATATTCTGCTTCTTGCAAGAGCGCTTGGAGGCAGGACTTAATCCATCCACGCTTAAAGCATACGTCACTGCCATAACAACCGGCCATGACCCCTTGGGTGGTTTGTCTGTGGGCACTTATTGTCTGTGGTCAGTAAATTTTAGCGTTGTTTAAGATGGCTAAGACCCTCTCGCTCTGTTACCATCCCGGCGTGGGGCTTAGCACTGGTATTAGATGCGCTTACAGGTTCCCCATTTGAGCCAATAGAGGGGGAAATCTTCTGCATAATCTCTTTGAAGACTGTGCTCCTACTCGCTCTGAAATCAGTCAGACGTGTTGGGGACCTTCAGGCCTTGTCAGTCAACAGCTGTAATAGAGTTTGTACTGGGTTTGTCAAAAGCTGTTCTCAAGCCCAGAGAGGGTTATGTGCCCAAAGTGCTGGCCAACCCAATTAAGGCTCAGGTTGTCACCCTACAAGCATTCTCTCCTCCTCCTTTTGAGTTCGATGAGGCTAAGAGACTGCACATGCTTTGCCCTATGAGCGCATTACACATATACATTGACTAAACAAGTCAATTCAGGCTGTCTGAATAGCTCTTTGTATGCTTTAAATGTCATTCAAAATGTCTGGTTGTATACAAGCAAAGAATTTCCCACTGGGTTGCAGATGCCATTGTACTTGCTTACAAGTCGCAAGGCATACAGTGTCCCATTGGTCACGTGGCCTCCTCCTGGGCCTGGGCAAAGGGCGTGTACTTAGAGCAGTGTTCCCCAACCACTGTGCCAGGGCACACTAGTGTGCCATGAAAGATTGTCAGGTGTGCTGTGGAAAATTATAAAATTCCACAAAATAAATAAAAGCATGAAAAAAAATCGTTTTCTCCGAAAGGTGGGGAGTTTGGATCCCTGAAATTATTATATTTTTTTTCATGCATTTATTTTGTGGAATTTTATAATTTTCCATGGCTTACTGGACTGAAGCCGCCTTTCCACTGTATTCAACAAACAAGATGACAGACAGATGGAGTGTCGTACAGCGGCTGTGTGGATTTTAAACCATCTGCAGAGGCAGAATATCAGATCTGTTGAATATATTGTAATATTTCTGCATTTAGACCTTATGTGACCACCTGACTGAATGTGATGTATTCATTCAAAACGGAGCACAAAGTGAGAAACACTGACGATTTTTGTCCTAAACTTTATTCTTAACGCATACTACTTCTACATATTGGACAGTTATGAAGTAAAAAATGATCACGTTGCAAATATATATATATATGTAAAAGGCTTTTGTAATTAAATGTGAACATGTCATATAGTTCTACACTTGCCTTCATATTTAAATCATATCTAAATATTTAAATTTCTACTCCCTATTTGCTGAATTATTGTTGTAGTTGTTGTTGTTGTTAGGCACCTATTAATTATAATAATAGCTATAAAACCAGCAATAATAATGATGATCATGAAAAGATCTTTTGTGAGTGCCTTCTCCCATGCAACGAACATTGCATGACTGTGGCAATGTTTTTGCAAAATAAAATTATGTGGTTCATTACACGTCTCAGGGCAGTTCCGAAGTGAAATGTCCACTGTGTGGTGCTAAAAGTGAGTGAAATGTTCTCCTTAACAGCTGAGGTTAAGGTTAATGTTCTATAGAGATTTAAATAAAAATAAAAAAAAACCTCCCTACTCTAAACCTAAATCAAACCATTCGTGTCATAAAAAGCAAATGTCAGATGAAAAACACAATTTCTGAAGCAACCACCTTATTTTGTGGTGCTTCTGACACTTTCGGCTCACGTGTCGACCTGTGTGCTCTTCAGGATTTGTACCCGATCCTTTATATCCCAAGTTGGCAACACTGGCTCTGGGACGGACAAGCCTGGCAACGCTGGCTCTGGGACGGACGAGCCTGGCAACTCGTTGACCGTGGCAGGCGTGGGCGCTGGCTCGTTGACCGTGGGTGCAGACAATTTTTGAGGTAGGGTCTTCATGGACCTATGCACCGACATCAGTGGCAGATCATACAACTTGGAGACAGGGGCCCATGGACAGCTTCATGAAGGGGGCCATGGACGCAGGTTTTGGATCGGGGTTCCCGCCATAATCCATTGTACAAGGGGAACCGCTAAGTTCCAGAGCCTTCTCCACATAATTGCAGAGCATCCAGTGAGGATCAGCCAGAGGCATGAGTTCCCTCAGTGCACTATTCAGACCGGCCCGGAAGAAAACCACCAGAGAACGGTCTGGATAGTGCACTACATTTGCCAGCTTTAAACACTCATGGGTGTGATCCTCAACTGGACGGTCCCCTTGCTGAAGGAGCAGAATCCTGACAGCCGCTAGATCCATTTCTGGGTCAGTCTTTCTACGATGAGACAGGAGAGGATTGAGGATCTAAATGCAGCCTTTTTTAATAAAACAAAAGTAAACTCAGAGCATAATGAAACAAAACACAGGGAACAAAGCACAGCATAATACAGATGAAGACTGACAAAGAAACCAGGGGAAAACAAGGGCTTAAAAACACAAGGGAAAACAAGGGAATGAGGAACACCTGGGAAAACAATCAGGGGAAAACCAATCATGAAAAGAAACTACAAAGGACAACAAAACTAACAGGAAACAGGAACAGGGAACTAAACCAGAATTTCAACATAAAAGTCAAGACAAAAAACAGGGAATATGTGACAATATATCCTGTAATTCTGTATCTGTCTGCTGTATTTCTGTATTGTATACATGAATGTATAGATGAATAGTATACTGTATGTACGCAAAGTTTTTAAACAGGAATATACTAATTAGATTATGTTTAAATGGGTATGTGTTTGTAGAAGTAGTAGTCTAAATCTGAAAAATAAAATGTAAAAATAGTGATTTTTCATATTGAACTTGTGTTTGAAGAGGCAGTAGTGTAAATATGACAAATAAAATGTAAAAATAGTGACTTTAAATGTTGAACACATGGGTTTGTACAAGTAGCATGTCTAAATATGAATTTATATGTTTGTTTGTTTTTTACGTGCACATACCGGTACATATTGCACCATACTGTATACTTGTATCCTGTATTGCACTAAACCGTAATATACTGTACCAATGCTTTGATAAACATCATGTGAATAAGACTTTTAAATGATTTATCTATGACAGTATGCTCCGTGCATCTGCGGTTGAAAAAAATATGAAGTAGCTTAAATGTAGCAAGCTACTTTTGGCGTGTAGCTTGTAGTGTAACTTGCTACTTTCTCTGAAGAGTAGCTTTTAGCTTAGCTTAACACATTTTTTCTGTTGAGTAGTTTGTAGATTAGGTTGATAAATTTTTTGAGTAGCTTGCCCAACACTGTGTGTACTGAGGTCACAGGTGGCAAGAGTGCTAATTGGGTAATGAAAAAACAACAAATTTGCTTCTTTTGTAATTTGTTCTTTCAAATTAATTCTTGCAATGCCACAGCAAATTACAGGAATGCAAACTCATGAAGGGCAAAATAGGTGATAGAATTACTGCTCCATGAACATTTTTATTTAATTTTTTTAAGAATAAGCTAAAAGCACCAATTCCAGCGACTTTGATGATTCAAGTAGAGCAAATTAACTGCACAATTGTGCAGAATTAGCTGCAAAAATAAAGAGTATTTTGGTGAGGCTTGCTTCAGTTTCACAAATTTGTTCAATTTTATTAATTGATTAGTTTAGTGAACCCTTCTGGAGATGTCACTAGGTGGTGACAAATGAGCGTCTTATGTGCTATGAGCGAGTCATTGAATAATTTTGAGTCATTCACGACTTTATAGTGTTTAAGCATTAAAAGAACAAAGGAGATCTATAGTTTTCCTTCAGTTTGAGCATTATTTTTCATCCAAGAAGACAACAATAATAGTCTAATAATAGTGAGTTTCAATAATGTCCTTCTCCTTCATTAAAACTTGCATGACTACAAATCTACTGACTTCAGTCAAATGTTTAAGAATTATAAACACAAAGTAGATCTACGGTATTCTTTTCCTACAGATTTAAACTGCTGAGCATGACTTTTATCAGAAAAGAGGACAATAATAGCCTAATAATAATAATTTTGAGTTTCAATAATGTCATATCGTCATTGTAAAGTGCATATCACATGAGTTGAGTCGAGTTGAGCCAGCGTCAAGCGGCGCTTTACCCTCCACATGACAAGCGTTGCAGAAATATGGAAAGTCAAAAGGGTCAGAATTCATGTGTTTTGCATCGCCGTATTAAGCTTTGAAATGACATTTTCTAAATGCCATGAGCCGTTAAATAAACACAGTGCGCCGTCACGGGTTAACCGCGCCCGACCAACTTTTTTCCACTACTCCACTAAAATAACTCAGAATTCTGCACTAAACATCTTAGATGTTTGTGCTTAGATTAAATCCAAATATAACCATCAGAATCGGTGCACAAATTTTGCGCACTTTCTTTTTAATCTTGTTCATTTTGTGCGCTTTATTATGCAGTACTGGCAGCAGCAACACACTGTCGATGTGATTATGATTGATGTATGCAGTCATGGAATCACACAGCCTCCCTTCGAAAACTGAATCTGTCAAATGTTGGAAAGCATTTGTAATAATTATCCATATATATATATATATATATATATATATATATATATATATACACACACACACACACACACACACACACACACACACACAACAGTTAGTTCCGGTCCTTGAATCTGATTGGACGAGAGACGTTCCATGACGTTCCACGCTTCACTGTGTGTATCACTCCGCTTGTGTTCATGCCGTTCTAAACTAAAGTGTAAGAGTAGTGCATATGTTTTAAGAGCTACTGTATGTGTGTCTCTTACATGTATTTTTTTAATTTATTTTTTTACATTACATATATTAGCCGGCAGGTGGAGGCAAAAGATCATTTTTGTGTGTAATACGAGCCAGTTAGGTGATGTGAAGTCAGCGTTAGTCAGTGTTTACATACAACAGCACTACGTGATCACTTGTATTACTACTACACTACTAAAGCCAGGAAATAGCTTTAAACAGCTTTAAACAAACAACTTCAGCATTACGGCTCATCACAGCTGAGAGACACAACAGACTGATTAATTATACAAATTCAAGGCGCTTACATCTTACTGAAGTTTCCACATTGGAGAAGACATACTGTTTAAAATGGCGGTTGCGGTTTCAGTAGTGAAAGACTCTTGCGCATCGGCTACCGCAAAATAGGTAGAAATACCCCCGCTTGGATGGCTATTTTTCCACTGAGAAATCTGATCTTCAGAAAGCTGACAGCATCTCTGCTTGGGAGTGGCAACAGGTGATCGCACAAGCTCCATCTCTCTCTCTCTACACACACACACACACACACACACACACACATATCCATCCATTCTTGTTTATCCAATAACTTGTTAGAAACAGCACAAGCTGTGATACTATTTCTGAAGTGACATTTCTGAATTACTAACGAAGACTTGGACGCATCATTTGGTTTGAATCAGCAACGGCAGATTCTGATCTGCCGCGTAAGAAAGTAGTTCCATTTGTTTTTATGACTGTACTCAGTTTTTCCACATTTTTGAAATGTACTTGTTCACTGAACTGTTGTATATAAGCAATATCACACTTGTAATCATGCAATATGGCCCTAAATCAGCACTGCTGTGATTACCTCTCGGCCGAATCACAGCAGTGCTGATGTAGGGCCATATCGCACTCTTGCTCGTGTGATATTGCTTAAATATATATATATAAAATATTTTGTTCTATAATGAAATTTAAATAAAATAATGAAAATTATATATATATATATATATATATATATATATATATATATATATATTTTTTTTTTTTTTTTTTTTTTTTTTTTCTTTTTTAACTGGCAGATGAGTTTTCAGCTAATGCAGCCCAAGGAAAAAAACGCAATGTCCTCCTCTGGCTTTATGTCTTATAATAATAAATAGCGCAAAATTTGTACGCTTGCTTCGGAATTCGCCAGATCATTAAGCCATGTCGTGTACAACTGCATCAGTACGATTATCAGATAAACTGACTCGTAACATGTGCAGAGGCTCACGAGCTCCTAAGTGTCAGAACTCGCACCATGTACACCCAGTTTAAGTAAATGCCACACACAGTCTGGTGTTAATTTAGTGCCTCACGCCACTTAATAAGCACATTCAGTTGCTCATCTACATAACTCCTCCTCTATTGCGTTTGAGGTATCTACAGCAAGTTGGAGGATTCAAATCATTAACGGCAATGATGGCAATGAGGAACATTGTTTCACAGTGCAAACGCACATTAAAGGTACACTCAGTCATTTTTTTCCCCTATTGAAAAAGTTTTACTCTTAAAGAAATGAATTGTAATTTTGAAACATATGTATAAAATAATGAACACTCACATGAGATGAGGACTCTAGTCATATCAGTAAACTTATAAAAAGCTATTTTATTCTACATGGGGCAGGGGCGCCCTCATGGGGGGCTGCCATATTAGAATTACATGACCAGCTGATAACTACTCGCTTAATCTCAATAACCGTCCTGTTATTGGACACTTTCACTCTTGGGTTAATTTAATCATGGCTGATTGTGAATAGTGAATTTCTGCAATGGCATCTGTAACTGAAAACTGTTGATTTTGAATGATACTGCATCCACACCAGTAGGTGTCACTGTAAGTCCAAGATGACACGAACAAAAAGTTACTGAGTGCATCTTTAAATGCCTGCACCCGACTTTTGCTGTCAAATAATCCAGGACCTGATGTCCTCTGTCATCATTAAATAGAATAAGACATCTTATTATAGAATAAGACAATAAGAATTTTTTCTAGAGCACTGATATGACTAGAGTCAAATCTAATCACATTGTCACTTTATCATGAACACAAGTGTAAAAATGACTGAAAATAAAACAATAAAATGAACAATGTACACAAAATAAACAATACACACAATATACTGTATATCTATTATACAGAAAAGTACAAACCACATACAGGTTTTAAATATGCAAGTATTTCGGTTTAGGCATTACAGAATGTACAAGACACAGAACAAGAGTTGCAATGTACAATTCCTTGACTGTTCTGTTGTTGAACAATGTTGATCAAGGCCAATGTACTGACTAAATGCTTAGTATAAAAAGTATTTATAATGTGAAATGGATGTGTATCACAGTGTGTAATGTGTGAACAGTTTTTGAGGCATTTATAGTAGGCACAATCACCATGATGTGCGTGTTGGGATGATAGAATAAAAATAAACAGTAATTATTGTATTTGAAGGCATGTTAGTCAGAGTCTGATGTATGGGTGTTACAGTCAAAGTTAAAATACATAAAGTAACAATGTTATTGAATGTTTCATTCAGCAAGTGAATGGCCTGCAGGAAGGAGTCCTGTAGCCAGCTGGTGTGGGTTTTGATGCTGTGATATCAACTTCATTTCATGTGTGACACAATTTTAAGCATATTTTTTAAAAAGTAGGCCTACTATTAATCTATATATGTGTTTTGTTTTTTGTTTTGTTTTTGTTTTTACTATTTTGTAAAGGAGTTACAAGGGAAAGGAGGAGGCGAGAACCGGCTTGATAATATAAAGTTTAATGATAAACTTAAACAAAAACATACAAACATAAACACATACAGGGCAGCTGCCCATAGTTCTCTCTCTCTCTCCGTCTAACTGCCGTCTCCGGTCACCTTTATCCCTCGCTTGCCTCATCAGGCTGATTGGGGTCCTGGAGTGTGTTATTCTGGCCTGGCCCTGCCCTCCTCCGTGCTACATATTTATTTTTAATGAGGTAAAATACCTCATTAGAGGTATAAAGAGTGCACCTTGAAGGATCCTACTCAACAAACCCACCTTCCATACTTGGATCTGCTTTTATCATCTTCTTTTTTTTTCTTTTTTTTTTTACTTTCTTTAAGGTGCTTTAATCTGTTGCAGTTGAATTCATAATTGGACACAACAAATTCAGCCTTAGATGAAAACATATACCTATAACTTTATGCCATTTGAAGTATCGGCAAATATCGGATTGCAGGCCAAGAGAATCGATATAAGATCATATCGTGATGAAATGTCTGATTTACACCCCTACAAGATACCAGTAAGGGTTGTTCTGTATGAGGCACTGAATAGGGTTTAAATCAAACTTCACTTACACAAACATACATATAACATTTGCATACACACATGTAATGTAGTCCACACACACACACACACACACACACACACACACACACACACACACACATAGTACATTCAGAAAGTATTCAGACCCCTTCATTTTTTTAACATTTTGTTATGTTGCAGCCTTATTTTAAAATGCTTTAAATTATTTTTTTCACATTAATCTACACTCCATACCCCATAATGACAAAGAAAAAACCAGATTTGTGATAACTTTGCAAATTGTGAATTTGGTGAAATTAAATTAGTTCGGTAACTGGGGTCTCTGATACTCGGAAGCGATAAGGTAATATTTAATTAAATGAAATTATGAATTATTTTATATAGTATTGGTTTTAGTATTAGTATCTTATTGGGAATGGTGCCGTATTAATGGCAGCCATCTACAGCAGCTCTGTGTCGTTTTCTGTTTCTGTTTCTGTTTTTCTGTGTCTTTTTAATGTTTTTGTCATTTTTATATTTACTTTATTTTAACTCATAGACATTATAGAACAATATTACAAACAGGTTTTAAATATGCAAGTATTTCAAGAGCCTGCAGACACAGGGCTCAGCAGTCACTCTTACCAACAACCCCCACAGCTTCGTCCCTCACACACATTCACGATTTCTGACTCCCCCCAGGTGGGACTGACTATCATGGAATATCAGGTTAGGAGGGAGCTGAGAAGGCTTCACCAGCGTAAGGCTGCAGGACCCGATGGCATCTGTCCCAGAGTCTTAAGGGCATGTGCTGATTAACTTAGTGGAGTGCTTCAGCGTCTTTTTAACCTGAGTCTCAGCCTGGAGAAGATGCCAGTGCTCTGGAAAACATCATGTCTGGTTCCAGTACCAAAGAAGGAGTGCTCCACCATTCTTAATGACTACAGACCAGTAGCACTGACATCTCACATTATGAAGACCATGGAGAGGCTGGTCTTGTCACATCTGAGACCCCTGGTCAGCTTATCACTGGACCCTCTGCAGTTTGTTTACTGCTTCCAGGTGGGGCTGGATGATGCGATAACTTAAATGCTTCTGAGGGTCTGTTCACACCTGGATAGGGCCGGCAGCTCTGTGAGGGTTATGTTCTTTGAATTCTCCAGTTCCTTCAACACCATTCAACCAGTATTACAAGAAAGGAAACTGGATGTAATGTGGGTTGATAGCCCCATGATTTCCTGTCATGGATTACCTCACAGGTAGACTTCAGTTTGTGAGGCTGAGGAACTGTGTGTCCCAGCAGGTGGTTAGCAACACAGGTGCTCCTCAAGGAACTGTCCTATCTCTATTTCTGTTCACCCTCTACACTTCAGACTTTAGGTACAACACAAAGTCATGCCACCTGCAGAAGGTTTTGGATGACTCTGCTGTTGTAGGCTGTATCGAGGGTGAACAGAAGATTGAGTATAGGACACTAATCAACAGCTTCGTGGACTGGTGTGTAACAAACCACCTGCAACTCAACATCACAAAAACGAAAGAACTGGTAATCGGCTTCAGGAGAAAAAAGGACCAACCCTGTCTGTGTACATGGCTGTAACGTGGAGATAGTGGACTCACATAAGTACCAGTGGGTTCACTTGATTGGACTAAACACACAGAGGCAACCTATAAGAAGGGCCAGAGCCATCTTTAATTCTTAAGAAGACTCAGGTCCTTCAGTGTGTCTAATAAGATGCTTCAGATGTTCTATCAGTCTGTCATCGCCAGCTCCTTGTTCTATGATGTGGTGTACTGGGGTAGTGGGGCTAAAGCTGAAGAAGTTAAACAGTTGAATAAGCTCATTAGGAAGGCAGGTTCTGTCATTGGCGTGGACCTGGACCCTCTGGAGGTGGTTGCTGAGAAGAGAATAATGTCTAAATTTCTGACCATCATGGACAATATATGGCATGTTTGTTGAAATGAGGAGCACCTTCAGCAGTAGGTGAATCCTACCTCGGTGCAACAGGGAGTGCAACAGAAGGTCATTTGTGCCTACTGCCATAAGATTGTACAATTCATCCCCCATGTGCAGAGGCACCACTGATTTTTTGGTGAACTTGCTGGTAAATTAGCATCCCCCCACCTACACCCAAACACTCATCCGATGCCTCATCCTCATTACCACTTCACACACACACACATATTGTACATTGTGTAATTATCTTTGGATGTCATTTATTTATTTATTGTATTATTATATGTGGTACCTATGTGTATTGTATAGTTTTAATGTTTGGCTGTTTTTGCACACTAATTTCCCCACATGGGATTAATAAAGTACCTACCTACCTACTTACGTACCTACCTTGTAGCCTACTTGTTACGTGCATTTATTTGTTTGTTTGCTTACATCACAGGTTTGGTTATCCATATTGTAAGCTTTTCTCTCTAAAATAATGTGATCATTTACAATGTATTGAATATTTCCTGATGATGCAACAAAATCCTGAAAGTGTTGGCACTGACAAATTGTTGCAGCAAGTGTGAGACGGTCACGCCTGTCATGAGAAGTCATGCGATTAATTAGCCTGAAACAAAAGCTTTCCTGTATAATTTTCCCCTCTTACAAAAACACTATGTGAGTCAAAGCTGCCCCTGTTTCACAATCACCTTACTGTGACATTGTTCTCAGAAGTAAACTTGGCTGCAGTTTTAATTAACACAGTCATAACTGAAGGTGAGAACAGCCGCACCAGTGATTAAAGCTTTGTGTCTAAATTTGTCTAGATTAAATGAGGATGCCACAAAGCCAGTCTCGAGCACTGGGCTCCATTTCAGAGCAGCATGGGTAAAACAGTTGTACCAAAGAGGGGATCCTTGGAAGATATTATATTTATGTCCTGTTGACTTTAAATGAAAGCAACCAGTTTTCTGTCAATCACCCATATAGAGCCCTTTGTGCCTGGTTAGACAGCTTCAGTTGGGTAATTTGCTTCAACTGAGTGGGCCAAGTGAGTCATCTAAAATTGTGCAGTAAATGTTTTGTTGTGTACAAAAGAGAAATCAGGATTTTTGTGAAGCTATTAAGGAATTAATTACTGTGACCATATGACTCATAACACATTAAATAAATGGTCTTTGAAGGCAATAAATATTTCTACTCATTGAGCACTTTATTAGGAACATTATGGTCCTAATAAAGCTCCCGACGTGGTCTTCTGCTGTTGTAACCCATCCGCTTCAAGGTTTGATGTGTTGTGCATTCTGAGATGCAATTCTGCTCACTACAATTGTACAGAGCAGTTATCTGAGTTACCGTAGCCTTTTTGTAAGCTCGAACCTGTCTGGCCATTCTCCGTTGACCTCTATCATCAACAAGGCATTTCCGTCCACAGAACTGCCGCTCACTGGAAGTTTTTTTGTTTTTGGCACAATTCTGAGTAAACTCTAGAGACTGTTGTGCATGAAAATTCCAGGAGATCAGCAGTTACAAAAAATACTCAAACCAACCCATCTGGCACCAACAATCATCACACGGTTGAAATAACTGAGATCACATATTTTTCCCCATTCTGATGGTTGATGTGAACATTAACTGAAGCTCCTGATCAGTGTCTGCATGGTTTTATGCATTGCACTGATGTTACACAATTGGCTGATTAGATAATCACATGAATAAGTACATGTACAGGTGTTCCTAATAAAGTGTTAAATGAGTGTAATTTAGAATAGCTATAATGTTAATAAAGGATACAGTATTGATAATACTATTTGTGCTTTGCCCTGAAATGAAGAATTCTGACTATTTTTATGGACATCAAGAAAGCTGCAGAGAAATTGCTGGACTTTCTTTGATATAGATGACACTTTAGGCATACAAAGGTAACGTAAACTTTTTAAAGGCATGCAGATATTAAACACCCTTAAAGTTTTTATATGCATTATCAATCCTACATTTTATTGCACAGGTCACTTGTGAGAAGAGATGAGATTTCTAGGTTTAATTAAAGACAATCATCTCACAGCTTGTCACCATCACTCATACACTGTGGTGTAGATACTTGGTGTGAATGGATAAAAAAATCACAATATACAGCAGTTATATCAAATAAATAATGAATACATACATACTAGTATTTTACAGTAAATTGTGTGTGAAAATAGTCACAGAGGAAAAAATACACAAAATATTGAAAAATGTCCAACTAATAAAACACAAAGAAAAGAAAGAATTTGATTATTGTGCAAGTGTGGTTAACAATACTAAAACTGCATATTTGTTGTCACATAAAATACGCATTTGACAGTAAAGCATTGATTTTGGATTCAGAATCAGAATGAGCTTTATTGCCAAGAATGCTTACACAAGGAATTTGTCATGGTGACAGAAGCTTCCAGTGCAAAAAGAATACAAAAACAATATACATATACAACATATACATACAAACATTTGATGTATATATATATATATATATATATATATATATATATATATATAATATGTAAACAGTGAAATAATAATAAAAAATAAGATACAACAGATAAATATATAGAGGAAACTACAGTAGGGCAATAATGTTTTTCAAATATGCTATATACAGATATACAGTTATGTGCAAGGTGATTTAATGTATTGTGCAGAAGAGGTAGGATATGTAAATAAATATAAATGGAATATAAATATGAATGAATAGCTGAATATGCACATGATTGTTTTGCCACAATAAAGAGTATTGGGGGCAGTTTTAACTGTTCATGAGGTGGATGGCCTGAGGGAAGAAACTGTTCTTGTGCCTGACTGTTCTGGTGCTCAGTGCTCTGTAGCGCTGGCCAGAGGGCAACAGTTCAAAAAGATAGTATGCTGGGTGAATGGGGTCCAAAGTGATTTTTCCAGCCCTTTTCCTCACTCTTGAGGTGTACAGTTCTTGGAGAGTGGGAAGGTGAGAACCAATAATCTGCTGAGCGGTCCGGACTACCCTTTGAAGTCTTCTGATGTCTGACTTGGTAGCTGAACCAAACCAGACAGTTATTGAAGTGCAGAGGACAGATGCAATGACTGCTGAGTAAACTGTATCAGCAGCGCCTGTGGCAGCTTGAACTTCTTCAACTGGCGAAGGAAGAACAACATCTGCTGAGCCTTCTTCAGTCTTCAGTCTATGTGGGTGTCTCACTTCAGGTTCTGAGAGACGGTGGAGCCCAGAAACCTGAATGACTCCACTGCTGCCACAGTGCTGTTTAGAATGGTGAGCGGGGTCAACGCTGGGGTGTTCCTCCTAAGGACTGGGATGCAGATGTAAATCTACTGATATTAACAACAATAGTATCTGTAAAAAATTTAAATAACACCCAATTTATGTAGGGCTATGTTCAAATATTCTGACAGTAGGATATCTTTACTGATATTGATCTTTTATTAGGCTCTTAATTATTGAATTAAATTTAGCTTCTATTAAAGTTAATTAGAAATGAAAAAATGTTACATAGAAGAAGAAAAAATGAATGTGTCCTGGCTTTAAAGCTCTTGAAAATGTACCATAGTTCTTGCATCTTGCCAGAGATTAACTGTGGTATTAATAAGATCATTGTAATTAGGTAAAACCATGCTTCTCATTACCATTGTAAGTTTAGTGGATATGCAGGTTTGTAAAAAAAACTGAGATTGTTCAAAATGATCCCTACAATATGGTTCTTCAATAAACATCATGCAAATATTTTACTTTGAGTAGAAATATTTAACACAACTACGTACTTGTGTGTTACATGACTGGGCTGAAATGGAATGGGAAATGCACTATATTGTGTCCAAAGTTTTATAGTTTTAGATTTAATAGAACGTATTCAATTAGTATTAAATTCACTGAATCAATTACATAATTCACAATACTCGATGGGATGAATGAGGTGGTTCAATACCTCATTAAATAATTTAAGTACAGAGTCTTGCTTTTGAGAACATAACTCTTTACTGAGTTTTTTACATGAAAATGAATGGAAAAAAATGAATGGGAACCCGAGCTGCTGAAAAAGTGCGGTCACTGTTGCCATCTGAGTGTCAAACTTACAATTGGTGACAAAGCAGGTGACAAAAAGGAGTTATAGGATCACAGCTATATAATCTACCACCATTCTGCAAAGCTTTACTGACATTATGCCCCTTTCTGTTTTCACTCTACTCATGGACAGCTATAATCTATTTTAGATTTGCATATGTATTCAAAATAAAAGCCAAAGTTTGTCATAGTCACACAGCAGATCCCATTGTGAATGCTTTCACCTCCACATTAGGAAATTAGTATTAAATGGTTTAACCTGATTTTTTTTTTTTTTTTTTTTACTTTTGTCCACACTTGCTGTCATTACTGCTTGCAAGAGAAGATGCACTGATCATGAATCCTTCACTCCATTAAGTTTTCGTGCTCCTGTTGACACAGAGAATTATTTTAATCATCCACTGAGTTCCCTTAAGTAAGAAATTGCCACAACTTCTCACATTGCAGTGCATGGTATACTAAAAAAGCAGCTGTCAGGGCTCATCTACATTAAAGGTGCATTCAGTAACTTTTGTCTATGTGTATTCTTTGACACTGACACCTAGTGGCTTGGATGTAGCATAATTTAAAATTTACATTTATGCATTTGGCAGACGCTTTTATCCAAAGTGTCTTTACAGTGCTTTTATTACAGGGACAATCCCCCTGGAGCAACCTGGAGTTAAGTGCCTTGCTCAAGGACACAATCCTTTTTTTAGCCCACTACGCCGCCACCACCACCACTAAAATCAATAGTTTTTAGTTTCAGATGCCACTGTAGAAATTTTGTATTCAAGAGTCAGCCAATGATTATTTTAATCAATGAGTGAACGTGTCAAATAACAGGACGGTTACTGAGATTCACCAAGTAGTATTCGGCTGGCCATGTGATTCTAACATGGCAGCCCCCATGTGTGGACCCTCTCCATGTAGAATAAAACAGCTTTTATAATGTTAGTGATATAACTAGAGTCTTCATTATAATGTGTCGTCATGATTTCCTACATATATTGCAAAATTACAATTCATGTCTTTAGGAGGTAAACTTTTTTTAATGAGAAAAAAATTACTGAATGCACATTTAAGCTCGAGGAAAAGCATACACTGACATTTCTCCCAGGTCCCGACTCTTTGCTCTCATCTTGTTGACCTAAGACTCAGCGATGTCTGCTCTCTCCTCAGGCTGTTCATGATCATGCTGTGCCTTCCTCCACCATGCGAGATGAACATTAGCTTGTTCCTCTTTTATATTATATGCAACCACACACTGTGCTTTATGGAGTTTGAACGTGTATAAAGTAATCATGATGTACAGTAATTTAACCTATAGCCTCCACTGCTTGTCTCTTGTAGGCTTTACTTTTATCTGAAGCTTGTCTACCAGGTCCTGAAGTCCGTTAACAGTCTTGTTGTCCTCCTCAGACTGCAAACGCAGTACCAAACATTTCACATACTTGAAATTCCATCGTAACCATCATTTTTGTTTAAGGTTAGCTCAGTGATTTATCTACTCAACCAACAGTCCTCTGTTGGATATGTTCTTGTCTACACTCTTAGAAGAAAATGTTCCATATAGAACCCAAAAGGGTTCTATCGCTTGCTTTATATTTGGAACCCCTCAAAGGTTCTAAATAGATATTTTTTTAAGGATAACTTTGTGCCAAGTGAAAAGGTTCTATATAGAACCTTTTAGGGGTTCCCAACTTGGAATCATAACATTTGGTTTTTGTTTAGTTTTTAAATTTAGTTTTTGTTTTATTACCAGAATTACAGATATGTGAATTAAAAAGTTTCTACGCAAAAAGGGTGCAGGGTTCTAGATAGAACCACAAAGAACCTTTTTTTTTCTAAGAGTGTAATCTATACCTGGTAGTTAAGCTCCTTAAGTCTACTTTCATGTTTGTGGACACCTTTTGTAGCATCAGCTCCACACTTTTGTTCAGCGTCCAGCTCATTCTCCAATTCACGGACCTGGACAGCAGGTACCAACATAGTCAAAAATATTCAGTTGTTCCAGGTGTTTGTCAGAATTTTTTAAGTATCAATCACAAATATACCCTGGTCTCTAGCTTTTTAAATAGTTTTTTCCCGCCCTTCAGGGCTAAGTATTCTGCTTCATCCAAATGATGCTGCAGGTCTTTGATTGTGGCCTCCATGTTCTTCATTCGCTCCAGGTGAGCACTGGTGTTATGCTCTTCTTGAGCTTTTCTGACATCATGGCAGCCTTGAAGGAAATAAGGGAAAATCAGTAAATAGAATCAGAGTAGAGCCTTTTCACTTAAGCAAAATGTCTACTCACATCAGTTATAGCTTACTTGGCTCTTTCCTCAGCATTCCATGGCTCTTGAACAGAATCCTCCACTTTACTCTGGAGCTGGAAAATATCAGCTTCAAGCTTTTTCTTGGTGTGCAGAAGGCTGGTATTCTGAAAATGAAAGATAGATAGTGCACCATTAAAGGAATAGTTCACCCAAAAATGACAATTCTCTCATCATTTACTCACCCTTGTACCGTCTCAAACTTTTATGACTTTCTTTCTTCTGCAGAACACAAATGAAAATATTTTGATGGAGATATTATATATTTTGAATATATCAAGTCAATCCAAGTCAATGGGGTCCAACACTTTCAAGCTCCAAAAAGGACATATACACAGCATAAAGGTAATCAATACAATTTGAGTGGTTTAGTCCATGTCTTCTGAAGCGATACGATCAGTTTTGGGTGAGAAACAGACCAAACTGTGACTCCTTTTTCACCAATCGCACCTAGGAGACTGCAAATGGCAAGATTTATAGTGAAAAAGGAGTAACATTTTTGTCTGTTCTCACCCAAAGCTGACAGCTTTGCTTCAGAGGACATGGATTAAACCATTCGAGTAGTATGTATTATTTTATGTTGCCTTTATGTCCATTTTGGAGCTTAAAATATTGGACCCTTTAAACTTAGATTGTATGGATATAGACAGATCCTCTATCATTAAAATTGCTTTGTTTGTGTTCTGCAGGTTCAGTTTGAGATGGCATAAGGATGAGTAAATAATGAGAGAATTATCATTTTTGGGTGAACTATACCTTTAAAGAATCATGGAACTTTGTTTCCATGGGTAATATTCTACGCTGCCCTTCCAAACCTGGGAATGCAGGAGTCCAATTCATTCACTGGCATCTGTCAGCTCCTGCTCATCGATTTTCCTGCTTCTTTCAGCCTGCATCAGCAAGTTTCTGCATTCAGACATCGCTATCTTTTCCTTCATTTTCCTATCCTCTGAGGGAATCGTCAAGGTGCAGTTGAACATCCTGTTGAAATTAGACTAATAATATTTTTATTTGTCCCTGCTGAAAAAGATCTAGACTATCTGCTCACCAGCATATGTTGTTGTTCTAAACTAGACTGACCACCATGACATGGTCAACTAGCTTCATGCTAGACCAGATCTCCTGATCTGGAATTTCTTATGCTTCTGTGTCGACCATTCTGGCTACCGAGGGAATTCACAGCGGTCATTATCACAGCTGTGTACATTCCCCCACATGTGGCAGGGAATTAACATCATCACGGACTTTAAAGGGAATAAAAACTCCGCCATGAACACCGCTGCCTCTCTACCGGATGAGCTAAATACTTTTTATGCTCGTTTCAAGGGAAATAACACCGCCCTCGCGGAGAGAGCTCTCTGAAGTTACAGAGGTTAGTTCAGTCTCCGTCTCTGTAGCGGATGTAACCCAATCCTTCCAACGGGTGAATATCCGCAAAGCCGCGGGCCCAGACGGCATTCCAGGCCACATCATCAGAGCGTGCATGAACCAGCTGGCTGGTGTTTTTACGGACATTTTCAACCTTTCCCTCTCTTTGTCTGTAGTGCCCACATGCTTTAAAACATCCACCATTGTGCCTGTTCCAAAACAATCAAAAATAACTTGTTTAAATGACTGGCGTCCTGTTGCTCTGACCCCCATCATCAGCAAATGCTTTGAGAGACTAATCAGAGATTACATCTGCTCTGCATTGCCACTCTCTCTTGACCCGCTGCAGTTTGCTTACCGCAACAACCGCTCCACTGATGATGCCATTGCATCTACAATACACACTGCTCTCTCCCACCTGGATAAAAGGAACACTTATGTGAGAATGCTGTTTGTAGACTACAGCTCAGCATTCAACACCATAGTGCCCTCCAAGCTAGATGAGAAATTCTGGGCTCTGGGCTTAAACAGCTCGCTGTGCAGCTGGATCCTGGACTTCCTGTCAAGCAGACGCCAGGTGGTTAGAATAGGCAGCAACATCTCCTCATCACTGACCCTCAACACTGGAGCCCCGCAGGGCTGTGTTCTCAGCCCACTACTGTATTCCTTGTACACACATGACTGTGTGGCAACACATAGCTCCAATGCCATCATTAAGTTTGCTGATGACACGACGGTGGTAGGTCTGATCACTGACAATGATGAAACAGCCTACAGAGAGGAGGTGCACACTCTGACACACTGGTGTCAGGAGCACAACCTCTCCCTCAACGTCAGTAAGACAAAGGAGCTTGTGGTGGACTTCAGAAGAAAAGACAGAGAACACAGTCCCATCACCATCAATGGAGCACCAGTGGAGAGAGTCAGCAGCTTCAAGTTCCTGGGTGTCCACATCACTGAGGAATTCACATGGTCCATCCACACTGAAGTCTTTGTGAAGAAGGCTCATCAGCGCCTCTTCTTCCTGAGACGGCTGAGGAAGTTTGGAATGAACCGCCACATCCTCACACGGTTCTACACCTGCACTGTGGAGAGCATCCTGACTGGCTGTATCTCCGCCTGGTACGGCAATAGCACAGCCCACAACCGCAAAGCATTGCAAAGGGTGGTGCGAACTGCCAGACACATCATCGGAGGTGAGCTTCCCTTCCTCCAGGAAATATATACAAGGCGGTGTGTGAAAAAAGCTTGGAGGATCATCAGAGACTCCAGCCACCCGAGCCATGGGCTGTTCTCACTGCTACCATCAGGCAGGCGGTATCGCAGCATCAGGACCCGCACCAGCCGACTCCATGATAGCTTCTTCCCCCAAGCAATCAGACTTTTGAACTCTTGATCTCCCACGATCAAAATACATCAGCACTGCACTTTATTACCCTTACTCTTATATCTCACACCGGACTGTCATAAATTATATTATTACTATATTATGTTCTCTCTTAACAACTTACTATCAGCCGACAGCCTGAATGTCAATACAGTACAATACTGTACATTCTATATATATATATATATATATATATATATATATATATATATATATACTTTTTTATATATTTTATTTTTTATTTTTATTGAATAATGTGTATCTATATAGTGCATATTGTATATTGTACAGTGTATGTTATTATTTGAATACTGTTGAGTGTAATTATGTGTATAACAGATGTTTAAATTGTGTTGTGTTAATTTGATGTTATTGTAAATTGGTATATGTCTCATCACTGTCACGACTGCTATGTTGATCGGAACTGCACCCAAGAATTTCACACACCATTGCACTTGTGTATATGGCTGTGTGACAATAAAGTGATTTGATTTTGATTTGATTTTTTTGACCATGGTAGTCACCCAGCTTTATTATATGAGTTTTGCTGGTGAACAGCATGGCTATGTTGGGCCTCATGTATTCAGATAGAAGACAAAGGCAGGCCTAACACAGTCGTAAAACCTGACTGAGGCCCACACACAGTCATAAATCTTACTGATAAAAACCCCGCCAAAATCAAACAAAGGGAGTTCAAAACAGACTACAAATCCCATGAAGCCTTGCTCACTAAATGATCGAACTCTCAACTCCTATTGGATGAGGCACACAACAGAACTCCCCTCAACCATGACATCATCAGGAGTAGAAATACATCCGAGATCCTTCTGGGCATCGCTTCCAGCAACTTTGCTTGCCGTGTGTAGATGCAGATCATCGCTGCTCTCAGGTGTAGCCTCGTGGTACAAGGAAGTAACATCTGACTTTAAACTGTGGCCATACAATCTCCATCTCGCTGGATGAGTTGAGATTACTCTTGTGTTCCACCGAACACTCTAACAGATCCGAAGGAGACCGCCGAGCAATCTGCATCTTCATCCGTTTGCCTGCAGAAGTGAAGAGAAAAAGATTTCTCTTCCCTCTTCAATCAAGTCGACGTTGCTGATTTCTCCGTCAGCCCGCTGAGAATCAGCAGCCATAACGCCCGCCGACAGTGCAAGGAAACGGCCTCCCATCATCACCCGAGCCTCGAGGAACTGAGTCGGAGTTAAAGGATGGATGAACACACATTCTACCTGCATCCTCATGCAATTCAAGTAAGAGGTTTACGTCTGGGCAGAGATAGAATATTATAGTGTGTTATTCTTTTATTTCAAGGTTATTGCTTGTACAGTTTACAGACCGCCGAGTCTGCTCATTGCTGCTAATAATACTCAAGGTATTACTGTAATGTACTGTTATCACGAATGAGATCTGCTGTGTTGAAGTCCAACCACATTGGACTGTTGTGTATTTCTGCCATCGCAGGTGAGACCGGCACACTGAGTTTATCCATTAAAGAACCAAAGACCGCGGGATGGTTTACGAGCCGTCCACCACGTCTCTGAGTGATAAACTAACAGCTGCTTTCTCTCCCACAATCGCGAAACTGGCTTTGGTGCCACCACTTTATTCTCTCTCTCACATACTAACCACACACACACACGACCCCTCACAAACATTCTTGCACACACTTTTGGCTAGTAGATAACTTCGTGATAAAGCTCAGCTTTGTCCCTAAGTTATCGTACAAGCGGAGACACGCGGTAAATGGGCAGATGCCATTAACCGGCTTCTCTCCGCCCACATTCGCGGCCATATTCTCTGGACGGAAATCTCGCGTGACGTACTTTCCACGAGAGTCACGTCCGCCATTTTGTGTGCGTCACTCCTTACACATACACACACCCATTCACACACACACACCTTCCTCTCATGTGTTATAGCTTATTTTGGTTACCATATCTAATCATGTCACTGTTTAGTTTGTAGTTGTAAGTCGGAAGTTTACTGACTGCATTGTATTGATTATTAATTGATATTACTACATAAATAAATTTTGTTATATTTCAAAGAGAAGTGTTTTGGTTTGTTTTGCATACACCTGTGTCAAATGCTGTCAGGGGATGTCAGTGCTTAGATTCAAGCCTTCATTGTTTCCTTTTGAATGTCGATTTTCTTAAGAGAACAATCTAATATTTAGACTGTTATGCTGTCTGGTTATTAGTCCCTGATTCCAGGGTGGTGCCCCAGCGATATTAATCCTTAATAATATTCATTTGATTTTGATAATTAATAATTATCTTTTATGATTGTTGAAAATTGAAGGATCAATAAGCTAGTGTTAATTCTAATCAATGTTCCATTGATTTTAATAATTAATGATTATCTTTGATAAAAAATTTATTTTCTATTGAATTTGATGGTTATCTTTGATTGTTGATGTGAAGAATTAAAAGAGCTAACATTGATTCAAATCAATGTTCTATTGATTTTAATAATTGATAATTATCTTTGATAATTATTAATTATTGCTAATAACCAAACCCGCTCCTGAATGTAGCACACTACATTTACTGGTGCCCCATATGAGGCTTTAATGAGTTAGATTCTATTATTTAATTTAATTATTAGTTAATAACTAAAGAAATAATTATTAATTATTTCTGATGGTAACACTGATCTAAACAACCATTAGAACCTACAGCTATGTCCACCAGCTAGATCAGGACTAAACCAGCTTAAATTAACCTGGATCATGCTGGTCTGAGTTGGTCTTTTCAGCAAGGGGGCTTTGCCTCATATATTAGACACTTTAAGTAGAAAATGAGGAATTGGATTGGAACACATTGCAGTCCACACTTGAAGTCACTTGAATCTACGTATATGTGCACCACTCTTCTATGCCTCAGAAGCACATACATTACACACTGAGCCATGGCTCCAACATCAGTGAATGTTAAATTCTTTCTAGTCAAGTCAATGGCAGTTATCAGCTTCTATAAAAAATGTCACCTTGAGTTGTCCTTGAATATTCCGAAGTTGTTTCTGGGCTTCAGCAGCCTGGTGATTGGCATGACTCAACTTGATCGCCATCTCATTGAGGTCTCCCTCCATCTTCTTCTTGATTCTCAGTGCATAGTGTCTGCTTCTCACCTCAGAGTCCAAAGTGCTCTGCATTGACTTTGTTACTCTCTGGCTGCTTCTCTTCAGCTGTTCAATCTCCTTGTCCTTTTTGGCTAGCTTCCTGTCCATGTCACCCTTTAGCTGATTGAGCTCTTGCTGGACACGAAGGATCTTAGACACCTCATGTTCCAGAGATGCCTGAAAAAGATTTTGTTAAATTCTTTGGAGAATTAACCTCATCTGTATCTATCTGATTACAGAACCCTGAGGTAAAATGTCTTTACCTCTGCCTCATCCAATTCACACTGTATCTCAGATTTCTCTGTCTCTATTTGCTTCCTGGCCTTCTCTAGTTCATGGATGCTCTTTCCTAACCAAAATGTTTTTATATTGGCAGCACTGTAGCCACATTGTCTTGAGCATTTCATTACCTTTGACTCCTCCTCAAGCTGTCTCTTCAGTTCATCAATTTTCTGAACGAATCCCTTTACCAAATGTGAAATGAGACTTTCCTTCTACTCAATTTGCCTTGAATACTCCCCTGATAAATAAAAACATGCAGACATTCTGTTACAGATGTAAGAGCAAATTCATTGTTTCAATCAGAATCACTGTTTACCATTTTCGGTTTGGAGACGAGCTTTGTGGGAGCTGAGGTCATTGATTTATCGTATGTTGTCCTCGTTCTTGCTCTTGACTTCAAAAAGCTGGTCTTCAAGATTGTGGCACATCTTTTCCAGGTTAACCAGTCATTTACAGACATATTAGACAAGCCCTATTTCACATACCTGTTAGATGGTACAATTTGCATAACTGTAGAATTTACGAACCTTACTGACTTACTGCGTTTGATCAATATCAGTTGATCCCAAGAGCTTCTCAGAAGCCTTCTTGCCATCGATGAACTGTCCCTCAGGGATAGCACTGGCATTAAGGATTCTGTACCTGTGATCATGATGTCATAGCCATTAGATCTTGGATATTAATTGGATATGAAACCAATAAATTAGTTCTGTTCCAAAACAGAGTGAGCTGTCTAGCTGTCTAAGGCAGCATCCTAACCAATATGGAACCTCACAAGTGACTGATTTAGAACGCTCAAATGTGTGGCACACAAAATAGCACTAAATTGATTCCAAAAGAGTTTGATGTTAGCACAGGGCTGAGCTATTACTCCACTAAATAACCAAGATTACAGTTGCAGCTGCCACCATTAATTAATTAATGGTGCCATGAATAGTATTGTAAGCGATCACAGACATACAGTATCCGTTGAATGTTTTGTGAATAATTTATTCAAAATTTGAATATCAGGTTTGTTTTTCATGCTGCTAAAAGGGTCAGTGTCTTGATTTACTGATAAAACAGCAATAAAGTATATTATGAATGCATTTCTCAGCCTGTATTGGATGTGAAGACTACTTAATATGGCATGCAGATGCCCCACACAAAATAAGTATTTTTAATGTTAATTCTCTTTATTGAAAATTAGAACAATTAGAACATCAAAGGAAATAATCAGAAATTATATTTTTTTAATAATGTGCAGCCCTATGTAAGCATTAAATGAAATATAAATATATTTATAGTCAACATATGTGCAGTCTGTGCATCCATCTAATGTTTTTTACAGCGCTTGTCACATTTCCATTTGTTATTCTGTGTAGGGTATGTGGAATGCTGCCTTAGATTTTGGCCAAAACAAGTATCTTAGAAGGCAGCATCATGCCTTCATGTCGGAGGTGTACCCATGATGCTTTAAAATGCTTAGCAAGCAGCTCACTAGGTGTTGGGACAGCTATTGATAATCCTAGTTAAATTACCTCTGCTTAAAGTCTGCATACAGTATTCTACTGGGAAATAATTTCCTACAGATCCTGATTCCTTCCAATATGCCATTACAGCGTAACTGGTGGATAACCAAACGGTTGTCCATTATCCCTTTTTGATTCAGCATAGTCAAACAGAAATTATTTAATCTTAAATAAGATAGAAATTACATTTTGGTTGTCTATGAAGTGCTGAAATAAATGTTATTCATATACCTAGTGTTTTCACCTCATTGGGGAGCATGCAACACACAAAGTGAGGATGTGTGCTCCTTAAGTTGGTACTCAGCTTGCCTAGATTCTCCTGTGAGCAGTGAAACAATTCATGAAATTTCAAACACTAACAAGAGACAGGAAATACTGAAGCCCTCAGTGGTCCGTATGGGCTAATATTCAGTGTTCATACTCTGAAAACAGCTGAGACCGTCTGGAATGAGCCTCCTTTCTTCTTGGCTGCTTTTTTGCCTCCTACTACTCCAGCCCCTCCTCCTCCACAACTAGTGGCCTCTGTAGCACAAAAAAGTGATGGATTAATGAACTAACTGTTGTAATTTTCCTCTAATGAACCTGAATGATTTACCTGCTTCGACAGAGGCAAAGGAGGCGTAAAGGTTAGCCAGTAGTTTGACTGATGTCTTCTGGTACAATTGAACAACAGACTCATTTAATAGGTCCTTGTTTTATCCAGCCAGCCACTGATGTTGTAGTCGACGGTGCCAGCATAGTGCACTAAGGAGAAGTGAGCCTCAGACTTGCCTTTGGCTGGCTTGGGCTTTTGGAAAAGCATTGTTCTTGCCCAGATGTTGATCATAGAGCTTGTTTTTGAAGGAAGTGTCTGTTGCCTTTGGAAACTTACACTCCTATTCAAGGATGGAGAAGATTCCCATTGGCCGGCAGACAACATAATTCAATAATTAGAATTACACTGGAAAACTCGGTACATACAGTATGTCTTGTTTAAGGTAGAAATATTCTAGAAAGTATGAACATCCACCCAAAGTTTGGTACAGGTCCAGAACCCTATGTACACACACTTATGTTGATTTTTTTTTTTCAAGTGTGACATTTTGTCCTAATGAAGACCTGAGAGGCTGAAAAAAAACACACTTTTTAAATATAATTTGGAGCAATAACATCAGAGTTTGAACATGAACTCTTTTTGAAAAAGTCTGCACCCAAAAGTTGAAAAATGCTGCCATTGCAGGATGTATACGGAGATGGGAAGTCAACAAGACACGTCCGAATCCAATGTTTGCATCCCATCTTGTCTACTAAAATGCCTTCATCTGTTCAGTTTTCAAAGGTAGTATATTTGTATCATTTGCTGCCTTTGAAATCCTGTGCATTGCTGTTTGAAATAATAAAAATGACATCTGAAGGAGCGGTTAAGTGGACAACTGAAAGTGTCTGATTAGGGTGGGTTACCGAGATGAAGTGAGTGATATTCGACCGGTAATGTGATCTCAACATAGTGGCAACCATGAGTGGTGGCAATAGCTTAAGCAATAGCTAAAATAGCTTTAAGTAGTGTTGTCAATTTAACGTGTTAATTGAGCGTGATTAATTATATGGAAAATAATGTGTTAAAAATTAACGCAAAAAGAAATGCTCACACCATCTGAGCAATTAAAGCTTGATGTACCACCTTGAAGTTTTTGCAAATCTGTGGCAGTAGGGGTAAGTTAGCACAACTCCAGTATAGGCAATGCGCCTCGTCAAACCAACAAGAGCGCTCTTGTATTCAGAGACAGATAGATCGAACACAACAAGACACATTTTTAAAGTTTCAAACTAGGTTTAACTTGATACAGGGTTCTAAAAAAACACAGCGCACACTGAAAACTAGTAAGATTCTCCAAAAGCATGCGTCTGTCCGTCAGTTACAAATAGTGCAATGGTAAATAGGCTTATAATAAATTATTTTCAATATAATCAACAATATTTTGACTTTTATAGCCACTTTTTGTATCACCTAAATGCTTGTTTAAATTACAATATTTATTATATATTATATTCATAATTATATAAATTATTAAATACAAAATTATTATTTGGGGGACTATATATAATATATAATTGCTCTCAAAATATAGATTTGAGATATAATTATTTTATTAGGTAAGAAGAACATGTAGCGCAGAGTGCAACAAAAGACAATGGTGTTTTATACGCTAGTAAGCTTGACAGCAGATTGAACTGTCTCGTATTAGCCAGGATGTCCCGTATTTTGGCCGAAAATTACAGAGGGGAATCCTGGGGCCAACTGTCCCTTATAACTCTACCGTCAGCTGTATACAGATTTATTAAACCTTCACATTGTACTGCAAAGATGCTTACCAAAAATAGCACAGCATGCATGCATGTTGAAATCTTAAAGGGAAAGTACAAAGAAACTGAGCGCCAGAGACAGGGTGGAAAAAGGTCATGTAATACTGTCACGTTCTGTCTCCCTCATGTTTACCCTGGACTCTTATTTTGAAGTTTCCCTCTGGACTCCATTTCCCACAGTGCACTGCCCTCATCACCTCCATCTGTTCCACATCATCCTCACCTGTCTTCAATCCCCTCATTAGTGCTTGTTTGTATATATATACCCTCCAATTCTGTTCAGTGTCAGTTCTCATCTGTGTTATGCTTGTGTAAGTTTGTTGTTTTGGTTTGTGGTACTCTGTATTGTTATATATCGTCTTCACTAAAAAGCCTGCAAATAGATCCATTGCCTCTCACCTTGCTTTCATCTTCTCGACCACAAGTTGTGACAAATACTACATACAGCCTGATCTCATGAAATGTATGTGACATTGGCAAAATTTTTGTAAACCAAATTTATGTCCATTACACGTTTGGATGCTGTTTTCCAGTGAAATGTCCAGTGTGGAGTGACAAAAGTGAGTGAAATTGTGATCAGATTGTTTTAATGAGGAAAATGTATCTCCCTAACTTAAAACTTCAACCTAAGCCTAACCAATAGTGTCCTAAAAGATAAATGAGGTGAACAAAACAACTAAACCTAACTGATAGTGTTTTAAAAGCAAATTCAACATGAAAAGTGCATTGACTGAAACAACCATGTCATTTCGTGTTGCTTCACTTTCACTTTTGATTCGAGCATCCTTGGTCGGGCTTGAGCCTCGATCTCCAAGTCCAAAGTCCAACACTCCACAGGTGAGCAACAGTGCAGGTTAATCACGTTGGAATAAGTGTGTAAATGTAGGTGGGTCTGTAATACAAATGTAAACATTTTTTGTTTTTCAAATGATGTGTTAAGCGTTGAAGTGTTTTGATTATAACATTGCATGGTGAGTAATAGAGTGAAAAATAAGGAATAATTGACGATGGACTGTTGAATTATTGAAAAATAATGCACACCTGAGGTAAAGCGGTCATGACACTGCTTTTAAAAGGTCTATATAGAGTCTATAGTAGGGGTGTCCAAACTTTTTCTACTGGGGGCCAGATGCAAAAAGAAAGGTGTTGTGGGCCACACCGATATAATAATGGAAATAAAAGGCTTGATGCCACTTGCATCATCTTTATATGGTATGCTTAATATTATGCAAGTTTTAATCACGTGTTAATGAAGGATATTTCTCTCCCCAAGAATGCTTGTAATATAACAATGATGTTGGGTCAGAAATTAAGGGGAGCTTGTGCCAAAAATTTTCCCCAAAAAGTGATGAAAAATACCCTAAAGTACAAAATGTTGGGGCAAAAAATGCTACATCAGATTTCTGTACCATCAGATGTAGTTCTTAAAATTCTACTTTAAGAGTAGCATTACACACTATCACATAAAATATGTTTTGAATAAAAGAATAACACAGTAAATTTTTGTTTAGAAAGAAATGCCCTCATAAACATAAAAATGCCCCTAAAATGTATATCTATAGGGCCATTATTGGCACCTTTATGGAAAAGTTCATTTCTGGCCATGCAGTTATGTACAGTAACAAATATTATACTGGGAAAGAGCTTGTTATTTTCAATGCACTTGGATTGTGCGTGTTAATTTTTAACGCACAAGCAGTTTTGGGTGTGACGCATAATTATCAGAATATTTTACATTTTCCTGCTATGAAGTGATTTAAGGAATTACTCTTTATTAGTAATTCAGTCGTATTTTTCTGATCGGTCATTATAAGTGTTACAAACAAGATTTTAAACTGATCAAAATAATTGCGCTCCTTCCTTTGGTTGATATGCAAGTGCGAGCTGAGCGCACAGGACATCTGAGATGCGTGAGTGTTTTGAGCACTCTCTCTTATGTCCTTACTTGCAAATGGTGCTGAGAAGTCTGTGAATCATTTTTCTTGTTTCTATGAAACATAAAAACAAACCAATTCACAACAATGAATAAACTTCCCAGTGCTGCAGAAGATATTCTAGGAGAGTGTACTCGGCTCAAGCATTTCTGTGCATGCTCAATGAACTTATGTGTGGCCGGTGTTGTGTCGAACTCTGTTTCCCTTTCAGGATCTGTTTCCCCATAGCAGATCTGTATGGTGGGAACATTCTCCGCTGTCAGAATGCATTTCCCCAGGCACAAACCTAAGCCTAACCATTCCCTACCCTACCTACACTACCATAACCACAACCCCATTCCCTATCGGGGCTAGGGGGACACAATTCGATACAACACCTGTCGCAATGCACAATGGCAGCTCTACTCAAACTGTACGATGTGTGGTATTGGGACATTTTATCAAGAACGAGTACATGAGCAAAGTATCTAACCCGATACCAGTCCTATAACAAACGCATCATTCTCCAAACTCTTGAACTCTTCCAATGGATGAAGCTGGTGGCAACTAAAGAGAACACATCAGTGGAGACAAATGCGCTGTGAAATGTGGCTGTACGTGATAGTGACACCCCGTATTCAGAATATGATTTTCATATAATTTCTCAAACGCGGGCCATATTATGTTCTATTTCCAAAGTCTCTTGCGGGCCACATCAGAGCAGATGGCCCGCGGGCCATAGTTTGGACACCCCTGGTCTATAGATTCAAATTTCAACACTTTCAAAATCTACAATTAATCGTGATTAACCCTGAAAAATTCAAAAGTTTCAAAAGTGCCAAGCATTAGTATATACTACCAGTAATAATCACATCCCTACAGTGTACATTATTTTAGACATAGTCTATTTGTCAAACATAATATTAATTTCCTTAGGTGTAAGCATTTTTAGGTGGACAAAATTACATCTTACACCTTCCGAGTGATGATGGCCTACGTTTTCAATAAGCTCGATGCAGGTGGCTAGATCCATTCCGAAGTCTATGAACTCCCAGTCTATGCCCGCCTTCTTTTATTCTTCTTGCTCCAGCACAAACATGTGATGGTTAAAAAACTGTTGCAGTTTCTCATTGGTGAAGTTGATACACAGCTGCTCCAGGCTGTTGAACTAATTTAGAACAATCAAACTATGAATCATTTCACCATCCACTTCAGCTGTTAATAAATTCCCTTTCATGAGTCATGAAGCATTAAAGATGCCGAATTTAATCAGTTTTCATAATCAAACCTTCCCACAGCTGTGACAGCCTGACACATTCATTATCAACTGATTCTTGCTCACATCAAAGATTTCAAATCCAGCAATGTCAAGAACTCCAATGAAGAAGGACCGAGGCTGTTTGGTGTCCAGCATCTGGTTGATTCTGATGACCATCCACAAGAACATATTCTTGTAGATGGACTTCGCTAAGGCCATGACTGAATTGTTGACCTGTGTGGTTAGCACTGACAGTTAAGGACTGACTTTTAAGACTTTTTCATATAATTCCACCACTAAAGCAAAGATGCATGAATAAAAGGCATGTACCTTGTGACGAGGAGGCAATGACTATGCATGCCTAGCCCCAATCAGATTAATCAGCCAAGGAGAGGGAAAAATGCAGTGGAATGCGGCAGTTCAGGAGAGAGAGAACCACACGCAGCTGCAGTGTGTGCGTTTATGTTTTGTGTCTTTTTGGTTTCATTAAATGTTATTTTGACGGTTCAGCCGGTTCCCGCCGCCTCTTTTCCCATTGCAACCCTGTTACATTGGTGCCGAAGCCCGGGAAAGAGGAGGGATGCACTGTCGTGGAGTCCTTGCCACTGCCATCCACCCAAAGGAGCAGCCGTGGTTATCCGCCAGGGGACAGAGGAGTTGCTGCCAGCCGCCTGGATGTGGAGGACCGGCCGCAATCCATGAGGGGAGGAGGGGCTCATTGCTGGTCACCTAGAGTGGTGGAGCCGCTGATAGGGGCGGAGGAGTTCCCTACCAGCCACCAAAACGTGGAGGAGCATTCCATCTGCCAGGGGTCGAAATACTGGCTCCGGTCTGCCCGGGGAGGAACGGCTGTCGTCCACCAGAGGGTGGAGGAGTGATCGAGAACCAGGCGACGGCGTGTCTGGGAAACCAGCAAGCAAGTTTATTTCTCTCTCTCCTCTCGCTCACTCGCTCCACCTTGCCCTTGCCCTTTCCCTCTCCTCTGTTTTGTTTTGTTTTGCCCTCCTCTCATCCCCCTCCCCAGCCATAGAGAGGCGGGGAAAAGCCTGCCGGCAGGCAGGGCTAGAAGGAGGAGTGGCTGTCGTCTGCCAGACGTTGGGGAGTGGCTGAGGGCCAGGCGACAGCGTATCTGGGTGCTGGCGAACCAGGTTATTCCTCTCTCTCTTCTCTCGCTGTTGCTCCGCTTTGCCCTTTCCCTCTCCTCTTTTTTTTTTCCCTCCCCTCGTCCCCCTCCCGGGGTTCCCCGGCCTGAGGCAAAGGAGTCCCATGACGTTTTGCGGGCGATGTGGGCGGACTTTCCGGTTAAACATAAACAATCGTTATGTTATGTACTAACGCAGCATTAAAAGTGACAGAAACTTGAGAACAACTGATCACAGAATTATAGCGAGGCGATATTGTTCTTCCCCACCTATCTGTAAATGATTATGGGATTGAATATGATGGCTAAACATCATAGATAGAAGCATTTTAGTTATTTTGTTGAGTCTTTATCCATCGATGGAAGAACCTGAGCAGACTAACCTGTAAAGCTATTTAGCCTATTAGCGCCTTCACAGCTGTAAAGTTGGACATGTTTTGAGAACTGTAGATAATTATGGTTATATTAAAGCATATAATGAGTCTAGGCAGAACCTGAAGAGTTTGTTGTACCGAGATTATGTACTTACTGCAGATACAAGGGAGGTCCAGACAGCAGGATGCTCATGTATTACAGGACTCATGCGATGAGACTGTCATGCTGCTGTTTTTCGGATAAAATACAATTGTTTTGTAGGAGATTACTGTGTAGTAAGCTCAATCTAGCTTTATAATTGTTAGTTTTTATACATAATTTCCGTATCTAAATGCTATAGCCTACATGAAATGTTTTAGTGTTGACTGAGCAACTGATCCTGTTGATAGATTGAATTTATTGTTCTTGTGTAGGAAATAACGATGTCTTAGCAACCACACAATAAACTGTACCGTTCAAAAATAATTACATGCAATACAAATAAACATATTTATTTGGACATACATTATAAACATTGTACACAATAGTTCAATGTTCTCTGTAAAGCAACTATAAAACAGTATGTATTATTAAAAGCACTGTACAAATACATTTCATTGATAATTAATGTCCACACTGTTTTCCTAATCACCTTTTCCCCTTAAGGGAAGACAAGCACATTCTGCAAAGACACTCAAAAGAAAGTGAATTGCAGGCAGGAAAAATGCAGGAAAGAGGAAAATCATAATGCCATTTCAAAACATGTGAAGCATTCACACAAAAAAAGATGCTAAATAGAATTGAACAAACTCTTAAAATTTCTAATGAACGTTCAGCACATGTACACACACCTGTTATCAGGGTTGGGAGAGTTACTTTTGAAATGTATTCCATTACATATTACAGAATACATGCTGCAAAATGTAATTTATAACGTATTCCATTAGATTACTCAAGGTCAGTAACATATTCTAAATACTTTGGATTACTTCTTCAGCACTAGTAGATATTTTCACTTGTTTTGACTATAAAAACTCTGCCAGTACAGTAAGACAAAATACACATGTTAAAAACACATTCTCTGAAAAACCTAAATATCTTATGCAGTGTTGTTTCTAAAACAAGATCAATCAAACTGATCTTGTTTTAAAGATTTTTACAGGAAAACAATACAAAAATTATTATCAAGAATACGATTTTGCCCTAATATCAAAGGTCTTACTAGAAAAAAAGAAATTATGATCCAATGTGAATTTTCTTGATAAAAAAATATGATCGTGCCTGGTAACACGTGCATGTAAAATGGCTAGAAATAGCATTTCATCTTAGCGTAAAGCTGACAATTTACACAAGGTTTATTTCTATTTCTTCTGCTCCAAACTCACTTCAAACTTTCTTCTCTGTCTGCTCAAATGAATGTTACACATCTTAACAAAATGTTTCACTGCTGCTCAAATGCTCTTTGGATTGCATCATTTATATGTATAAATGTTTCCATCTGAAAGGACTAAATATTAAATGAAACAAATGACAATAAAATGCAAAGTAATCTCTTCAGTAATCAAAATACTTTTTGAATGTAACTGTATTCTAATTACCAATTATTTAAATTGTAACTGTAGTGGAATACAGTTACTTATATTTTGCATTTTAAATACGTAATCCTGTTACATGTATTCCGTTACTCCCCAACCCTGCCTGTTAGCACAATAATGCTATTGTTTATATGTAATTCACTGTGCTCCATTTCTGGATGTCTATTGTAGTCGGACCATAAAGGTGGATAATATAAGTAATCCCCGCTGTTGACTTATTGCCAATAAAGAGAAAAGAGCACACAAACAAATTATTCCAAACTTTTTCATACAGATGTTCCTAAGTCAGTCTTTCTGCAGGCAGCCGATGGAAGAAGCAGCATCTGGGACTGGAGCACTTTGATTTGCAAGTGGTTTCTGATCACAACATTGCTGTTTTAGAAAAAAATTTAGTTTCACTTGATTATCTGAATTTTTTTAAGACATCTTACAGCATTTAAAAAGCAAGAATCTAACCGCATGACATGCAAGCAAGCAGTGAGCGGCTACACACAAAACGGCAACCAATCGCACTTCCGCTAGCCAACCGGAAATTCTGCCCACCTTGAGAAATACAGTGGACTCGCTGAAAACATTGTGGATAAAATGTATTGTTTATTCATTCCTTGGTGAAATGCAACATACTGTAGTTGCAAGATGAATTTGAATCGGATGAATTTCTAACACGAACGAAAAGGAATTACTTTTAGACCAACCAATCAACAGACAGAATTTCAAATCGATTCAATAAAGGCATCAAATTTTAGCTAGCCTCCTATCCAACACTTTACTTTATAAATGTCTGTGAATAAGTTTTGTTACTCATTCCATATTAATTTATGGAATACAAATGACTGATGTATGTTAACAATATGCTTCCTGTTGTTCCAAACCCTGATGTTTTCTTTCTTCAGCGGTACAGAAAAGTTATTTTTCTATTAAAACATGGTTAGGTTTAGGGTTTAGGTAAAGTGGTTACACTTTGTGGTACATTTATTGTTCTCTATGGGAGTAAAAGTCGTATGTTTTTGTATGAGCCAACTCGTGCGATTATGACTTGTCATGAGGCCGGGTTCATTCGCTTACAAAAATGAAGAGTTCAAGGCAAATTTGCCGCAAACTCACCGCAAATTCGCCACTGATTATTTTCACATGCAAATTAGCTTTTCTGCAAACTTGCAACATATTGTCCATTGGCAAGGTTTTCTGCAGGTTCACCATTACCGGTGAAGAGCTGCAAACTTCTGGCAAACATTTGCGGCAAATCACAAGCTCATTTGCATGTGAAAATAATGAGTGGGAAATTTGTGGCAAGTTTGCGGCTAGTTTGCCAGAACTCTGTATTTTTTGTAATATAGAATTATTTAATATAATTCTATATTAAACTGTGCCAAGTTACTTGGTAATCATAAATAGCTGCTTACTTGGCTGAAGATTTTTTAATTGTGAATATTTTTTAATAAAGTAATAAGCCACTAAAGAGTCAAGTCAAGTCAGGTTATTTTTATTTGTATAGTGCCTTTCACAACACACATCATTTCAAAGCAGCTTTACAGAAGATCAGGCATTAACAGAAGATAAAACTGAAATATCTATAATGTCTTAGAGTCATCATTGTGTAGTTTGATAAAATACGGTTGTGAATTGTTTAAAAAATAAGTAATTAAATAATAATTGTATTTATAACCCCAGCGAGCAAGCCGAAGGCGACTGTGGCAAGGAACACAAAACTCCATAAGATGTTGGTTAATGGAGAAAAATAACCTTGAGAGAAACCAGACTCACTGTGGGGGCCAGTTCCCCTCTGGCTAACATCATGAATATAATACCAATATTACTTATGTATAGTGCAAGTCATGGTTTAAAATTATTAAACTAAGTAAGTGTTAAGGGTCAGTGTTTAAAACAAGATTTTGTATGAACTGTAAGATTAATGACTAATGTCTTTGAAGTCCATACTGGATTAACTGCAGAAGTTCACATAGATGCAATTGTCCTTGTTAGTTGGCTGATGAAGGGTTTTGTTGGCAATTAATTGATAGTCTATGTATTCCATTTCAAGAGTGTAGTCCATCATTAGACCGAGCTGATACCGGCAGAGATCAGTTAGGTGCATCGCAGTTCAACCTGGCTGGTAATTTCGGTGAGGTCTATCCTAAGTCCAAGGTTCAGGCTATGCATATGAAGTATCCCATGTCTTATGGTTGGTGTTGGCATCAGTTCATCCTCTGAAGTCCATCGTAATAGACTGAAGTGATGTTTGGCTGGCACCGGCTGCTATTAGTCATCATCACACAGCGACACGTAGCAGTGAAGTCCAACACCAAGCAGGAACGGAGCTGGATCTGGTCAGTTCTGGTGACCTCAGGATAGGACTCCTGAGGTTGAAACACAGAAACAAATAAAATAATTTTAGCATAGATGCCATTCAATTTATTGCAGAGTTATAGATCATGATCACTGTTTCTGGTTCTGGCAGACCTAACTAAAGCAGCCTAATTGTGAGTTGAAGGATAAATTAGGTGTTTGCCTGGCTAAATAGATGAGTCTTTAGTCTAGACTTAAACTGAGTGAGTGTGTCTGCATCTCGAACAGCGTTAGGGAGACTATTCCATAATTTAGGAGCCAAATATGACAAGATCTACCTCCTTTTGTGGATTTTGATATTTTAGGAACTATTAACAAGCCAGAATTTTGCGATCGTAATGAACGTGATGGAATATAGCGTGGTAGAAAGTCACTTAAGTACTGCGGAGCTAGACTATTCAAAGCTTTGTAGGTAGTTAACAGAATTTTAAAATTAATATGAAATTTAACAGGCAGCCAATGTAACGATGATAAAATAGGGCTAATATGATCATATTTCTTGGTTCTCATCAGCACTCTGGCTGCCTACAGAATGCTGTTCTACAACCATTGGTAATTTGAATTTCAAAGGACAGATTGGTATCAAATATAACACCTAATTTCTTCGCTGTTGAAGATGATGTAACAGTACATCCATTGAGAGTCAAATTATATTTTAGTGGCTTATTTTTAGAGGTTTTTGGTCCAATAATTATTACCTCTGTTTTGTCGGAATTGAGTAGAAGGAAATGTATGGCCATCCAATCTTTTATTTCATTGATACACTCTGCTAATTTGGAGAATTGTGAAATCTCATCAGGTTTTGAAGAAATATAAAGTTGGGTATCATCGGCATAACAGTGGAAACTTATTCAACGATTCCTGATAATATCTCCCAGGGGAAGCATATACAATGAAAAAAGCAGAGGCCCTAAAACTGATCCCTGTGGCACTCCATACTTTTGTTTGGTTTGACAATTCCTCATTTACATAGACAAAGTGGAAGCGGTCTGCTAAATAGGACCTAAACCATGCTAATGCAACTCCACAAATGCCAACATAATTCTCCAGCCTCTCCAAAAGAATGTTGTGATCTGTCGTGTCGAATGCAGCACTAAGATCTAAAAGCACAAGAAGTGAAATGCAGCCGCAATCAGATGATAAGAGCAAGTCATTTGTAACTCTGATGAGGCCTAAATCCTGACTGAAATTGTTCATATATACTATTTCTCTGTAGAAATGAACATATTTGGGAAGATACTACCTTTTCTAGTATTTTCGACATAAACGGGAGATTTGAAATCGGCCTATAATTAGCTAGTTCTCCAGGATCAAGTTGTGGCTTCTTAATAAGCGGTTTGATAACTGCCATTTTAAAGTTTCTTGGGACATGTCCTAAGGATAGCGAGGAGTTAATAATATTAAGAAGAGGTTCTGAGATTACTGGGAATACTTCTTTTAAGAGCTTGGTTGGTATTGGATCTAACAAACATGTTGTGGCTTTTGATGTTTTGATAAGTTTTTTTAGCACTTCGTGACCTATGACAGCGAAGGATTGAAGTTGCATGTGAGGAAAATTATGTTTTATGTTTTCTGAGGTACTGTGACAGTTGATTGCATAATTCCAATTTTATTTCTGATTATTTCAATTTTATCAGTAAAGAAAGTCATGAGGTCATTACTCTTGTGCTGCGATGGAATATCTGGTTCTGTTGAGGCTTTATTCCTAACCAATTTAGCCACAGTACTGAATAAACACCTAGGATTGTTGTGGTTATTTATGAGTTTGCTAAAATATGATGACCTGGCAGCTTTTTGTGCCTGTCTGTAGCTACAGACACTATCCTTCCATGCACCGCGAAATACCTCTAATTTTGTATTCTTCCACTTGCGCTCTATTTTCCGAGCTGCTCTCTTGAGAGCATGAGTGTGATCATTGTACCATGGTGCAGGACTTTTTTTTATATTCTTTAATCGAAGGGGGGCGACACTATCAAGAGTGCTAGAGATGACTGTATTTATGTTTTCTGTTATTTCATCAAGTTCTTCTAGGCTTTGGGGTTTACTGAGTGTATGAGATAAATCTGGAAAATTATTAGTGAAGCTATCTTTAGTGGTCGAAAGAATAGTTCTACCTGAATGATAGCATGGTGTAGATTGAGTAACATTAGCTGATCGCAGCATACAAGAGACGAGGTAATGATCCGAGATGTCATCGTTCTGCTGCAGAATTTCTATATTATCAACATCAACTCCATATGACAGAATTAAATCTAGCTATGATTATGGTGATGAGTTGGTCCTGTTACATTTTGTCTGACTCCAAGAGAGTTGAGAATATCGATAAATGCTAATCCCAATGTGTCATTTTCATTATCTATGTGAATGTTGAAGTCACCAACAATTAAAGCTCTATCTACAGTAACTACAAGATCTGATAAAAATTTTGCAAATTCACCAAGGAAATCAGAATAAGGCCCGGGTGACCTATATACTGTAGCAAGGGTAAAAGACGACAGAGTTTTTATTTATTTATATCTATGTCTGATGGTGTCACATTAAGCATTATTAGTTCAAAAGACTTAAATTTATATCCTGTCCTCTGAGTAACACCAAAAACATCACTGTAAATTGTAGCAACACCTCCTCCTCGACCCTTCAGACGAGGTTCATGTTTATAACAATAACCTGGGGGAGAAGATTCATTTAAACTAATATATTCATCCGGTTTAACATTGTGGTTACTGGTGTAACCTCCGTTCCCTGATGGAGGGAACGAGACGTTGGTGTCGATGTAGTGACACTAGGGGTCACTCTTGGGAGCCCGAGACACCTCTGGTCTTGATAAAAGGCCAATGAAAATTGGCGAGTGGTATTTGCATGCCACTCCCCCGAACATACGGGTATAAAAGGAGCTGGTATGCAACCACTCATTCAGGTTTTACGCTAAGGAGCCGATATAAGGTCCGGCCATTTCAGCGGGTAGTTCAGCGTTGTGGCAGGAGGGACCAACGTCTCGTTCCCTCCATCAGGGAACGGAGGTTACACCAGTAACCACGATGTTCCCTATCTGTCACTCACTCGACGTTGGTGTCGATGTAGTGACACTAGGGGTCCCTATACAAAATGCCACAAGGCTGAACTGTGTTACGTGAACTGGCGGTGTGTGGTGGGCAGACTTGCTGTGTGCCTCATAGCCAGCACACCAGGTCGACACGTAACCTCCCCCAACACAGTTATGAGTGTCAAACGGCCCTTTTTGGGGACAAGTCGACTACCCAAAGACAGAGACAGGCTTAACCCAGTCGTGGCCTCTTTTCCCCTTCTCTTTTTCCACTCCCTAAAAAAGAAGGGGGATTATCCGACTGGGCCGCCAGGTCTAGTCGGGGGGTGTCCCTCCCAAGGGGAGGACACTGCAGAGACCACACCTCGCCCCAAGAGAAGGGGGGATATTTAAGTGGAAGAATACATCACATGGTCTTTCCAACCATGTGGAGAGCCTTCAAGGTAGATCCTGCCCAATGGGGGAGGAGATACTACAACATGGAGACTGGGGCAGAGGGGCTCTGCCCAAGGAAGACGCAGTTTGCCAGCAGGGAAACGAATTAGCGGAAGATATAGATTGCATGGGGTTAGCCTTAAAGGGAACCGCCACATGCGGAGCACCTACCCCAGAACCGGGCTCTTAGTTAGCGCGTGTACTGGGCCGGCAGTGAGTCTCTCCAAAAACTCGACTGCCACAGGGCTCGGAGGAAGTCAATCAGGGAACAAATTTTGTGAACACTACTGGGAATTAACAGCGCACATCTTCAGCTCAAAAGGAGGTGGAAGGCGCTATGTGCAAGCGATACACCCGGCCAGCTATCCCAGGCTTATCCGCTTGTTGTGTGCCACTACCTGGGACGAAACCGGTTCCACCTGGAGGTTGTAGAACCTTGCAAAGGTGTTGGGTGTTGCCCAGCCCGCTGCTCTGCAAATGTCTGTTAGAGAGGCACCTCTGGCCAAGGCCCAATAAGCTGCTACACCACGGGTAGAATGGGCTCGTAGCCCTACCGGGGGTGGCATGTTTTGGGCAAGATATGCCATAGTTATGGCGTCAACAAGCCAGTGGGCGATCCTCTGCTTGGAGACAGCGCTTCCTTTCCGCTGTGCACCAAAAGTAGACAAAGAGCTGCTCAGAGATTCTAAAGCTCTGCGTGCGATCCAAATAGATGCGTAAAGCACGCACCGGACACAGCGACGACAGGACTGGGTCTGCCTCCTCCTATGGCAGCACTTGCAGGTTTACCACCTAGTCCCTAAAGGGGTGGTGGGAACCTTGGGCACATAGCCCGGTCAGGGTCTCAGGATCACGTGAGAGTAACCTAGACCAAACTCCAGGCACGTTTCGCTGACAGAGAACGCTTGCAGGTCACCTACCCTCTTGATGGAAGTGAGTGCAGTCAGGAGGGCAGTCTTCAAGGCGAGTGCCTTAAGCTCGGCTGACTGCAAAGGCTCAAAGGGGGCTCTCTGTAGACCCTGAAGAACTACAGAGGTCCGCTGAGGGAACGAGGCGTGGCCTGGAGGGATTCAGCCTCCTGGCGCCTCTTAGGAACCTGATGATCAGATCATGCTTCCCTAAGGACTTACCGTCAACTGCGTCGTGGTGTGCTGCTATGGCAGCAATGTACACCTTCAAGGTGGAAGGGGACAGCCTTCCTTCCAACCTCTCTTGCAGGAAGGAAAGCACTGATCTGACTGTGCATCTCTGGGGGTCTTCCCGACGGGAAGAACACCACTTAGCGAACAGATGCCACTAAAAGGCATACAGGCACCTCGTAGAGGGAGCCCTAGCCTGAGTGATCGTGTCTACCATCGCAGGTGGGAGACAGCTTAGGTCTTAGGGGTGGTGCCCCTTCCCTGAGAAAGAAGGTCCTTCCTCAGGGGAATTTTGCCAGGGGGGAGCTGTCACGAGGAGCATGAGGTCCGAGCACCACGTCTGGGCGGGCCAGTGGGGTGCTTACCAGGACGACCTTCTCCTCATCCTCCCTGACCTTGCACAGGGTCTGTGCAAGCAGGCTCACTGGGGGAAAACGCATATTTGCGAATGCCATGGGGGCCAGCTGTGTGCCAGCATGTCTATGCCGAGGGAGGCCTCGGTCAGGGCGTACCAGAGCGGGCAGTAGGGAGGATTCTTGGGAGGCGAACAGGTGCACCTGTGCCTGTCGAATCGACTCCAAATCAGCTGGACCACCTGAAGGTGGAGTCTCCACTCTCCCCTGAGGGTAACCTGTTGTGACGGAGCGTCCGCCGTAGTGTTGAGATTGCCCGGGATGTGAGTGGCTTGCAGCGACTTGAGGTGCTGCTGACTCCAGAGGAGGAGACGGCGGGCGAGTTGTGACATACAACGAGACTGCAAACCACCTTGGCGGTTGACATATGCTACCATTGTCGTGTTGTCTGTCTGAACTAACACGTGCTTGCCCTGGATCAACGGCCGAAACCTCCACAGGGCGAGCAGAATTGCCAACAACTCGAGGCAGTTGATGTGCCAACGCAGCCGCGGACCCGTCCAGAGGCCAGTGGCTGCGTGCCCATTGCAAACGGTGCCCCAGCCCATTTTGGAGGCGTCTTTCGTGACCACGACACGCCTGGGGACCAGTTCTAGAGGAACACCTGCTCGTAGAAACGAGAGGTCGGTCCAAGGGCCGGAAAGACGGTGACAGACCGACGTAATGGCCATGCGGTGTCCCATGGCGCCATGCCCGTCTCGGGACTTGAGTCTGGAGCCAGTGCTGAAGCGGCCTCATATGCATCAACCTGAGCGGGGTGGCCACCGCCGAGGATGCCATATGCCCCAGGAGCCTCTGAAAAAGTTTCAGTGGAACCGCTGTTTTCTGTTTGAATGCCTTCAAACAGGCCAGCACCGACTGGGCGCGATCGTTCATAAGGTGTGCCGTCAAGGAGATTGAGTCCAACTCCAAACCGAGAAAAGAGATGCTCTGAACCGGGAGGAGCTTGCTCTTTTCCCAGTTGACCCGAAGCCCTAGTCAGCTGAGATGTGAGAGCACCAGGTCCCTGTGTGCGCACAACACATCTCGAGAGTGAGCTAAGATTAGCCAGTCGTCGAGATAGTTGAGAATGCGAATGCCCACCTCCCTTAACGGGGCAAGGGCAGCCTCTGCAATCTTCGTAAAGACGCGAGGAGACAGGGACAGGCCGAAAGGGAGGACTTTGTACTGATACACCTGACCCTCGAACGTGAACCGCAGAAAGGGTCTGTGTCGAGGAAGCATCGAGACGTGAAAGTACGCATCCTTCAGGTCTACCACCGCGAACCAATCTTGATGCCGGACGCTCGCTAGAATGCATCTTTGCGTCAGCATCTTGAACGGGAGTCTGTGTAAAGCCCGGTTCAGTACTCGCAGTACCGGGCAGTAAAAAGTGCCTCCCGTGACCTTGTCAGGTCTTCATGCACTTCTGGGAAGAAAGGAACGGGGCGGGGCGGGGCGTGGCTTTGAGTGGTGCCACGAGCCAAGGAACCAATCACCGAGCCATGAGGGTTCAGGGAAGAGCGGTGAAATCCATTCTAACCGACACTCGCGGCTGCCCGGGAAAGCATGTCGTCATCTCCGTGTCAGCCTGTGACTGGGCGGTAGACCCCGAAGAGAGGAGCCCAGCTGAGGCTTCCGACTGGACGAGCCTGCTCTCCGATGCTGTGCTCGAGAGCTCATCACTTTCGCGGGCTCCGAATAAGAGGTCGAACTCGCCGTGAGACGAGCCGGCGAACTCACCCAGAAGCCCGATCAGGGCAGACGAGCGTGCTGGGGAATGGGAGGTCTGCGGGGAGATACCCGGTGGAGGCGGTCCCATTGGGGTCCCCAAATCGCCCCCAGTGCTAGCCGCGCTGGCCTCAAACCCGTGGGTAAAAGGACCGAGGCGGGAGCCTCTGGGGTGGCTCGCTTTCTTACGAAGGCGAGCCGCGACCGCAACGTTGCCATGGACATATTCTCGCAATGAGAACATGACCATCCATGAACGCTGTCTCCGCGTGAGCAGTGCCCAGACACGAAAGACAGTGATCGTGACCTTTAGAAGGTGAGAGATAACGAGCACAACCAGGAATAACACACAATCGGAAAAGCATCTTTAAAAAGACGCGTCTTTCAAAAGACGTTCCATGTGTGTGCTCTTTTAGAGAAATATATACTCTTTTACAGGGGAAAAATGCTCTTTCAGAAAATATACTCTCTAGTTTTTCAGCCGAAGCACCCAGGGGCATTCTCTGCAGTGCACCAGTGCAGAGGAGGGAGAAGCCGCTGAAATGCGCCATCAGATCCAGCAGAGGTGAATGAACAGTAGTATTCAGCTCAATGAGCATGACCGTTCGGCTCCGAAGAGAAAATCTGAATGAGTGGTTGCATACCAGCTCCTTTTATACCCGTATGTTCAGGGGAGTGGCATGCAAATACCACTCGCCAATTTTCATTGGCCTTTTATCAAGACCAGAGGTGTCTCGGGCTCCCAAGAGTGACCCCTAGTGTCACTACATCGACACCAACGTCGAGTGAGTGACAGATAGGGAAGCCAAGTTTCAGTCAAACAGAGCACATCCAAACAATGATCTGTAATAATTTAAATTACAATTAGTGCTTTGGTGGAAAGAGATCTAATGTTTAGTAGCCCTATCTTTATATGGTGTTTATCTTTAATTTGTTTGCTTTGTTCAAGTTTGACCTTAATCAGATTTTTTTTGTGACAATCAGACAGTTTTGTGTTTGGTAGTTCGGGGAACAGACACAGTCTCTACGTGATATCTAGGTGATACAGTCTCTATGTGTTGTAGTTTATGTGACCTGTGTGACGTCTCAAGGCAGCTAGCAGACATTCAGATTAACCAGTTTGTCTGCTTCCTGACCTGGGCCCCAGTTAGTCAAATACTATCATTATTAAGATTATGAGCCAAATTACAAGAGAGGAGAGCGGCACCTTCCCTGGAGGGATGGAGTCCGTCTCTCTTTAGCAGGTCAGGTGTACCCCAAAAACTCTTCCAATTGTCTATAAATCCAATGCTATTCTCCAGACACCTCTCAGACATCCAGCCATTCAGTGATACTAATCTACTATAAACCTCGTCACCACGATGAACAGGGAGGGGGCCAGAGCATATTACAGTGTCTGACATCGTTTTTGCAAATTGACACACCTCTTTAACATTATCTCTAGTGATTTCCGACTGGCGAAGCCGGACATCATTAGTGCCGAAATGAATAACAATTTTAGAAAATCTATGTTTAGCATTAGCCAGCACTTGTAAATTTGATTTGATGTCAGACACTCTGGCATTTAACAATAGTGGCTGGAGTCTCTATTTCCATGTTCCTTACAATAGAATCACCAATAACAAGGGCTCATTCAACATGATTCTCAGTGGGTGCATCACTGAGTGGGGAGAATCGATTAGAAACCCTAACAGGAACGGGAGAGTGGTGTCGCTTTGCTGAGCGAGTATGCCGCCGAGACGTCACCCAAACGCCCTGCTGCGAGGGCTCTACAGGCGGAACCAAAGTGTGTGTGTTGCTCTCTGTACTGCCCGCATCCGAAACAGTATCTACCGGCTTCTCTTTCTCACTGACCTCCACTAGCGTTCGGATGCGTGCCTCTAACTCATGAAACTTCTCCGTCAGCCTGACTAATTCCTTACATTTATCACATGTGAATCCCTCACTGCTGACGGAAGAGGCTATTGTAAACATGTGACATGCAATGCAGGAAGAAATAACATGAGCGGATGCCATGACATACCGCAGTTGTTTGTTGTTGTTGTTGTTGGTTGTTCCTGAGTGGTGAGGGTTTGAGATTGATGTGAATCCTTCACGCAATTGTTTGTTGTTATGGTTGTTCTTGATAAGCTGTGCTTTGAGATCGATGCAATAGTCCATGTAACACAGAGGAGAAAACGGTTGCACACTGTAAAATGAGCACAGTTTAATCACGATAAAAATAGAAAGTGGATGCACGTGGAAAATGCACACAGTTGAATCGCGATAACAGAATAATGTGGGGGGAAACCCGATGTGCGCTGAAAAATGGCAGATGTTAAGGATTAAAGGCTGAAAACAGATAGGTAAGCGATGCTAAAAAAGCTAGCAGGCTACAAACACAGACTCGAGCTAGGCGCCAGCAGCAACAGGTAAAATACACACAGATGAAACAATAGAAAAGCGGAAAAACCCGAAACACATAGTAAAATAACAAAGGATAAAAAGACGAACGTATGAGAATAAGAATAAGCAATGCTAAGCAGGCTACAAACACTCGTGCAGCATGCAGTCTGCAACAGGAACAGGAGACCATGTGTTGCAGTGATGTTACCATGGGTATGTTGTTACCTGTGGCAAAACTAACATGCAACCTTTCATGGCTAATTTATTTCATAAGATAACAAAATGGTAATAGCAATTTGATAAAAGACACCAAAGTTCAATAAATAGTTGCAATTAGAAATAATAATAACAGGAATAAAAAATTATTCCGACAAGTAATATAGTACATTAGCCTTTAGGCTAGTTATAGCTGCAAAGCAACGTAGCAACTTAGTGCATTAAAATAAAATTCAACTGATGTGTGGTCACAGGTGTGTGTATATTGGCTTTTTTTGTTTTGTTTTTTGTTTTTTTGGCTTTTTAACGTGACTCATCCAATCAGAATTTAGAGTCGGAACTGTAAGTTTTATAAAATAGATTTAATAATTAAATAAAAATTGTGTCTTTAATCATCTCTGTGTTTTATAAAAGTTATAATGCAGCTTGTGAACTTCATTGCTTGATTTAATCTTTGTCCTTAATGTGTTGTTGTTCTCATTCTGAATCCGACCCACCTGTTAGCATACATTGATATGCGTTGTCAGACACAGAGAATATGTGTGGTGGGGCTTCCATGCGCTCTTTGCCTCTGTAAGCCACAACCACTTTTTATTGTATACACCGGGAGCCATTTGTTAGGATTCACAGTCACACAGAACAATCCAGAGTAGGTCTGCAGAGAGAAATCACAGAGATTCATTAAAGTGATATTGAGTGCTCCTGCCAGACCATTTTTAAAGAACTAGCAATTACTTACATAACTCATCCATGCTGCATAACAATCTTTGAGGTTAAACAGCACCAAGGGCTCATTGAGGTGGGTCATCATGGCCATGTCCTCAGTTTTATCATACTTGGGTGGATTCATGGGGTGACAGTCCTCATCCTTCACTGTCACTATCTGTAGAAAACAATGTCATGTCACTCTTTAGAGCAGTAGTTCTCGACTGGTATAACGTCAGGGTCTGCATAGTTCAACAGTCAAAAATAAACAAAAATGTCCTTGCAATCAAACATTAAAATATGTTAATATTACCATGAACTGCATTGGCCGAACAAAATGCCAAATTATTAACACTGTAAGAAACTGTATGTGTGAGCTAGGAATTAATTAATTCTTATTCTACATCATTACTGTATGTAAGGAAATTTATAATGGAATTAGTCACGTTCGACAACCATTATAAGCAAGATAAATGACAAATAATTAGATTATTTGTCTGAATAAAATTTTCCACAATTAAAATCATAATACAACGTCTCGTTGTATCCGCTCACAATTTCTATTGTAAGGAATTAGCTTTAATAAGGGAATTATGATTAATTCACTTATTGGAGTAATATTGTTCTCATGGCTTATTGAAAATAATATCACGCATATTTAGGTATAGCTTTGAAGCTAAATCTTTTAAAAACAGGATGAGATTATCAAAATATACCACAGTCAAATTATCTTTGAATACAGGCAAACTTTATTGCTATTTTAAACATAAAACTAATCTAACACATACAACATGAAACAGGTTGGTGAGTAGTGACAGAATGTGAAATAAATGATCAATACAGAGAAAATGAACTTTATGGAGTCTGTTGACAATGCCTTAAGAACCATTTATCCTCCTTTGAGTCTAAATCGATTTGCAATTGGATTACCCAAAGTATTTAGCTAATACACCAGCACTTTGAGCAAAAGTCTGGAGATGTACTTGCGTGTCGCTGCGTTTCCTTGCATTGCGTTTCCTTGAATTGCTTGGTTCTTTGGCGTTTGAAGAAAGTTCGTTCCGTCGATGTCTTGGACTCTGTTATGATCGCGGATAGTTATTGTCTGGATGGATGATGAGGTGAGCTTTGAAACAAGGCCTTCTGCAAGGAAGAATCACAACTCCCGTTGGGTGTGTGAACCATAGAGCAGAGAGTGAGAGGCTTCCTCGGGAGTTTTCCTTGGACTCTACATGGCACGGAGGATCTGGAAAAAGCAAGAGAGCCGAAGAGAGGAGACCAAGCGATGGTTCCAAGAGAGAGTTCTAAGAGAAGAGAGATTGTTCTAAGAGAGAGTTCTTGGTAGGAGAGTTTTAAACTAAAATTGGCCACACCCCAAAGGTGTCCTGAGCCAATCATAAGTGGCTTTTCAGAGTCACATGGTCAACTGGTCTGTCCTTTTCAAAGTTGATTTACAATCCTTTGTGTGGAGAATTCTTACCACTTCCCGCTCAAAATAGTGCATGTTTAATCATGAACTTATATCTTGAAAACGGTGCAAGAGACATGACATTTGTTGTCATTTACATACTAAATGTGACATACTTTCATGACTATTATACGTGTAAGTAACAAAACATGCAAGTCCCTGATTACAAATCATACTGGTTAATTCACTAGTTTTACAACATGGATAAAACATTACACGTTATGAGAAACCTGATTGCCAGGGTATATTATCAGGTTAAACCTTGAATAGCTATCATTCTTAGTAGAAAGAGATGAATAACACAAGATTAACGATTATACTTATTGATTTGTTAGTTAGAAGTGATTACAAATCACTACACATATTTTAAAAAGGTACATCAGACTATAATCATTCATTTGTCAGTTATAAAAGTAATCACAGGTTATATAAAACATACATGATACATAAGATATATAGATATATCTAAGGCAACTACTGGTGATTAATACAGCTTATTGGCAGCAATTTTGAGACCGTTGCCTATTAAAAACCATGAGAGTGGGATCCATGCGGTCTCTGCTGAGCTAAGAGGAAATGTCTTTGGAATGTGCAGATGGGGAGAGGAGGTGTCCCGGGAGAGAAACAAAATGTCACTGTTTTAGGTCTGTGTTGATTTCGGGCCTTGGGACTGTCTTCACAAGTCTCCGTTTCCTGATATGGCTGTGGATTTATGCATTAAGGTCACAAGGTGTTACTTGGCCATTTGGTCTTACAGAGGGTTTAAGTTTGTGGAACAAAGAAGGGTCGTCTTTATTGGTCAGCTCTGTCATTACCTCTGTCAAATCCTAGTTTGAGATTAAGCAGGCATGGGAGAGACGGTCTCCTTCAGCAATTTAGGCGCCATGGATTCGTTTTTATGACTCTCTAATGGCTTGGTGGGGGATCTCTCTGATCTGTGAAATGTGGTGTTGTGTTTATTTGATGGCTTCGTTCATGGATAATCCTACAACATGACAAAGGCTAAATAGGAAAATCTTTTGAATTTCGATGGTTTGCAGGCAATAATTAACCATAGGATTCAAATCATGTTCATCCTCAAAGCAAGTGAACACGCATTTAATTTGAGTGGTATTTTTTTTACCTTACAGACTTTTGTTTATGGTTTTCAAGGATGAGGGGTGGTCAAGCAACCTGTCCATGTTGGCATTGGCCTTATTTGGCTAGCTTCTACCAAGTGACATATGAATTTACACCAAATATACAGTAGATTGATTGGGCACACAGCCGTTGACATCAACACTAACAAATATGGGAAGCATTTTCTTTTCCCTTCCAAAACTTGATTTATTTTGCTATCCTAGCTCTGCACAATTATATGTTTTTCCCTGCTCTCTGCGACCCTATCAGAGCAGACCTGTGATCCACAAGTTGAAAACTGCTTTCTTTTTCTTTGAGAGAAACTGGTCTCCATTCCACAGTGTAATGCTGTTATGAAGTATTTTTCTACCATCTGATTAATTCAAGCTTAAAGTACATGTAACTTCGTGTTTTTACAAGCCGTGTCAGCAGAGAGCAGTCAGCCTGTCTCAACAAACCTTTACAAGCAGCGCTGCTAAAGAATGAAAGCTGCTCGCACCAAGTAGGTATTTCTGCAGCCCAGAGATCTCCAAATGAGGACAGAATCTCCAAAAGAAGGCGGGGTTACTCTATAAGGGGGCTGGGCCAGTTCCAAAAGTGGGCGACACTTCCACACACGGTTAGGGTTAGGGAAGGAGTTATCTTTATATCTTTGCTAGCGGTTTGGAGCTCAGCCTGCAGCTTTATCCTTCTCGTTCAAACAGGAAGCATTCTTGATAGGTAGACCAAGCACAACAGAATGCAGGGATCTCGAGACGCGACTTGATACAGCATCATTTGTGATGCAAAAACGTACACTGAGAGCCTCCAAAAGCATCCGTCTGACTAAATGTACCAACAGCGACATTTAAAAATGGTGCAGACGGAAAGCAAGAACGCGTCCTGTAAGAACAGGACAAATTGACCAACTCATTTGTAAAATGGATTGCTGTTGACTGTAAGCTTATATTCAATCATATAGGAATAAAACAAACAATATATTGACTTCTAAAGCCATACTGGGCCATCTCTGAATCACTGCTCAGGACGTCACAAAACTGGAAAACAATATTGGCAATATGAAAATGTTATGATAAAAATTACATAAAAAAATAAAGAGGAAGAACAGAACAGAATATCAGTGGGAAAAGAGGGCCATACATTTGCTAATATTCACCAATTGTAACAGTTTATCTACTGCAATGAATATTAAACAAGTTCAACATTAACAAACATTAAAAAAAATCAAAGAAGAAAAATATTGACATCAAATTATTGTCACATATTTTGTACTGCTATATACAATTTCAGTTAGAATATTTTGATTGTATATAATATACTTTGTCCACCAGACCAAAACTGAATGTAATACTCACAATCTGAGATTTAACCACAAGTGATCACCAGCTGACAGTCTCCTTGGCAGAGCAACAAGACTCCTTTTATTAAGATGTGCCAAGCCAGCAAAAATCAGCCTCTATATTTGGGCATGTAATTCTATTCAAATCTTAATCACATCACACTCGTGTATCTTCTTCAGCTCTGGTCTTTAGTTGAGCCTTGGAAATTCAATGGCTAATTGACTGTGTCACCAGGATCAGGTAACAACATTCAAGGATTTGGATTTAAATTTGCATGCCTGCAGATCCATGAGACCATTTTGTTATGCACTCCCACAATCAAAATTTACCTTGTTGCATAGACTATGTCTAAAATATAGGGCTAATTAACGCATTCATTTTGTGCGATTAATTGTATTTTCGTAACTTTTTTTTTATTGAATAAATAAACTCAATCAATCATGCATTCTGACCCGTACGTAAATTCCATAATAAAAGTACAGGTATGTAATTTCCTACTATTGCAATTCAAGCTTGAATTACATGTAACCGTGTTTTTACAAGCCATGTCAGCATGGGGCAGTCAGCACACCTCAACAAACCTCACAAGCAGCACAGCCACAGAATGACAGCCAGAATGCATTCTTCACAGCTGGATTAAGCACAGCAGAATGCAGGGATCATTAGACAGTTCTTTTAACTTGACAAAGCATCCTGAAAACGTGTTTTGACGAAAAAAAAAAAAAAAAAAACAGTTAGGCGCACCAAAAACCTCTGTCATGTACATAGACCCACAATATAATTTTAGGAACATAACCTGTGAGAACAGGAAAGACTGACAAACTCAATTAAAAAATTGAATAGGTTTATGTTTAATGGTATGTAAATAAAACCAACAATATATTGACTTTAAAAGTGTGTACTTTTATTGTGTAAAAGTACACAAGGTCAACAATTTTTTTAAATTTATTTATTATTATTTTTTTATTGTTTACAATTATTCCATTATTTAATTAATATCCTCTCATCCTGATCTTATTATCTTGATCAAAATCTTGATGCATACGCCATATCAGTTACTCCTAAAGCAGCACAAGTTCACAATTGAGACCTTGATTGTGATTTGGTCACATGACATGGGATGCCTCAATCCATCTCAAAGTCATTCCTTTCCGCACTAAGGAAAAGGTGCCTAAATTCATCTAATAATTTTAACCCCTGAACTTCCCCCAGACCTAAAAATACCACCTACAAAGCTCAGTTTGATGTAATATACTGTATCATTCTTCATCTGTGTTAATCTGTGAGATCTTTTGTTTGCATTATGTGGAGAAGCCTGAGTGGAGGACACCAACTTTAAGTCCTCTACACCTGTGAGCTGTCTAATGTTAAACTTAGAATCAGTCTTTCAAGAAAAGCATTCAGGAACAGGAGGTTCAATGCTTTGCTAATATATTGTGACAATGAATATTTATTTAATATATATACACTTACATTTGTACTATTTCACAGATATTTTAGATCTGTTAAACCTGCCCCAACTCATAAATTTAACCTCATTTCTTAACAAAATTCAATCAACGTAACAGGCAGATAAATGTATTCACAATAATTTATGATTTTTTTTTTTCACTGTTTCGGCTGCTGGGGCAGATGGAAATGAAGATCATTGAATAAAGCTTAAATTTGGGTCTGTTCCTCACACAGATCTATCATACAGCTTCTGAAGACTTGGATTACAATATAGCACACAAATAAAATAAATTACTGTAAAGAGGTTCAAGCCGGAAGGACACGGGAGGTGGTTCAAAGTCAACGTGAGTCAACCTTTAATGTAAGTGTCTTCAGCTCTCAACAAAATATCTACTTTCAGCTTCACATTAACACATCAGCTTTACAGCTTCTCAATAACACATCAGCTTCACAATATCAAGCACCCAGAAAGTGACTCTATACTCTCTCTCCCCGTCTTGCTGCTGGCGTGGTTCCTTTTATACCGCTCGCCCCAAGCTTACTGCAATTGGAAATAGGTGTTAGTCATTATCTGGCTCAGATGCATGCACCCTTACCACTTTCTCTCTCTCCAGACGAACGTTGGACCATGCCCCCCCCTGCCACAATTACTTTTATGATTGTTTTATAGTGCATTTGTGGTGTATTTTATGGTCATGTTTTTGAGCATCATATTCTGAAAACTCCTTTTGTGTCCCACAGCAAAAAAATGAAAAAATTTAAATAAACGATTAAGTAATGATGAAATGATGACTAACTTTTATTAATTGTAACATTTTAAAGTTTAGTCTTGGATAAAGTTCAATAATCCTTTGAAACAAGTACAATACAGCATCATAAATCACACAGAACAAAATAAAACCATTTTAATGTCAAATTAGGTAAATGCATCAATTGCTGGCATTGAACATTTACTTAAATTAATTATGAACAGGCTACAATAAAATCATCAGATTAATTCCATGAATTCATTATTCATGGATTCAATAAGGATTCGTAAACATTTGTACACTAAAGTTGTTCATACATAAAATGAAAATGTTAATATGTTAATATGGAAATGTAAGCAAAGGTATGTGTGCTAGCACCATGGGTATCTGCAGGATTTAATCTGAGGGTATGCACAGAAATCTGCCTAGAGGTCTGCACGGTCCTTAAAATGAAACCCAAACCTGACCCGAATCCAAGACCATGTGGCCCAACCCTACCCAGCCTGAACGATATGGTCAGATTTTAAGCCCAAGCCCGACCCCAACCTGAAATCGCTTACTATCTAATTTCTTCTTCTAGTATCTTCTCCTAGTGTATAGCTGTATTTTAAGTAAGCATATAGGCAACATTCTTAACAGTACTGAAACCGTAAACATACACAGTTTTAACAAGGCACAGCAGCCTTAGTACACTAGAGCAGAAGGGGAAAAAAGCATTGCTTTACTGTTTATTTGCTGAAATTTTACTTGGTGCAGAACAATCTGGAATAATATGAAACAATGAAACAGTCCCCTCTATGCAGCCTGAACTTGTTCACATTGTTGAATCTTTGTGACAACTGTGCTAAAAACTATCTAGACGCAGTGCAAAGAATGAAACAGTGCGCAGGTGTCTCAACATGCGTTTTTGACAGTCTGAAGTTCTTTTTAGCTTGACATGGTGTTTAAATGCACGAGACGCTGAAGAAAAAGTGAGACAAGGTGCAAATGTCAAAGACATTCGTCCACCAAGTGTTTAAACAATGGGAAAACAGAACAGACATGCGCAAAAACAGAACAGACATGCGCAAAAACAGAACAGACATGCGCAAAAACACATTCGGTGTGAACGGCCCCCCACTCTGTGAGTGAGAGCGCATGCGCGAAACAAGATCGGTAGGCAAAATCATGTTCTTGCAAATATAGTAATTGCACAGAACTCTTTTTGTTCCATACTATAAAATTGCAGAGAAATTACGATCTTGAACTGAAGTGTCCAATAACTTCCGTTCAGTAATGACTACTCTTGGAAAGAATTAGCATGTTAATGTGGGTATGACAAAATGATAGGAAATTGGTCTTGGTGGACTATATCTGCTACGCTGCTGCTGCTGCTGCTGCTAATGCAGAGCATGAACAGAGACTTGCTACTGCTAGAACATACACAGACATACTGAGTTAATCATGTGGACATGCTGCTGCTGTTGCTGCTGCTGCTGCACAATTAGACAAAATGCAAGACATGCTGCATCGAGCATGTATGAAATGCTGCTGCACAAATAGACATACAAACAAATCTCCTTGTAGCAGAACTAGACCCGTGAAGCTGGGGAGGAGGAGGGTTGCTTATGTGCAAAACTGAGCAGTTTAAATGTTAGACAAAAGATGGATGCAAAATGACTGGCTACCTGATTACATGTCAGAGGACCAATCAGCTTACACCATTCGAGCCAACTGGCTAACAGACAACAAGCTCAAGAACCAATCAGCTTGCGCCACATGGAGTTTCATGGCTGAACTTGGGTCATTTAGTGCATTAATATTCTATGAATAGAATTTTAAAACTTTTGAAAAGTAAAAAAAGAAAAAGACTACAAAGAAAAACAATTTATACCAGAAAGGATGCATGCTTACTGTATGCATTATGAACAAGGGTAATAGGTAAGCGTATGTCAGTGTTGTAGAAATCATACTGTATGGTGATATTCTGTCTTCTAATCATTATAGTTATCTTTGCTGTATGATGACATCCCAGAAATAGACCCAAGAGAGGGAGCTTTGATCCTTTTTAACATGTTTATATGTTGGGACTTTGATGATGTCATGGGAGTGTGTTTTGAAACAGGCTGCCAAAAGGATACTGTGACAGATGGCTGAGGAGCCTGCAGCGCTGTTATTGATGTGGGAATTGTACAGAAATCAGGGGGGTTGTTGTTAACTGAAACAAAAACACACTTGTTTATTTTTTTACTCATTTATCCGTGCAGCAGTTTGACTCAAATAAAGTCATGATACACTGTCAGACTTACAATTCTCAACTTCTTTGTTATTATTTTGGTTCAGCTGGCTTGTTTGGTTCATATTGAAAGAGTTTAGAGAATGTGGGATTTTTTTGTTGGTGCGTAAAACTACTGTTGTGCCTACAGATTGTTCACTGGGTGTGTGTGTGTGTATATATATATATATATATATATATATGCATTGTATATATATATACAGTTGAAGTCCAAAGTTTACATACACTTAGGGTGAAGTCATTAACTCATTTTTTATTGACTCCACAGATTTCATATTAGCAAACTATAGTTTTGGCAAGTCGTTTAGGACTTCTACTTTGTGCATGACACAAGTAATTTTTCCAACAATTGTTTCAAATTTAATTGACTATATCACAATTCCAGTGGGTCAGAAGTTTCCATACACTAAGTTAAATGTGCCTTTAAGCAGCTTGGAAAATTCCTTAAAATTATGTCAAGCCTTTAGGCAATTAGCCAATTAGACTCTGATAGGCTAATTGGCTAATTTGAGTCAATTAGAGATGTACCTGTGGATGTCTTTTAAGGCCTACCTTCAAACTCAGTGCCTCTTTGCTTGACATCATGGGAAAATCAAAAGAAATCAGCCAGGACCTCAGAAACAAAAATTGTGGACTTCCACAAGTCTGGTTCATCCTTGGGAGCAATTTTCAAATGCCTTAAGGTACCGTGTTCATCTGTACAAACAATAGTACGCAAGTATAAACACCATGGGACCACACAGCCATCATACCACTCAGGAAGGAGACACGGTCTGTCTCCTAGAGATGAACGTAGTTTGATGCGAAAAGTGCAAATCAATTCCAGAACAACAACAAAGGACCTTGTGAAGATGCTGGAGGAAACAGGTAGACAAGTATCTATATCCACAGAAAAACGAGTCCTATATCTAATTAATTACCTGAAAACCTGCTCAGCAAGGAAGAAGACAATGCTCCAAAACTGCCATAAAAAAGCCACACTACAGTTTGCAAGTGCACATGGGGACAAAGATCTTACTTTTTGGAGAGTAAGGTCTGGTCTGATGAGACAAAAATTTAACCTTTTGGCCATAATGACCATCATTATGTTTGGAGGAAAAAAGGTGAGGCTTGCAAGCCAAAGAACACCATCCCAACTGTAAAGCACAGGGGTAGCAGCGTCATGTTGTGGGGGTGCTTTGCTGCAGGAGGGACTGGTGCATTTCACAAAATAGATGGCATAATGAAAATGATGTGGATATATTGAAGCAACATCTCAAGACATCAGCCGTGAAGTTAAAGCTCTGTTGCAAATGGGTCTTCCAAATGGACAATGACCCCAAGCATACCTACAAAATTGTGGCAAAATGGCATAAGGACAACAAAGTCAAGGTATTGGAGTGGCCATCACAAAGCCCTGACCTCAGTCCAATAGAAAATTTGTGGGCAGAACTGAAAAAGCATGTGTGAGCAAGGAGGCCTACAAACCTGACTCAGTTACACCAATTCTGTCTGGAGGAATGGGCCAAACTTCCAGCAACTTATTGTGAGAAGTTTGTGGAAGGCTACCCACAACATTTGACCCAAGTTAAACAATTTAAAGGCAATGATACCAAATACTAACAAAGTGTATGTAAACTTCTGACCCACTGGGAATGTGATGCAAGAAATAAAAGCTGAAATAAATAATTCTCTCTACTATTATTCTGACATTTCACATTCTTAAAATAAAGTAGTGATCCTAACTGACCTAAGATAGGGAATGTTTTCTATGATTAAATGTCAGGAATTGTGAAAAACTGAGTTTAAATGTATTTGACTAAGGTATATGTAAAGTTCTGACTTCAACTGTATATATACATACAGCTCTTGAAAAAATGTTCAGTTTCTCTGGATTTACTATTTATAGGTATGTGTTTGAATAAACTGAAAATGTTTGTTTTATTCTATAAAGTACTGACAAAATTTCCACCATATTCCAAATAAAAATATTGTTATTTATATGCAGAAAATGACAACTGGTCAAAATAACAAAAATGATGCAGTGTTTTCAGACCTCGAATAATGCAAAGAAAACAAGTTCATATTCATTTTTAAACATCACAATACTAATGTTTAAAAATTTGTTTAAAAGAGTTCAGAAATCAGTATTTGGTGAAATAACCCTGATTTTTAATCACAGCTTTCGTGCGTATTTGCACACTTTCCACCAGTCTTTCAAATTGCTGTTGGATGATTTTATGCCACTCCAGGCTCAAAAATTCAAACAGGAATTCAACAGACACAGGAATGGAATGGCTGCTCTACATGTAGGGATGCTGATTTAAGAAACATTTGGAGTGGTCTCTTAATTTTTTCCCCAGAGCTGTATGTATACACACACACACACACACACACACACACACACACACACGCAAAGTGGTTTATTTATTTTTATTATTATTATTACTATTATTATTATTTTATGTTAACCAAATGAATCAAGTGCCCCATCTGCTGGTTAACTACAATAACTGCAAAAGATACTAATGGCAAGATACTGTAGGCTACAAGCATAGAATCAGATTCCTATAGCCTACCTCAACACTTAAACACTTTTCTCTCTGTAAACATTGCCACAACTTTGACAAGTCTCAGTAGACTACAATGTTCATATTTAATTATCAATAAGAAGTGGTCATAGAGTGTCAACAACAAAACAGATGATCTGAGCACCAACATGATCCAGCTGCCATTTACAAACCAAATACTGAAAGTGTCATTTATTTATAATAGATTACATGATATGGAAGTGGAAAAGGTCTGTACCTTTAAAACGAGGCTCTTCAATGCTGATCTTAAGAGATCCTGGAAAAACTAAATTATTTGGACAAACACAAAAATAACATACTACAAATGTGATGTGATATTCACCATGAGTCAAATGTAACATTTATTTAAGATCTCGTAATTTGATCTGATGAAGATAATGTGATCGGACAATGTGGTCCTCTAATGAATATTACCTAATGCCTAGCTATATTGATATACTATATTGTGATATTTACACTGGCTATCCCACACATGTTTCTATATAAAAACATGTGAGGGTAGTAATAGATTACAGGTAATCTGGATTACATAAACAGATTTAAAAAAAAAAAATTGTATGGATTAAATAATTACATATAGATTACAAGGGTTGTCGAATTGCATGCAAACATGATACTAGCCAGTAGCAAGGTGGCTATAATTACACTGTAGATGCGGAGCAGTCTCACTCAGGATTTAACAGCTGGATTTACAAAAATAACTTCAAAAAAGTAAACTACATTTTGTTAAATGCATTTAAGCAACATTATGTCAAAATGGAACAAGACTATCGTACTCAAAGGCATGTGACAACAAATCAACAAGCGTTAGGTCAAACCATTCAGAAGTTATCTTCCCAGCAATGAAAAAGCTTCAGAGTTGTTCACAACTTTATGAAAAGTACACTTTTCACACACTTCCCTAACAAAAAACCTAAACTTGCCACAAGTTTGGCTCGTTATTTTCAATGAGCTTGTGATTCGCCGCAAATGCTAGCCAGAATTTTGCAGCTCTTCACCACTAATGGTGAAACTCCGGCAAACTTTTGGCAAACATTTGCAGTGAATCACAAGCTCATTTGCATGTGAAAATTATCAGTGGCGAATTTGCCATGAACTTTCGATTTTTGTAAGGGTTTTCAGAGACTTTATAAAAACAGTTTGTAGTGTAGTTGTTTCGTGTTTGTCCAAATAATTTTGTTTTTCAAGATCGGGTACAGACTTTTTCCACTTCCTTTTCATGTAATATTTTGCTAATTGTAAATACATGTATCTTTAATATCACCTTATAAAACACACATCATCATGTGATCAGCACAACACTATACACATACACTGATGAGCCAAAACATTATGACCACTCAGAGGTGAAGCGAATAATGTTAATCATCTCCTAATAAGGTCACATGTCAAGGTCTGGGTAGATTAGATGGTAAGCGAACAATCAGTTCTCGTAGTCAACGTGTCGAATGCAGGAGAAATGGACAGAAGTAAAGACCTGAGCAACTTTGACAAGGGCCAAATGATTATAGCCAGAAGACTGAATCAGAGCATCTCTGAAACTGCAAGGCTTGTCGGGTGCTCCTGGTCAGCAGTGGTGAGTACCTACCAACACTGGTCTGAGGAGGGACAAACCACAAACTGGTGACAGGGTGTTGGGCACCCAAGGCTCATCGATGCATGAGGGCAACGAAGGCTATCCCATCTGGTCCAAACCGACAGAAGGTCTACTGTAGTATGTCACAGAAACTTTTAATGATGGTTACGGGAGGAATGTGTCACAAAACACAGTGCATCACACCCTGCTGCTTATGGGGCTGTGTAGCCGCAGACCGGTCAGAGTGCCCATGATGACCTCTGTCCATGATCAAAAGCAGCTACAATGGGCATATGAGCATCAGAACTGGACCTTGGAGCAGTGGAAGAAGGTCTCCTGTTCTGATGAGTCCTGTTTTCTTTTACATCACGTGGATGGCCGTGTACGTGTGTGCCGTTAACCTGGGGAAGTGATGGCACCAGGATGCACTGTGGGAAGATGACAAGCTGTTGGAGGGAGTGTGATGCTCTGGGCAATGTTTTGCTGTGAAGCCATGGGTCCGGCCATTCATGTGGACGTCAATTTGCTGGCCACCTACCTAAACATAGTTGCAGACCAGGTACATCCCTTCATGGCAATGGTATATCCTTTTGGCAGTGGCCTCTTTCAGCAGGATAATGTGCCCTGCCACACTGCACACATTGTTCGGGAATGGTTTGAGGAACATGAAGAGTTCAAGGTGTTGCCCTGGCCTCCAACTTCCCCAGATCTCAATCCGATTGAGCATCTGTGGGATGTGCTGGACCAACAAGTCCAATCCATGGTGGCTTCACCTCGCAATTTACAGGATGTCTGCTAATGTCTTGGTACCACAGGACACCTTCAGGGGTCTTGTAGAGTCCATGCCTCGGTGGGTCAGCGCTGTTTTGGCAGCACGCAATGGTAGAATGAGGGAAGAGGCGACCCAAGTAACAGTGAAAACAAGTCAGATTTGTTTTGGATCCAAACACAGAAAATAAACACTGGAGGGCGGTGATGGAGAGCTGATGGGAAGCTGATGGTTCCACCACACAAAAAAGTACTGAGGAATCCTAGGAGGGTGGCCAGCCAGGCCACTGGTTGCAGCCAGTCCCAGTGATGAACAGGGGTAGATGCTCACAGACCAGTGAGAGATGGGTAAGTAGAACACAGAGGACTATCTGGGAGAGCTGAGAGGGACCAGAGCAGATCACAGTGAGACTGGTGACTGGATCTGAGGAGGAATGCCTAGGATGGCAGAAAACAAGAAAAACCAACATGAGAATGAATGAACGATCAGACAGACAGACAGACACACATGAGTGAGTTAAATAGAGGAAGAAATTGACATCAAACAAGGAACAGGTGAAGCTAATCAAGCCATGTGCTGATGAGTCTGAGCTCCTATGGGGAAACCCCACACCATGACAAGCACATGGCACACCAGAACAAAGGGAAATGCTGGGAACATGCAGAGACAATACAGACTCAACAAACAGATCCTCCAGGAAGCCTGACATGCGGAGGACCAACAGCATATTAGGCAGATGGCCATAATGTTTTGGCTCATCAGTGTGTGTTATTCTCAACATGGTTAGTGATAATATGATATGCTACTGTATAAAGTAAGATACACAAAAAGTCCTTCTGATGTTGTAAATGATCATAACTCATCATGGATCAGAGTTAGAAACAGAAACACTGTTGCTCTAGATCATGTATGTTATCATGAACTCCTTAGTTAGATTATCAAGTACTGCAAATAATTACTGTAACTGGTTTAACGGTCTTCACTGGTTGAATGAGCATAAGATATAAAAAGAGAGCACAGAGAAACTTCATCATTTACATAGAGTAAAAATAAGTGTTGTAACAGCAGGTGTATCCTGTGAGACAGGGCAGAAAATCTCCACAGCACACTGCATCTGCTAGAAGAGAAACTTCAACAATGATGAAGGTTTATACATATGATGGAACATTACATGGGAGAATGCTGCTTTTTGTGTCATATTGTTTAGACTGTTATTGTAATTAATAAGAGAACAAATACCTGCCATTCACTAACACTAGTTCATGTACTGATGATGTTACCCATCTCATCTCTAAATGTAATTCAGTACTGCTACCTATTTTTTATATATTTTAAAACTGAAGAGAGTTTTTTTTTTTTTTTTTTTTTTGTAAATAGTGCTGCATAATAGGCCTTTAATGATTTCATTGGTAAAACATACATTTATATTTGTTAATACTCACATAAAGCCAATAACCTTGAGATTTCTGTTAGTTATTTCTCTAGACACATACTTCTGGAAGAACACATCTGACTTTAAATTGAAAGAATAACAGTAAACAGTTCAACTATAATGCAGTTTATTTTCATTCATAAAGCACAATAATGCGCATAGATCTTTTAACAAAACAAAAGCCAAATTACACAAATCAAGTCACTAAGACCCTTAAACTATTTTGAATAATTTCCAGATGAATAATTTCTACAACTCTACATGTCAGAAACTATCATTCACTATCACAAAAATCAAGACAAGACAAAAACATATTTGATTTCAGTCACTGCACTGAGATTTCTTGATGTTTCTGGCAGTGGCTCTTGAGCCGACAGTCACTTCACATGTCAGATCTTTGTCTTTCTCCCACTCTGAGCTCTCAGTGGTGAAATAACTGCTCATTTTGAATTTCTCATTAGGCTGTTGTTCAGCAGAGCTTGTGAAGACACCATCAGTAACTGAGATTCCATTGACAAGCCAACGCACATCAGCAAAACCCATGGGCATATCATTGATCAGACACACCAGAGTGATTTTACTGGAGCTTTGATCTTCACTGGATGGGAGGATGTTCACAACAGGAGGAGGAACAGCAGAATCTACACAATTATACAACAAGATTAACACATTTATAAGAAAGGAGGTTAACTTGACTGTGACACATTTTAAATATTAAATAACAATTCCGAATTACACGTTTCTCCATGTAAACAATGAACATCAATCTTTTCTTTAGTCATTTAATACAGAATTGAAGCTGTATAATGTGTGTGTGTGTGTGTGTGTGTGTATATATATATTTTTTTTTTTATTTATTTATTTATTTTTCACAGATTGATAAATTTATAAAAAAAAAATCTTTTGCATTTAAAATCTTTCAATTCATACACAAACCGGATGATTCTTCAAAAATCAGAACTAGACCTTTTCTTTTAAAAACATTCAACGGTATTTCTGGTTAATCTGTTTAACAGCTTAATCGAAACCTCTAAAAATCCCTTCAAATAAAATATTTTTATAGAGCTGCATATAACATAAAAACAGTTGTAAAACACATTTAATTGAAAAATAAAACTTTATTAGTCTTTTCAATATCTTTTCAGGTTGGTTACTGGAGGATGGATAAAACTACCAATGACTAAACTGAAATTTACATATGGAGCATATCACAGTTAATAAATGACAAGCTGGCTAAACTTTAAAAGGATTGGGTTTTTTATATTTACAAAGAAGTGTAGACTGCATGTAATACAGTGAAAATATTAAAAAATTATAATAATACAAAGATTACTCACCAGACACCATCAGTTTTGTTCCTTGTCCGAATACCACAGTGATACATTTCATATGTTCAGCCGTACAGAAACCTCCTCAGTGTCTGAAGTAACACAAACAGAGGTGAACCACTCAGTCAAACTCCAGAGAATTAAAGTATTTCATAGAGGAATATTTTCAGTGAATTATGACTTTGGTCTGTTCCTCACAAAAAGCTATCCAATGACTTAAGAAAACTCAGTATGTAGCACACAATTTATATGCACTACTTTAATAGTACTTTTATGGTATTTAACAACCGCATATTCTTTTATGTCCTTTTAGGAGTTTGACAATCACTGGTCACCATACTCTTTCATTATATACCCGATCAGCCACAACATTAAACCCCCTGCCTAATATTGTGTAGGTCTCCCTCTTGCCACAAAAACAGCGGCAATATATCCAGAATAGCATTCTGAGATGCTATTGTTCTCACCACAATTGTACAAAGGGGTTATCTGGGTTACCGCAGACTTTGTCAGTTTGAACAAATCTGGCCATTCTCTGTTGTCCTCTCTCATCAACAAGGCATTTCCGTCCACAGAACTGCCCCTCACTGGATGTTTTTTTTTTTTGGCACCATTCTGAGTAAATTCTAGAGACTGTTGTGCATGAAAATCCCAGGAGATCAGCAGTTACAGAAATACTCAAACAGCCCGTCTGACACAAACAATTATCCATGCAATTATCTAATCAGCCAATCATGTGGCAGCATTGCAGTGCATAAAATCATGCAGATACCGGTCAGGAGCTTCAGTTAATGTTCACATCAATCATCAGAATGGGTAAAAAATGTGATCTCAGTGATTTGGACCGTGGCATTATTGTTGGTGCCAGATGGGCTGGTTTGAGTATTTTCATAACTGCTGATACAGAGAATGGCCAGACTGGTTCAAACTGACAAAGTCTACGGTAACTCAGATAACTGCTCTGTACAATTGTGATGAGAAGAATATCATCTCAGAATGCTATTCTGAGATGTGGATTGGTGCTGTTTTGGCAGCAGGAGGGGGACCTACACAATATTTGGCAGGTGGTTTTAATGTTGTGGCTGATCGGTGTAGTTTACACATTCTGCTAAACATCTCCTTTTGTGTTTTTCAGAAGATAGAAAGTCTTACTGGTGACACAATTTTCTATATATATATATATATATATATATATATTTGTTTAAACTATTCAATAAAAAAACTGAAATCTGAGATTACAGCACAGACAACTAAAGAAAGTATTCTCAGTATCGTGCCAATGAATAATCTTATTTAATTGTTCATTTCACATAAATCTTATATGCTGTGCAGTGCTCTTACTCTTCTTATGTTGTCTAAAAGCAGAAGTGAATGTGAGCAGTGAGGAGGTTTTTGTCATGGTGTGAATCACTGTGATACCAACTTCTTGGCAGAGTTGTCCCATGTCTTACAATAATACACTGCTGAATCTCCTAACTCAACATTATTAATTATCAAACTATAATCTGATTTAGATGAATGTGTTGATGTGAATTTAGGAGCAGAGAAACCAGATCCATAATAAACTGAGCTCCAGTCATGTTGAAAGTTTAACACATACTGAGGAACTCCTCCTGGAGTCTGTTTATACCATACTGCTTTATCATAAGGACCTGTCCCCAGATTACAGTTGAGAGTGACTTTCTGTCCTTTATTCACTGTGAGAACTGGAGGATTCTGAGTCACTACAGTCACACCACTGACACCTGCAGAATAAAAACAACCTTTATATGAGATTGTGTTTAAAAACACTTTAAAGATGCCATTAAATGTGAGATGAGATATTGTGAACACACAAAAAGTATTTAGACACGGACTGTAAGTCACACTTAAAACTGGATCAATGTCACTGCAATAGATTCAAAATGTCAAACCAAGTGACAAAGAAATTATTCGGGACATTTTCTAGACATTTCAGAACTAACTTCACTTTTCTATGTTATTTATCATACTTTTAATGAGTTTGACTATGATGCATTAATTTATAATGTCATTTTATACACAAGAATCTGCAATTCATTCTCATATGTTAAGGTCCAACAAAAAAGTTCAGAGAAACCTCAAAATTTACATGAAGACTTGATTATATAATGGAACTATATTGAAGTAGTAATAATGTACAAGCAATTTTGTTTAAGGGGATATCCAAAGAAGTGGCTTGATGATGCTCTTGATAGAGTGTGTAATGCCTCCACACATATTAAGAAAGATAAACCATTTTCTGTTGTATGAACTACTACATATTTGGCTTAAAGTCAGGAAATTAAGAATATATTAAAAAAGCAATGGCATTTACTACTATTGAGTGATCGTGTTTGTTCATCTTTGTTTGGGAAGTGTTATGTTTCATTACAACACATTACACAATGCATTATAACAGTTCAAATTAATGCACAGATAAACCATCTGAGAAAAAAATCACAGTTAACCGGTTTTACAGTTATTTGCACATTTTCTTATGCAACAGCACTTATGCAAAAAATGCATATCATATAACAATTGTCTAAACCTCTAAGTGGACGTATTTCTGAGGGATATGTGAACTTTGAAGGGAAGCTCTATGATAAGAAAACTCATAAATAAACACATACACACAAAATACAGCCTATATTCACTGGCAGCCAAAAGTTTGGATGTAATATACAGATTTTGCTCTTATGGAAAGAAATTGGTACTTTTATTCACCAAAGTGGCATTTAACTGATCACAATGTATAGTCAGGACATTAATAACGTGAAAAATTACTATTACAATTGAAAAAAAAAAAAATCTGAACTTCTTAAACTACTTCAAAGAGTTCTCATCAAAAAATCCTCCACGTGCAGCAATGACAGCTTTGCAGATACTTGGTGTTATAGCTGTCAGTTTGTCCAGATACTCAGGTGACATTTCACCCCACACTTCCTGTAGCACTTGCCATAGATGTGGCTGTTTTGTCAGGCACTTCTCACGCACCTTACAGTCTAGCTGATCCCACAAAAGCTCAATGGGGTTAAGATCCATAACAGTCTTTTCCAATTATCTGTTGTCCAGTGTCTGTGTTTCTTTGCCCACTCTAACCTTTTCTTTTTGTTTTTCTGTTTCAAAAGTGACTTTTTCTTTGCAATTCTTCCCATAAGGCCTGCACCCCTGAGTCTTCTCTTTACTGTTGTACATGAAACTGGTGTTGAGCGGGTAGAACATGTGAGGCGTCTATTTCTCAAACTAGAGACTCTGATGTACTAATCCTCTTGTTTAGTTGTACATCTGGCCTTCCACATCTCTTTCTGTCCTTGTTAGAGCCAGTTGTCCTTTGTCTTTGAAGACTGTAGTGTACACCTTTGTAAGAAATCTTCAGTTTTTTGGCAATTTCAAGCATTATTTAGGTTTCATTCCTCAAAACAATGATTGGCTGATGAGTTTCTAGAGAAAGCTGTTTCTTTTTTTTTTTTTTTTGCCATTTTTGACCTAATATTGACCTTAAGACATGCCAGTCTATTGCAAACTGTGGCAACTCAAGATGAACACAAAGACAATGTTAAGCTTCATTTAACGAACCAAATATCTTTCAGCTGTGTTTGATATAATGGCAAGTTATTTTCTAGAACCAAATTAGCAATTTAGCATGATTACTCAAGGATAATGTATTGGAGTGATGGCTGATGGAAATGGGGCCTGTCTAGATTTGATCAAAAATGTATTTTTTCAAGTAATGATGGTGCTATTTTTTACATCAGTAATGTCCTGACTATACTTTGTGATCCACTGAATGCCACTTTGGTGAATTAAAATACCAGTTTCCTTCCGAAACAGCAAAATCTGTACATTATTCCAAACTTTTGACCACCAGTGTGTGTGTGTGTGTATATATATATATATATATATACAAATCATCCTGTGGACTATGCATAATAATGAGAACATTGTTTACAGCAGGCAATTTAAAGTCTGATAATGACTAAAATTTACATTTACTGATTAATGCTGTGAATTTGTACAGAAGCAATGCTTTAAATAATGAGGACGATTTAAGACGCAACTTTTCAAAGTTTATTCGCTGATAGTAACTACACACAAATGCACCGCATGCTGTCAGCACGCTTTAACATTACAAAAAGTGGCATCTTTAATTTGTCTCTTTAAAATCACCACAGCTAAAAATATTAAAATACTAGTTTGTTGTTGGAAAACTAGTGGAGCATCCTGTCCCATTTGTAGGATGTGTATCTTTTTATGATTGTTATATTCTGTCTGCATGTTTTACACCCGTCGTGTTCAGTCAGTCATTTATATGCTCCTAAACAGCCGATTTAAGTGGCTTTTTGATGGATATGAGTCTGGTATATTGAATTCCTCTGTTATATTTTGGAATTTGTTTGTTTAAGCTTCAGTTTCACATGAATTGAAAGTTTACGTTCAGTTGGCGTCACCTGGCCATTAAAGCACCACACGGCCACCGTTTGTAACCATAGCAATAGCTCCAGTACCCACACAGGCATAAGAGTTTTCCCATTTAGGCTTACAAAATCTTATGAATAACTCTAATATTATATATTTATAGATTCTATATAGCATTTCACAGTTTTTAACCATGGATTCTAAATTCTTACAGCTAAATTAACCGTATAATCGCACCATCCCTAATTCAATGCATACTTTTAAATATTTATACACTGTATCATATCAAACATTCAGAAAAAGCATTAGGGTTAATGTTTTATAAAAAATTTACCCTTACCTGCTCATCTGAAATGCCTGTCTGCTTTCCTCACCATGAAAAACAACTGATCATTTCTATGGATGCCTTTAACATCTTCACTGACTCCACATATGACTCATGTAAAATGTTTCATGTTTTCTAAATTCATACGAAAGTTTTGTGTGGGTTACAGACCTACAGACCGAAATTGCACATTGTCAGCCACTGACTGACTTGGGTGGGGTTTTTTTTTTTTTCCTGCAGGGGGCGCTTGACGCTCTGAAAACTGAATCATCCATGTATTCACATTTAAATCTAAGAACATTTATATCCATTTGGAGAGATTTTACACAGGATAGTTATTTTTAATAAAAACTGATAATTGCAAGGATCCATACCTGTGAATGAAATCCATCTCAGCATTATCTATAAAAGCATTTTTAAAAATCCTCATCCAGTAATAATAAATTACTGTGAGTTCATGCATCCTGGCCAGCGCTGGGAAATATAACAGGTGCCACGTGACTCCTCGTCTAGTTGGGTGATACCAACTCATACAATGGAGGGGGGACTTCAGTTTTTTGTCTCAAAATGTCAGACTCACAGCCATGCAATTGTAAGGTATCTCATACAAAATTATTTTCAGCACTGATAAAAATATATAAACAAGGACAGATGCATGATTGGGGGAGGACAGTTCACCCCTTCACAGCATTGGGGAGAATGTGTGCCTCCCGTCTCCCCCAATTCTATGCCAGTGATTTCAAATTTATGAATAAATCATAATTTAAAAATAAAATAAAAATAATCCAAAGTAAAAATTCCTTCAAAACTGAGTAAAATGTAGTCTCATAGACAGATGTTTGACTGAACAGCAGAAGGGCTGGTTCAAGAAATGGAAGCCAATGCGATAGTTCTGGCAGAGCACTCATAGTAAGAAAAGTCACCCATTTATTTAATTCAGGCATCTAATAAAAGCAATAAAAGCATCATTTGAGCAAGTAATAATTTCACTATTTCAGCTGAACTGGTCATTTATTGAGATCAGTTGTGGCTTCTTTTTCCTCTATACATACAGGTGAGCCAAAAAGTATTTAGACACAGACTGTAAGTCACACTTAAAACTTTATCAATAGCACTGCAGTAGATACAAAATGTCAAACCAAGTGACAAATTAATTATTCTGGACATTTTCTAGACATTTCACAACTAAATTCACTTTTCTGTTATTTATCATACTTTTAATGAGTTTAACTATGATGCATTATTTTATTTTGTTCTCTCTGTGAAATGTTCTCTTCACTCTTTGTAATGTCATTTTATATACAAGAATCTGCAATTCATTCTCATATGTGAAGGTCCAATAAAAATAAATTCAGGATCACAGAGAAACCTCAAAATTTTCCAAAAGTCTTTGGTCCTAATAAAGTGCCTGACAGTCTTTTGCTGTTGTAGCCCAACCGCCTCAATGTTCGAAATGTTGTGCATTCTGAGATGCTATTCTGCTCACTACAATTGTACAGAGTGGTTATCTGAGTTACCATAGCCTTTCTGTCAGCTCCATACAGTCTGGCCATTCTGTTGACCTCTCGCATCAACAAGGCGTTTCTGTCTGCAGAACTGCTGCTCACTGCATGTTTTTTTTTTTCACAACATTCTGAGTAAACTCTAGTGACTGTTGTGCATGAAAATCCCAGGAGATCAGCAGTTACAGAAATACTCAAACCAGCCCGTCTGACACCACCAATCATGCCACGCTCCAAATCACTGAGATCACATTTTTTACCCATTCTGATGATTGATATGAACATTAACTGAAGCTCCTGACCTGTATCTGCATGATTTTATGCACTGCTGCCACACAATTGGCTGATTAGATAATTGTATGAATAAGTAGGTTTACGGGTGTACCTAATAAAGTGGTCAGTAAGTGTATATTGCCAGCCTTCAATATAAAGCAGCATAATGTAGTATTTTTGTATCGCTAAAATAGCTGGAATTGGCTTATATCGGAAAAGGTCCACATTCAAGGTGTATACTGGCGGCACCCTAGTTACGTTGAAAAATAAGGTGGATACCGGCGGCACCCTAGTTACGTTGAAAAATAAGGTGGATAGCAGCAGCACCCTAGTTACGTTGAAAAATAAGGTGGATACCTTCAGAGCTCAGCCCAAGTAAAGACCTGATTTTGTTGGTATATTCTCTCGTCCTATCTGGTTGGGGCAGCGATAATCCACTAGTGCTTAACACTGCCTCTGGCGGTCAGGAGGAATGAAACGGAACACTCATTATTCAATTGCGTAAAATTCCCTCAGAATAATTTGTGATTTTTACATAAAATAATGCCACACCATGCATCAACAATGTATTAAAAAGATGAAAAACACAACATTGTAATTTACTGAAGCCTTTAAATGTCATCATTGTTTACAGAAATTAAAAAACAAAGGTCAATGATTGTACAGTACTGTGATTTAAAAGTACTGCATTGAAATGGAGAATGATGCACAAGTCATGGTAAATGATACACAAATGCTCTGATTTCTTAAGTCAGAGTTGCATTTTAAATAAATATAAACTATTTCTCAGAGAAATTAAAGCATTTCCCTTTGTCTGAGAGATTCTGTAGGGAAATGTCAGAAATAAGGAATAAGTTCCCTTTGACCACTCAACATCTTCAATGAGAGAGTCAGTGCCACAGCAGTTTATTTTCCATGTTTGTACATCCTCATGTGGGATGCAATGGATGCCGAGATCTCAGAAGATTTCTTATTCTGTCCAAAATACTCCAGAAATTGCCCATCCGGCCCCACCAGGTACATTATGATGGTGTGATCAACCTGTATTTACAGGGAAAGACTTCAATGTGACATGCTGATAAACATAAATATATCAACGGTAACTCAACACCAATAGTTGTTCAGTTCGGTTCCGTACACACTACGTGGAACTTATGAAAACGCACTTGTCACTGCCTGAATTTTTCAAGAGTTAATTTGGTTGTAGAATGCGGTTGTCACTCCCGTACATTATTTTACCAAACTGTGTGTGTACAGAACAGGATTAAGCACTAAAAGGTGAACTGACAACCGAATTTAGCTGCAGTGTGTACATAGCCAAAGTGGGGGGGTTTTTTCAAACCCAACTGCACGATTTAGTACACTAAAAACTCACTATGTAGTCATTGTCTTCATCCTTTGGGCCCTGGCTGTAGTACACTCTGTAAGCTCTGGACACTTGTTCAATTTGGGCAACTGTTCCTGTCAAGCCGATCAGCTTGGGGGAAAACTCTGCATGCAAGATATTGAAAACATAAATTATGAAGAAATCGTATTATCTCAAGAGTAATAAAATGATCAACACTTTTGGTTCTTCCGGCTCACCTTTGACATATGCTGACATGGCCTCTGGTGTGTCTCTATCAGGATCAATTGTGATGAGAATTGGTGTTAAATCTGGGAGTGTCTTAATTCTATCTGTGACAAAAATGTACAAGAGAATCAGAACCACATTTCACAAATAAATAAAATCCAGTTTATAGACTTTATCTTCAAAAAAAAAATAAAAAATACAAACAACCAAAAAAAAAAAACCAAAAAAAAAAAAAATTTTTTTTTTTACAAATTGTTAATTTAATATAAATTATTCTGTAATAGGCTTGGGATCGAGGCCTTTTTCACGTATCGATAATCAGAACATTTTCCCGATGATTACTGATATAAATCTGGATTTTTTTTAATTTGTTTTTCAGATATTAGTAAGGCACAACATTCTTTGTATTTTCAAATATATTTCTCAACACAACTTTGGTAAAGTGTGAGCAGCATTGTAAATTAAAGAGGGTCGTACACCAAGGGCGTTCTACAATTCGAAATTATTAATTTCTACGAAGGTACACACACATCACCAATTCTCAGCGTCAACACTGTGAAGTACCACAGACAGCAAGTCACATAGTTTTCCATTAAATTCGACCCAAATCATTATCAAAGGACAAAGATTATTTACTATAGCCAACACTGGATGATATATTGTTTATATGTATCTTTCATATAGTCTACACAATGTATTTGCAGTTACAAGTATGTCTTTTTGTGGTTTGACAGCTTGAATGAAAGACCCATTCAATGCTACATGCAGGGAATTTGAATAATAAATGTCAACCGTTTCTAATCGTTCAGTTTGCGCAGTTACAGCAGTTTCATACACTAACCTGTAAACTCATAAACTTCCATTTGTTCACTCTTGAAGTACAAAAACCTTCGTAACTTTGGACCTTTGCGCCGCATCAGCTCGTGCTCTTTGTGGAGCTCTAAAATATGGTGTGTGTGATACTGTACCTGTACCTTTCCTACCTGTGACAGTAAATGTTATATCACCCTCTTGTGGTCTCCCAACACTATTATGCCACACTACTAAACAGATGGCCTACTAAATGAATTAGAAAGCACGCAAATTAGGCTTCTAATTTAAATGACGGCTAATTTTAATATATCGATGCCTCAAAAATATATTGATAAAATAATAATAAAATAACATCGCTATTATGTAATATATTAAATTATAATATTTTATATTATATTTTATTAGCATTATTATTAAACAATTATTTAAAAAAAATGTTTTGTTTAGTGATTATATCACTCTTCTTGAAATCTATAAAAATCTAAACTGATTATTCACCCAAAAATAAAATGATACATTACCAATCTCATCAACGACCTCAATCATTTTCTCCAGTTCATCAGGACAGATGTCTGGACAGTGTGTGAACCCAAAATAGATCAGCACCCATTGGCCGAGGAAATCTTCACTCTTCGTGGGTTTATTGTTGTGGTCCACAAGTGAGAATGGCCCTCCAAGTGCTGGTTTTCCTATCGACTTGGTTCTTTCTCTTTCAATCACTAGAATACCAAAGAAACACAAATGCTCACAGTAGTAATAGCTGCCACTATGATGTAGACCATTTGTGCAAAAAAACAATAAGGATGTAGAAAAGATAAAGTGTAGCTTGACCAATAGTAGTTGTTGTTCAGATGCATAAATAAACTGTCCTTACTTTCCTCTTTTTCTCTCTTGAAGTATTTCATGCCGAGAAGAAGACCTCCTCCCAACGCACATGTAATAGCAAGGGATTTCCATGTAACTGGCTGTGGAAATGAGACATCAGTATCATAAGTTCCACAAATACTAGAGACAAATAAATCTATAAGGCCTCCTATCATTTGAAGTAGCAAAATTAAGGATTTAGGCTGCTGACACCAATAAGGCTGATTATTGAGCAAAGTTCTTAAAGGGATAGTTCAGCCAAAAATGAAAATTCTGCAATCATTTACTCACCCTTATGTTGTTCCAAACCTGTATGACTTTTTTCTTCTGTGGAACACAAAAGGAGACGTTAAGAGTATGTTAAGGTCTGACAGCCTCAGTCACCATTTACTTCCATTGCATCCTTTTTTCCAACAAAGATGGTGAATGGTGACTAAGGATGTCATTCTTTCAAACATCTCCTTTTGTGCTCCACGTAAGAATGTTATTCTGGTTTGATGAGGGTGAGTAAACAATGACATAACTTTAATTTTTAACATAACTATTACTTTAAGCCCAATGTTCTATCTCTGTACCTGCAACTACAGTCCTGCATGGCTTACTCTAAGTTTACTGTATTATTAGCATTTAAAAAAAATATACCAAAAAATGCAAAAGAACCCACTGCCCTAACCATGACATCAGACAAAATGTCCAAAATGTAATTTGACATCATATAGTTACAATTAAGGTTTAATGATCCTAATTTGCCAAAAACGTATATTTTATTGTATGGTTTTAGCCAAAGTGTATTACAAAACACATTATTATGACTGGCAGGAAAATTATTTTAAGGGGATGGAAGTCGGATGGAGCGCCCTCATTTCCGGAGTGGTGTGCGGAGATGGGGAGGGTGGCTGCTTTCGAGGAGGGTCAAGCAGAAGGCTGGGGGTTCACAATATGTTTGATAGGAAATGGGGCAAGTACTTAGTGTTTTTGGGGGACTCTCAGGGAGGGGCTGTGGAGAGAGTAGATTTGTTTGAATTATATATGATTATTATATTTTTTTTTTTGGCGGGGGGGGGGGGGGGGGGGGGTATTCTTATTTGTGACCACAGGGGTGTTCGTTGGAGGTCAGAGTGGGGTTGGTGATTGGGAGGGGTTGGGGCAATAGTGGGGGTTAAATGTAAAATGATAATTCAGTGTATATATGTTGTGTTTTTTCTTTGTTATATGTCTATGAATCAATAAAGAAAATTAACTGGTAAATTGTGGGACTGTTGTGCAGAAGATTCATGGGACAGTTCACCCAAAAATGTAAATTCTCTCATCATTTACTCACCCTAATGTCATCTCAGATGTGTATGACTATCTTTCTTCAGCAGAACACAAACAAAGATTTGTCACAATGCAAGTGAATGGATACAAAAAAAATGTAAAGCTCCAAAAGGACATAAAGGCAGCATTAAAGTAATCCAGACGACTCCAGTGGTTTAAATCCATGTCTTCAGAAGTGATGATAGGTGTGTATGAGAAACAGATACATTTTTAAGTCCTTTTTTTACTATAAATCTCTACTTTCACTTTCACATTCTTCTTTTGTTTTGGTGATTTGTATTCCTTGTGCATATCGCCACCTACTGGGCAGGAGGAGAATTTATAGTAATAAAGGACTTAAATATTGATCTGTTTCTCATCCACACCTATCATATCTCTTCTGACGATATGGATTAAACCACTGGAGTCGTATGGATTACTTTTATGCTGTTCTTATGTGCTTTATGGAGCTTCAAAGTTCTGGTCACCATTCACTTGCATTGTATGGACCTACAGAGATTAAATATTCTTCTGAAAATCTTTGTTTGTGTTCTGCAGAAGAAAGAAAGTCAGACACATCTGGGATGGCATGAGGGTGAGTAAATGATGAGATAATTTTCTTTTTTGGTCAACTATCCCTTTAAGGATGCTTACACCAGTCTTCTTGTTGCTAGATTTGTCCCGGCCAGATGAGGGTGGTGGAGGTAGAGTGGACAGTGTCCTTATGTTCACAGGGAACACACATGGTGCCGTCTTGCACGTCCTAAACTGAAGAAGAGTTTCATAGACATTAAATGAAAGTGTCCTATTTGTTATTTTTAAATTCGAGCAGAACAATCAACTTAGCAACATACAGTGTATGCGAAGGGGTAATTAATGAATGAATTCAAATAAACGGATATCTGCTGGATAAAATAAAGAGGCAACACCTAAATGTCTTCATGTTAAATAATATTCAAATTCTTTACATTCAAAAAAACAGTAGGGTGTATAATTAATACTATTTTTGTAGACTGACTGAAAGCGTAAGCCAGTGACCTACCAGTGTGTTGGTCCCTCTATGTGACAGCACTGCACATGTATGCGCTGAACTTGTGAAACAGGCGAGACTTTGTGCATTATAACATTTAGTGACACGCACTGATCTAAACATCTGACATCTCAAATCCTGTACACTTATCGCCGCTGTTAACCCTGTTATAGCCCTCACAGTTAACATCATGCTTCTTCAACGCGGAAGTGACTGTCCGTTTACACAACCAGACTGTATGTGTACAGTCGTAGCATACAAATGACTGACCCTGAATCAGCTGTTAAGAATGAAACAGGCTAGTAAAGGTAGGACGACCGTTATCAAACTGATCTGAGGTCTGTTTAGCGGTTTGAAGTTGATGGCGGAAGTGACGTAGAGTTTTCACTTCCTATTTGCTTAAAGAAACGGATAAAAATTGTGATATCGAGAGGCATAATTACTTAAAAAGCATTGCCATTTATTAAAACAGCGAAAACGGTGTACATCTGCGTTTATTAAAACTACTAATGAAAATCATTATATTACCAACATGATGCAGATTTTTTTTCTATCTGTCATCAAAATTGCTCAGATTAACCCTTATGCTTCAGTAAAAAAAAGTTACTCAGCAGTCCTTAGAGGACAAAAATGTCTGCGTCAAAAAACTGCCATAATAATATTATATATTAATTTTATTTTCCACTTTCAGTTAGTTTTTTTCTTTTTAACCAACATCAGTCCTGATCATAACAACCAAATATTCATTCATTTTCAGGATTTAACTCTTTAAATGACAGTTTGTTTATATAATGCCACTATTGTTTTTTACACACAAACACACACACACACACACACACACACACACACAAATTTCTCAATAAACACATGCAAAACACACTCTGACATCCATACCAACACACCAACACAATTTTAGCTGCATGATTTATTCAATTGGCCTGCAGTGCTCTATAATACAGCAAACAGAAAATAGGAAAAAATAATGTATTTGCTCCATAGGCTAAATATGAAGATGAATTTTGAAGCCAGGGCTCAAAGCCTGTATTTCCTGTACACACATGACTGTGTGGCAACAAACAGCTCCAATGCCATGATTAAGTCTGCTGATGATACGACGGTGGTAGGTCTGACCACTGACAATGATGAAACAGCCTACAGAGAGGAAGTGCACACTCTGACTCGCTGGTGTCAGGAGCACAACCTTGCCCTCAACATCAGTAAGACCAAGGAGCTTGTGGTGGACTTCAGGAGAAAAGACCATCAATGGAGCACCGGTGGAGAGAGTCAGCAGCTTCAAGTTCCTGGGTGTCCACATCACTGAGGAACTCACATGGTCCGTCCACACTGAGGCCGTTGTGAAGAAGGCTCACCTTCCTCCGCTTGGCCCCCGGGGACAATTCCAGAAGAGCCCCTGTGGGGTCATTGTCAACTTTTTTTTTTTTTTATCTCAGTCGCTGAATTGTGTAGATGAACTGGAAAGGATTTGTGCAATCTTTTTGGCCAGGTTTGTCTCTACCTGTGCCTGGGTGAGGTGATATTCAATCTGCAAGATGATTCTTTGTGCCAAGTCCATTGTGTCCACCACAGCTTGTGCACTGTGCTCGTAGCCAGTGGTATCCTCCCTAGGATGTTGTTCTGACCCATAGAAAAGTCCTCTGTTACCTCCAAGCAATAGGAATGATTGGCAGGACAGGTCAGTCCTCCATAAGAGAAGGAATTCATCTCACTGATGACTCACCACTGAGTATGTGACACCCGGACTGCGTCAAAATGGCCACGCAATGACTGAACATTTATGAGTTTAGTGTCATTATAAGAAAAAGGTTGTAAGGTGTTACATGTACAAACAACATACAACATGTGCAACTGGTAAACAAAGTCTCAGTACCCTTCAACGTCATACCCAATAAGGTGGTCCCATTTTACTATCTGAATTTTTCACTAACACGCCAATCGGGCGTATAGTAGGGGAATTTGGAAAAGCTTGATCTGGATGGATTAAAGGAAAGTTGGCACAGAATCCAAGGCAATCAGAACATTCATCACCAGTATACATCGTTAATATATAGTTATAGTAATAATTCTATGATTGTAGAATCACAGTTACATATATAATAATCACAGTACTAATTCCAAATTATCCAATGTGTGTGATTTGCTGGCTAAGTCACAATCGATGATACATGTCTATTTTCAAAATGTGTATTGGATTGATAAAAGTGACTGCACTTCATATCATCCACTTCTTATTACTTTTGCATTGTTATTAGTGTTGAAAACCAGGGGCCCTCTGGTTTGCAACCATGCCAACAACAATCAATTGGTTCGATTTATATTTAGGTGGAAATGTTTAAATTTGGGTGGCAAGTTTGCTTGCAATTAGTAATTAAATCAGTAGCCATGCACATATCCCATGTACATTACATTTCAAATAAATTACAATGTTTTGTATAGGCAGATAGAATATTGGATATGTTGTAAGTTACATGAGTTATCATCAAATTTACATCATGAAACAAAGTCTTATTAATGTTCCCTTTGATAAGTCCACCAGGAGGAATTGGGTATAACTTTGGTCATTGCTTTGGTTTACTATACCCACAGGTGGTTAAATTAAAACAGTGATTGGCAGTCCATGAACAGTTTTGTGGGCTAGTGAAATTGTTCTCACTCATTTTACATTTTCCTACACAATAAATCCCTTCCTTTCGGCTAGTCCAGATTAATGTTTTTGGTCTATTGTCATAGAGTTTGTATAATGTTAAATTTCATTTATATTCTGTGTAATTTATGTGTGTAGTGTTTAGTGTTTCTGTGTGGGTGTACCTATATGTGGCAGGTTCCAAATTGTTAGCAAAATTGCAGAATTTAGGGTCTATGCTGTCATTGTTTTTCTCATATAAAGTGCACATCCCACCTTCTATAGCCCCTGGACATAATTTTAATTGATACCAGGCAGTGATATTGTGCTGGGATGGCCGTGCTTGTGTTGATATGTTTTATGTATGCGGGATGGGTGGGACCTAATTTACAACAGATTTGTGGTGTGCAATTTTGTTCCGGTGCTACTCCGGGAGGCCATGTAACTATTTATTTGGGTGTAATAAGAATTTGAGAGGTGTATGGCCCCTTCATATATTTCCATACCCATCTGCCGCATCCTAATGTGTGTGTGAGCAATACCCGTTGACCCAACTTGATGCAAGTGGGTCCAGACACCTGCCTTGTGTCTGGTCTCCATGGGATTGCAGAGGTTATCCAGAAACAGAAAAAGGGAAAAAATACAGTTTATTGGTTAGCTGAACCTTTGAATAGTTTGCATTGAGACATGTGATACCATCTTGTCTTTCCTCTGACAGCCACAGCCACACAGCTGTTGCAGACCGCTTTGACCTCATATGGGCCATGCCACCTTGGAGCGAACGTGCTTTGTTTTACAAAGACGCGCACCATTGCCATCTCTCCTTCTGAAAATTTTGTTTCAGAGGTTGGGTTAAATTGCATGTCATTTGTTAGGTCTGACTGTTGCTGCTTTAACTCAGCTCATGCCTGTAGCACTCTGAGCCTTTCTTGTAATTGTGCCAGCACAGTCTGTTGTGTTGCAAGCATGAGAGGCCCCAGGTCTGCTGGGGAGACATTTGGATCAGTCAGGAGCTTCATGATTCTTCCGGTCATGAGCTCATATGGGCTGATGCCTGTGGCTTTAGATGGGGTTGCACGTAGTACAGTGAGGACAGTTGGTAAGGCATCTGTCCACCTGTTTTGATGTTGTGCAATTTGTTTAGCTAAGTTTTCTTTGATGGGGCAGTTCATGCGTTCCACCATACCTGAGCTTTGTGATCTGTAGGGAATGTGAAATTTTTGTTTGATGTTAAGCATTTTACTCATGTTTTTCATAATTTGCCCAGTGAAATGGGTTCCCTGATCAGACTCGATTTGGACAGGCGCACCCCAAAGCAGGATGATTTGGTTGGCCATCACCTGTGCCACAGTGTTTGCAATGTTATTGCGGGTGGGAATTGCTTCCACCCACTTTGAGAATTTATCAATGATCACCAAGCAATAACAATATGGGAACTGCTTCCAACCACTTTGAGAATTTATCAATGATCACCAAGCAATAAGGTGTATTCTCATGCAAATCTATTTGAATATGAAAAGGGGGCTGAGCAGAGTCAGAGGTGATGCAAGGGACAAAGAGTATTCTTGAATTTTAAAGGCTTAATGAAGTTCTTCAGTCTTTTTAAAGTTACTGAAGGTTAATGCTAACTGTGTATAACTACTGAGAGTTTGGTAATTGTGTAAAATTACTGGTAGTCATGTGGAATTTTGTACTCAGTATGGTTTAACTGCAGCTATATGGTAAATAGCACAGTGTGCCATATCAGAGACAAACATATCCGACATAGCAACACATTTAGCTTGAAACTGATGAATAATTTCAAGAGAAATGTGATTACAGTTATTTAAAATTCCACAAGATGAAAAGTCTAGAATGCCCGAAGCATCTACAACCTCTAACCTAAGTGTTTCTTTTAACACTTACAGCAGAAACAGTCAAGTGTTTTCAGAAATAAACTGCATTAGCCTATGTGTACATGCAGTATCATCACGTGTGTTCTATGATAACAACAGTGTTTAGCATAGTTGCAAATTTCAAAATAGATTGTTATAGTACTCTTTACTGATTTATAAACTAGTGACATTTCTTTTGTTACTGTTTATTTTTTTATCATATCACTCTGTTTTTACCAGCCTTGCTTTTCATATGCAAACACATCGACATGCAAATCAAATAAATAACAATTTATTTGCTAGGTAGGATATAAAACATTGTTACAAGAATTCAGTCAATCCCAATTTCACATATGATCAGAATAAACAAATATTCCTAAAAATAAGATATATGACAGAGAAACATACTTGGCAAATAGAAACTACATACAGCGACAGTATGGGAGATCTGAATACAGACTCCCCAAGCTTCTTGCCAACTTTCCTTAAATACCCAGACAGAATAAACATTGTGTACCAAATGGTATTATCCTTTGAACAATGAGAATTTGGGGGTGAATGTGTTCTTGACTTCCTGGGGTTTAACCTTGTTAACATACAGGAGATCATTTAAATTGTAGGTCAAGGAGGGGGATAGACCTCCAGAATTATGCAGTATTTGGCAAAGACCTTATAACTTTGTCACCATTAGTTTTATCAACATGGGAAAGAGACCACTATACCAGTCGCACAGAGACCTCTTAAATGATATCAAACACATACAGTTGCATTCTTTGTTTTCATGGTATTTGTTATATTTTTACATATAAATCTTGTGTCTTTGTATTGGTCTTGAGTTGTTGAAGTGGAGAAGTGGGGGAGAGAAGAGGGGGCAGCAATGTGATTTGCAATTTATCACACTGTGGTCATATTCAGGTGAAGATTTCAGCTTTGTAAAACAATGCAAAGGTGATTTGCAATTTATCACACGTGGTGATATTCAGGTGTAGATTTCAGCTTTTGTGAGAGAGTTTTATGACGTTGATGAGTTCTTTGACTTTTACCGGAAATGGCGCCTTTTGGGTGTAGACATCCTGGTGCCAGCCTTACAAGCGCCTCTTCTTCCTGAGACAGCTGAGGAAGTTTGGAATGAACCACCACATCCTCACACGTTTCTACACCAGCACTGTTGAGAGCATCCTGACTGGCTGCATCTCCGCCTGGTACGGCAATAGCACCGCCCTCGACCGCAAAGCCCTGCAAAGGGTGGTGCGAACTGCCAGATACATCATCGGAGGTGAGCTTCCCTCCCTCCAGGACATATATACCAGGCGGTGTGTGAAAAAAGCTTGGAGGATCATCAGAGACTCCAGCCACCCGAGCCATGGGCTGTTCTCACTGCTACCATCAGGCAGGCTGTATCACAGCATCAGGACCCACACCAGCTGACTCCATGACAGCTTCTTCCCCCAAGCAATCAGACTTTTGAACTCTTGATCTCTCACGATCAATATACATCAGCACTGCACTTTATTAATCTTATTATCTCACACTGGACTGTCATAATTAACAACACACTGGCAACTGACTATCAACCGACAGCCTGAATGTCAATACAGTACAATACAACCTACTGTACATTTTATATATACTTTATATACTATTTTTTATTGTATGTGTATTAAATATTATGTATATGTGTATTCTATATTGTGTGTATTGTATACTGTACATTGTATATTATTATTGTGTTGTGTAATTATGTGTATATTAGGTATGTAAATTGTGTTGTGTAAATCTGATGTTTATTGTAAATTGGTATATGTCTCATCACTGTCATGACTGCTATGTTGCTCAGAACTGCACCGAAGACTTTCACCCACTGTTGCACTTGTGTATATGGTTGAGTGAAAGTAAAGTGATTTGATTTGATTTTGATTTGGAATGAAAGCATAATATCATAGAATTCATGATTTTATGTTTTCATGGCACTGGGATCAAATAATGCAGTTTCAATGGGGACATTTTTGTCCTGAAGGTCCTGAGTGTAACTATTTTGTGTAGACAGTACACATATATATATATATATATATATATATATATATATATATATATATATATATATATATATATATATATATATATATATATATATATATCTGTGTGTGTGTGTGTGTGTGTGTATGATATTGAAACAAAAAAGTGATACATTTTTGTGTGGCGTTTGTTTATCTGCCACTAGATGTCACTCTGTGCTTGGTTTTTTTGATAATTTTGACGTCATTTTTATGCGACGTTTACATGAACACGTGCCATGCGTGCAAAATGTATGTGTAAATGAAATCATACACATGCTTTTAATAATAACAACATATTATCGACAAGAGACGGATAAACATTGCTGGTTGTCATGGCTGGAAACACGTTGCTGTTTAAATCAAAGTAAGTGTAATTGTCTTCCATGTTGACTTTTACTTGGGAAATATGAACCTCCAAGTTAGCAGGTTATCATCACATAAAAGGTTAACAGTTCACCTAAACTATATTATTTGACAGCAAGTTTATGATCTTCTCGCCTGTTTGTTTAGTTATGCGGAATTCAGCAAAATTGAACCGTTTTACAAGGGAGGTAAAGTGCAAGTAAGTTATTCTATTATTTCGAAAACAACATTATCTTTTTAGTCAATGTTAATTTTTGCCCTGATATTTTACTTGTTGTGCTTCTCATTACAGATAAGTCATGATGAGCAGTACATTTTCTGCACATGTGGACCACGAATCATCATTTTGCAAATCAATACTGGGAAAATTATTCATAGTATCGAGCAGGTCTGTATTTGCTCTGCCTTATCCTTTTATATCCGTTCCAAATCATTCAAATAAATTAAAGTTTTATATGAATAAATAAAGAATTTCATACATAGGTATAATGTACACTGCGTGCCCAGTTATTAGGCAAATTGTATTCCTCAGGATTAATTGTGTTGTTGAACAAACACAATGCTCTCAGTCAATCCAAAATGTAATTGAACTTCAAACCTGAATGTTTAACAAAGAAAAAGTGAGTTTTGTCTTTTTCAGAGGAATATATTAGTGTGCACAATTATTAGGCAACTAAATTACAAAAAGAATTTCTACCAACTCAATTGTTTATTCTCAATTTTTAGAGTAAGTGCAACAAATAAGTAACAAAATGACAATTAAATAAAATGTTTGGCCTTTCAGAAATATTCAGTGACCAATATAGCCACCCTTCTTTTCAATAACTGCCATGAGACTTCCATCCATGGAGTCTGTCAGTTTCTTGATCTGTTCACGATCAACTTTTGCTGAAGCAGCAACCACAGCCTCCAAATGCTGTTCAAAGAGGTGTATTGTCTTCCCTCACTGTAAATCTCACGTCTGAGAAGGGCCCACAAGTTCTCAGTAGGATTTAAGTCAGGTGAGGAAGGGGGCCAAATCATTATTTGGGCATCTTTGAGGCCCTTGCTGGCTAGCCAGGCAGTGGAGTACTTGGATGCTTGTGATGGAGCATTGTCCTGCATAAAGATCATGGCCTTCTTGAATGCTGAGGACTTCTTCCTGTACCACTGCTTGAAGACAGTACTTTCCAGAAACTGGCAGTAGGTTTGGGAGTTGAGTTTCAGTCCATCTTCAACTCGAAAACTACCTCATCCTTAATGATAGCAGCCCATACCAGTACCCCTCCTCCAACTTGCTGGCACCTGACTCGAAGTGGTGCCTTGTGTCCATTAGTGATCCAGCCACAGGCCCATCCATCTGGTCCATCATGATTCACGCTCATTTCATCTGTCCATAAAACCTTTGAAAAATCTGTCTTCAGGTATTTTTTTGCCCAATCTTGACACTTCAGCTTGTCAATATATTCAGTGGTGGTCGTGTTTCAGCCTTCTTGATCTTGGCCATGTCTCTGAGCACTTGGCACCTTGTACTTCTGGACACTCCAGGTAGGTTGCAGTTCTGGAATATGGTAGCATTGGAGGATAATGGGTTCCTGGTAGCTTCACGTTTAATTCTTATTAAGTCTTTGGCAGTTAATTTGCGCCTTTTCTTCTCCATGGGTTTTTGCACCCAGTTGACTATTCGCAACAAACGTTTGATTGTCCGGTGGTCATGCCTCAATAGTTTAGCTATTTCAAGAGTGTTGCATCCGTCTGAAAGGCATTTTACAATATTTGACTTTTTAGTGTCAGTTAAATCTCTTTTTTGGCCCATTTTACCTGTGGTAATGAAGCTGCCTAATAATTATGCACACCTTGATATAAGGTGTTAGTCACTTTTGCCACACCCTCCCTCATTACACAAATACATATCACCTGAAAATGATTGAATCCAATAAGCATTCAAGTTTATATGGTTTGGAGTTGGAAAATGTGCATGGAAATAATAAGATCAGAATACTCACTTGCCTAATAATTGTGCATGCAGTGTATAGCCTATTTGTCTATATTTGTTTTGAGCAATAGTAACTCATTCAAACTTAAGCTTGCAGATCAAAAGGTTTTAAAGTTCATAAGAATCATAAATTCATGGGGGCCTGGGTAGCTCAGCAAGTAAAGACACTGACTACCACACCTGGAGTCGCGACTTCAAATCCAGGGCGTGCTGAGTGACTCCAGTCAGGCTTCCTAAGCAACCAATTGGTCCGGTTGCTAGGGTGGGTAGAGTCACATGGGGTAACCTCCTCGTGGTCGCTATAATGTGGTTCTCGCTCTCGGTGGGGAGCGTGGTGAGTTGTGCGTGGATGCCACGGAGAATAGCGTGAAGCCTCCACACGCACTAGGTCTCCGCGGTAACGCGCTCAACAAGCCACATAAGATGCGCGGATTGACAGTCTCAGGCGTGGAGGCAACTGAGATTCATACTCCACCACCCGGATTGAGGCGAGTCACTACGCCACCACGAGGACTTAGAGCGCATTGGGAATTGGGCATGCCAAATTGGGGAAAAAAATCAGAAGAAAAAAAAAGATTAATAAATTCAGTCAAGTGCTCCCAAACTTTTGGCTAGTAGTGTATAAAAGCCTCATGCTGTGTTTTTTTTGAGCAGGATGATCAGGAGGACATCACGTCATTCTCTCTCAGTCCTGATGATGAGGTAAGATCATCTATTGATCCGCTGAAATCAAAGCCCCATTTTACTGCCCTGATGTTTCAGTATAGATCGAGATGGTTGCATGTCTCTCTCTAGATGCTGGTGACTGCTAGCAGGGCTTTGCTGTTGAAGCAGTGGGATTGGAAGCAGGAGAAGTGCACTCGATCATGGAGGGCCATCCACAATGTGCCAGTGGCCAGCATGACTTTTGACTGCACCTCCACACTACTGGCAACAGGTGGGCATGAATCGGCTCTTTCATCTGTCTTCATTTACTCCCCCATAATGTTGTTTCAAACCCATATGACCCGGAGATGTTTGGCAGAATGTTAGGGACTGACAGTCACCATTCACTTTGCATCTTTTTTTCTAGAAGTTGTGATTCTGCCTATTAGAAAGAAAGTCATACATGTTTTGAACGTCATGAGGGTGTGTAATTGATGACAGCATTTTCATTTTTGAGTGAACTGTCCCTTTAATTACTTTAAACAGCATTAATGACACTCTGATTTATTGTTGTCCTATGTATTTTGTAGGGGGTTGTGATGGCACCATCAAGCTCTGGGATATTGTGAAGCAGTACTGCACCCACAATCTGAAAGGATCATCAGGTGTTGTACAGTAAGTACTGAATTAGTCTTGCAGTCAATTTTTCAGCTTATTCGGGCTAAGAGCTGCCCACTTATACAAGAAGAGTCAGTCTGATCGACATGAAAAGGGACCAACTACTGGTCATTTTATTTGTACATACTCTCAAGGGACAGGTTTATCTGTATTATTTGATACCATAATAATAGACCGGTGTGGAAAAAAATAAAAATATTAAAAACATTTTTTTTTTTTGTTCTGTAAAGTTTGGTTGAGTTCCATCCAGACATCAGCAAGCTGCAGCTCTTCTCTTCCTCTGCGGATTGTGGCATCCGTATTTGGGACCTACGGACCAGCAAGTGTATCTGTGTGCTAGAGAGTCACTACAGTGCCGTCACATCTCTGGCTTTTGCTCCTGATGGCCAGACACTGGTCAGGTAAAGGAGAAGTACACTACACTTCAGTTTGTATCCTCCCAAAATTAAGGTTAAGTACTTAGAAATATTTGGTGGAATCATTCACTTCTTAAGTGAAGGTCAATAGCCCAGACTTTACAGCTTGGGTTAGATCTACGTCTCAAAGTCCTAAGAATCCATTCAGACGAGTGATGAAATGAGGTAACAGATTGATACATTTAATTAACAGGGTTCCTGTGTTCATGGAAAACTTGAAAATATTTGGGAATTTTAAAATTGTGATTCCAGGCCTGAAAAAGTCATTGAAATGAGTAGAATTTTAAAACGTCATTTCAATTTCTATAGTGAATATAAACTTTTCTAGTTTGCTTCTAAATATTTAATCTTAGTAAAACCTGCATGCAAATCAGCGTTAAACTACAGTTGTGATTTAATTTCGTCGTCCACAATTCAGAATTGTATATTTTGTCGGATTGAGGATATTATTATTTTTTTTTTATAATAGTCAAATATTAATAGAGACATTCTGTGTCCAATTCAGTTCTGGGCGAGATAAAATCTGTACAGTGTGGGACTTGAAGGAGAAGACGGTGAAGAGGACTGTCCCTGTCTATGAGGTAAGACTATATGACTGTGTCCCATGAGCTGTGCATTTATGTCAATAGAACTTGAGCCATTATCTCAGCGTCTTAGCTGTAAAAGATGGAAAAAGCACATTACAATCTAGAAGTAAATTAAAGTGATATTTTATGTTGTTAGTTTATTTATCTGTATGTGTGTGCATTCTTAGGCTGTGGAAGGCGTTGTTGTTCTCCCTGAGAATAGCGAATACTCTAAGATGGGTGTGAAGAGTGATGACTTGCACTTTATCACAGCTGGCAGTAAAGGTAAACTGGAGGTCATTTCTTTAACAAGAAATCTGAATGTCACATACTAAAGGGGTTATGGGGGGAATCTCAAGAAGAAATGTTCAGGTCATATTTCAGCTCAAAATCAAAAGAAGAAATTTCTTTTGCATGATGAAAATGAAGCTATTTTAGGACCATTGATCTTTCTTGCTTTTGTGACATTATTTTATGACAATTAAGCACATGCTCTCCCTGATTCTAATTACTGTACTGCAAAAAATCACTGTAATACAGAAAATCATCCTGACTGGAATTATAGTTTTTTATTTATTTTTTATTAAAGTCAGCAGAAATTAAATTCAGCACAAGAAATACTGCCACCTATGATGTATACTATCTGTACTTTATTTTACTTCACAATTTAAATGAATAGTTCACCTGAAAATGAAAATTCTCTCATTTATTCACCATCATGCCATCCCAAATGACTTTATTTCTTCTGCTGAACACAAATTAAAATTTTTTGAAGAATATTTCACCTTTATACAATACAAGTTAACGGTGACCAAAACTTTGAAGCTCCAAAAAGCACGAAGGTAGCATACAAATAATCAGTAAGACTCCAGTGGTTTAATACATATCTTCGATCCAGTTGGTTTTGGATGAGAACAGACCAAAAATATAACGCATTTTTCACTATACATCTTGCCATTGCGGTGTCTAGGCACGATCATGATTTCAAGCTCGATTACGCTTCCTAGCGCCATCTAGCACTCTGTGAATGAGTCATGCACTAGTTAGTGTAATCGAACTTAAAATTATGATTGTGCTTAGATACTGCAATGACAAGATGTACAGTGAAAAATTAGTTCGGATGAGATCACTTCAGAAGACATGGATTAAACCACTGGAGAATTGTGGATTACCTTTATGCTGCATTTATCTGCATTTTGGAGTTTCAAAGTTCTGGTCCCTATTCAATTGCATTGTACGGACCTACAGAGCTGAAATATTCTTCTAAGAATCTATGTGTTCAGTAGAAGAAAGAAATTCATGCACATCTGGGATGGCATGAGGGTGAGTAAATGGTGAGAGAATTTATATTTTTGGGGGAACTATTATTCCTTTATACATGAATTAGAATGATATTTTTTGCATTACAGTAGGCTACTAAAATTTTTCCTAAAAATAGGCTTTAATTTCTTTATGCTAAACTTTTTTTTTCTTTCTTTTGGTTTTTGGGGTAAATGACGAACATGCTCTTGAAAATTTCTAGAAATTCTCGGCTTTCAAATCTTTGCACTGCTAATAATTCATTGTCATTACATATTAATCACTTTTCGTTAGGGATGCTCCGATCATTTGGCCACCGATCGGTATCGGCTGATATTCACATCCTATGACTCGATTGGTGATCGATCATTTGGCCGATCAGTTTAGTGTGTGGGGAATACTGGCAAAGTGTTGTAAGACAACAAAGTTGATTGAGAAGTTAAGAACTATGCAGAGGAAGAGGTATGGCGAATATGAAAAGTTTGTGTATTGTATATATGGCGTTTTGCACGTGACATGGCAAAGGGAAAACAGCACAAGCTGTGAAATGGTCCTTTTCATCGTTCATGGCGGCAGCTTCTCAGTCTCCACCGGGGATAGGCATCTCAGTAATAATTCGAGTTACAAGATGTGGTGTAATTCAAACATTTTTTATTAAATATCTCCCCATTAAATGGCATTAACAATAGTAGCACCCGTAAGAGTCCAGAAACATCTGCTTTCCTTTCATCTGTCTCTCTCATCTTTCATCCCCTCGTGAGAGAGCGCGTGTTCCCCTCATTAAAGTTCAAGCAGCAACAAGTGAACTATTAATACAATCGTCCAACTAAATGAAAAGGCAGGGAAGGAATTTATAAATATAATAATTATTTAGACATATCATAATTTAATATATTAAATATAATGCTAAAATAAAAATAGAAATAAAATAAGGAATAATAATAATTATATGAAATAATGACAATGAATCAACAATCAAAAATGTTACATTAAGTTTTATTGCATCTATGGGTTATCAGTTTGTCTTCAGGTCTTCAGTTTGACATTATAGCTTCATTTTTTATAGGACTATCTATCTTAATATAGAGAATATTTTGTTAGCCTATACTTATTTGAAATAATTATTTAAAAAAAAAAAAAAGCTTTTTTTTTTTTTGTTAGCAAAATCTTGGCAAAGTGATATTACTGGGACGAAGAAAATTCAATTAATAGTGACAGTGTGCAGAAAGCTTACATATGGCCAGTTATGACAGAGATCTTGATAAAAGGTGAAATGATCGGAATTGGTATTGGCCGATCAGGTGACAAGAATATCGGTATCGGCTGTAAAAATCCTGATCAGAGCATCCCTAATTTTCATATTCATTCTCTTATTTAGTGTAAAATAAAGCGGTCCGAGAACTGAACCCTGTGGAACACCAGTGGTCAGTTAGTGTGGAAGTGGATGTTCAGGTGTGTGAATATTCTGATGGTCCTTCACAGGTGTTCTGAGAGTGTGGGAGTCCAGCTCAGCACGCTGTGTGTTTACACAGACCCTACCCGATGCTCCTGCTCTCATCCCGGAGGAGGGTGATCTGGACCCACGCAGTCTGTTGCACTGCCTGTCCATGCCTCAATCCAACAGACTGGCCACAGTCACCGCAGAGCATAACATCCTCATCTATAAGCTGCCCAATTTCGCTGTAGAGCAGCAGGTCAGTCCTGCCAGAGTTCACTTTTCATCTGTCTGCCTCTAGCCTAGATATATCCCGAACTTAAAGAGATGGTTCCCCCCAAAAGGCTAACATTCTAATTAACTATTCTTTTTTTGTGCCACTGAAGAAAGAAAGTCATACAGTTTTAGGACACCATTAGGGTGTGTAAATGATAACAGGATTTTTTTTTTTATTTGGTGAAATATTCTTTTAAATCCTATTACATTCCAGAAAAGTTGACTCTTTGTCTTGTTTTTCCTCTTCTTTTAAAGTTTGTTGGCTACAATGATGATATCTTGGATGTGAAGTTTTTGGGGAAGGATGACACACACATCGTTGTGGCTACTAACAGCTCTCAGTTGAAGGTCTTTGAGCTGGCCACCAATAGCTGCCAGATTTTGTATGGACACACAGGTCAGTGACAGCCACCAGAGGGCATCAGCACTGTGTGTATGCCTGCTGCATGCTACAGAGTATATGCTGTATACTGCATGCTATTTTTTTTTTAAATTAATAGAATCATGGAGAAAATCATGATATAACTCATAACTTTGGTTCATGAATTTGGTACAAGTGGTGTGACATTCACTTAGTTGCCTGAGCTAATCTCTTAAAAGGCAGGTAAGTGTGCACTAACCAAAGTAGGATTACCATTTGCCTCTTGTGTGTTTGTTCAGTCCACTGCTGAAACAACTGGCTTGTAGAGGCATCCTCACAATGGCATACACTTATCTCAGAAACAAACACTGTAATTTTGCAATTTAAAAGTGCCAAAAAATTATTACATTGAATATTGAGCACTTCGAATTGTGGCACCCAGTATTCCGTACAGAATACCCTGGTTATGTACAGCATTTGTATACTGCATAGGTCATCTGGGTATTCAGTGCACACAGAAAATTCACACACTCTTTACAGTGAACGCGCTGCATACGTTTCTAAAATAGTAGTAGTAGTATGCTATTCCGAACATTCCCTTTTTCCTTGATGACCACAACCCAGGTTTCCACACAGAAACCTTCCACAAAATCATGCACATAAGAAATAATAATAGAAATAGTTTTCTCCATTTGCTTTGACCTTTAATGTTAATAAACAATGCATTGAGTGCATACTAGGTTTGCACTGTTCATTAATTGTGTCACTCAAGTTCTTTAGTTATTTTTGTGTAAATGCTAGAATGGAAAAATGAAATGTTACACTGAATAGATTCTCAAGTGGCACTTGTCATCAGTCTACATTGTTGACATTCTTGTCAACAAAACTGTCTTGGCATCTTCTAAACAACTTCTATGATAATTTGTCTGCAGATACCATCTTGTCTATAGATGTGTTGCGAAAGGGTTTCATGTTTGCAAGCTGTGCAAAGGTGAGTCTGCTGCTTTTTGTTAGAAAGCTGGACTGATAGGGCCTGGGTAGCTCAGCAAGTATTGACGCTGACTACCACTCCTGGAGTCTCGAGTTCAAATCCAGGGTGTGCTGAGTGACTCCAGCCAGATCTCCTAAGCAACCAAATTGGCCCGGTTGCTAAGGAGGGTAGAGTCACATGGGGTAACCTCCTCGTGGTCGCGACTAGTGGTTTTCGCTCTCAATGGGGCACGTGGTAAGTTGTGCGTGGATCGCAGAGAGTAGCACGAGCCTCCACATGCTGTGAGTCTCCGCGGTGTCATGCACAATGAGCCACGTGATAAGATGCACGGATTGACGGTCTCAGAAGCGGAGGCAACTGAAACTTGTCCTCCGCCAACGGGATTGAGGTGAGTAACTGCGCCACCACGAGGACTTGCTAAGTAGTGGGAATTGGGAATTCCAAATTGGGAGAAAAGGGAATAAAAAAAAAAAAAAAAGAAAGCTGGACTGGTGACTTATCAGTTAAATGTTTAAAATATTTCATTCTGAAAGCACAGTTTCTTCCACAGAGTGTTTATTTAATGTATTGCACAGGACAAGTCCCTGCGGCTGTGGAGGATGAACCCGGAGAGCGGCCGCGTGCAGTGTGTGGCTCAGGGCAGCGGACACTCCAATGCAGTGGGCTCCATCGCCTGCTCTAGGTCAGATATCTGTAGCGATGCCGTCAGCACTGAAAAGAATATGACTTTTATTTGATAAGATGTACAAGATGAGGCACGTTGTAATTGCACAGACATGCATAAATGTAAAAAGGGTACATACTAACTCTTCTAAAAGCTGTTTCCCTCTTCCTGTACACAGGTTAAAGAAAGTCTTCCTCGTATCGGGGAGTCAGGACTGCACTGTTAAAGTGTGGGACCTGCCTGACCCGCTTCCTGCTGCGGGGTTTGAACCGGCCTTGATGACTTCACGACTTACAGAGAAAGCTCACGATAAGGTGGGTCGTTGGCATAGTCACGTTTACACTCACACAGGAAATGCTTTCAATGAAACTATTGTCAGGTAAAACCTGGGCTGTCCTGAATGAAACCATATGTGTCATGTTACAGAATGGGTTTGACAGCAGAAAGCAAGCCCTCAAGCACGTTCCAGCTCTTCAGATTTCCATTGTTTTGATGTCTTTGACATTTATTATGTGTCCATTGTATTAAAAGAAAAACTGGACATTGAGAGATATAAGATAAGGCACTTTTTTTTTTTTTGTAGCAACAGTTCATTGTTAAATTTCAAAAATAACATTTAACTAAATAATATACTATTTTGTAAAATTATGGTAAAAAAAAAAATTTCTACCAAAAGGAACACGTAAAATGTAATTACACAGTGTCTATGAGCCGGTAATTTAAATGAACCACTCAAATATACTCATTCACTGAAACGAATCAGAGTTCCCAACGCTTTATATGAAAGCACACATTTTAGACGAATGCGTTTATTACCTCCTTTTGCTTAAATTTAAATCCGTGCATGCAATAAAATATGACACAAATGGAAAAGCTTAAAACAGCTGAACTACTGTCACGATATTGCAAAATGTAGTTACATTTGTAACGTTGCTACTTGTAGTTACTTCCCAACTCTGCTTCACCCCTAGTTTTTATTTTGCTTCTCATCATCCTTGTCTTCTGTTGATTTGTCTCTTTCTCAAATGTTCCTGAAGGATGTGAACAGTGTGGCCATCTCTCCCAATGACAAACTGCTGGCGTCTGGCTCTCAGGATCGCACAGCTAAACTCTGGTCGCTGGCTGATATGAGTCTGTTAGGGGTCTTCAGAGGTCACAGTCGAGGTATCTGGTGTGTTCAGTTCTCTCCTGTGGATCAGGTCTTGGCTACGGCATCCGCAGACGGCTCCATCAAGCTGTGGGGCATTCATGATTTCAGCTGCCTCAAGGTAAGTTACACTTTAACATTGGCCACATGGTGATTGTGAAATGCATTATACAGTATTTATATTTAATTGATATATAATTTGATTTAATCTTTGAGAGTCTGTACATGCAGATGTTTGGTTGATTGATGGTTGTTTCTTGAGATTAATGTGGGGTTTTTTTTCTCTGCAGACGTTTGAGGGACATGATGCCTCTGTGCTAAAGATTACGTTCGTCAGCCGGGGAACTCAGCTAGTCTCTGGGTAGGTTAACTGCATTTTCTGGCTGCAGTCCAAACACACACATGCGCTGTTCTGCTGTTATACTGTAGAACCAAGCTGTTCTTTGTGTAGAATCCTTAAGTGCCGGCCACAGAGGAATAATAAAAAATATATATATTTATAGATCGGCAATTATCAGAATAGATTTATGCTGATAACCGATAGTTCCAAAAAGCAACTATCGGCACCGATATATCGGTCTACCTCTAATAGTCAGAACCTTTTGAAAATGATTCTGTGCAGGGGGGCCTGGGTAGCTCAGCAAGTAAAGACACTGACTCCAGTCAGGCTTCCTAAGCAACCGAATTGGCCCGGTTGCTAGGGTGGGTAGAGTCACGTTGGGTTAACCTCCTCGTGGTTGCTATAATGTGGTTCTCGCTCTCGGTGGGGCACGTGGCGAGTTGTGCATGGATGCCGCGGAGAATAGCGTGAGCCTCCACGCGCTATGTCTCTGTGGTAACGCGCTCAACAAGCCACGTGATAAAATGCGTGGATTGACTGTCTCAGACGCGGAGGCAACTGAGATTCTTCCTCCGCCACCCGGATTGAGGCGAGTCACTATGCCACCACGAGGACATAGAGTGCACTGGGAATTGGGCATTCCAAACTGGGGAGAAAAGATGTAAAAAATTTATTCTGTGCTTGTGGTCCATGCAGGTTACTGTACTCAAACCAAATATTGCAGCTTTTGGATAGTTTTTACATTTTAGTTTTTCAGAAAGGTGTAAGAAATTACCCGGTCTTTTTTCTATGTAATTTTGCAGTGGTTCGGATGGACTCATGAAGTTGTGGACTATAAAAACTAACGAGTGTGTGAAAACCTTTGACGCTCACCAGGACAAAGTGTGGGCTCTGCATGCCAGCAGCAAAGATGACCTGATTGTGACTGGATCTGCTGATTCCAACATTATACTCTGGAAGGTCAGTCCAGACAGATGTCAATTGAGGGAGGAAACATGCAAGTGCAACGTTTAACAGCATAGCTGCTTAAAATGTTGCATGTATTAAGAGGAAATGGCCAATGTTTTACATAATAACAGTGAAAATGATCCGTTCCTTATTTCTTAACGTTCACTATTATTTAAGGTCAACATGAAGCAGCATTTACAACAATTTTAACTTCCATAATGTGAGGTTTTTCTGTTTGAAACAGTATTTGGTGGAAAATAATAAAGGGCGGGGCTTGTTTTTATCTATTGGGATTTGATTGGACTGTGAGGATGTAGTATTTTAAACTGATATTATTAGATAATAATATTTTCCCCTGAACACATGCCCTTGATTTTCAGCAGAAATGTCAGTACAGAGGCAAAAACGGTTATTAAACTGAAATTATTTAAAAGATTATTTCATTAAATTATGAAAGATTAAAAAACATGTTTTCTCTTTAGAGTAACGTGCACTGACAAATCGTGCACAATAAAAAGCAAATAGGACATTTAAAAAAGTAAATAGTTTTTTTTTTTTCATTATGTTTTGAGGTGTTTGATTAACTTATTTAGAGCACATTAGTAAGCTGTCTGAGAAACTCTAGCACTTATTTTCATGGCCATATAGGTCAGTAGGGTAATTGCACCAAATTTACTGCCAGCGCATTACATTTACAAGATTAGTCGAACATATGCATACATGATTTGATGCTGTCTTTGTGCTTATAGTCACATGCAACGCTTCTTTTTAAGTGTTCTTTGTTGTGTTCTGTTTACATTTTACAAGTACATGGTCTATATTGTGATATTGTGAGAATTCGATATATCGTCCAGCCAGGATTTTTTTCAGCAGCGGTGCTGTTGTGCGTAACACCGGACCTGTGTTTACACACGTCGGTGGAGAAATAGCATAAAACGACCTTAGAATCATTATAGATGGGGTTATTCATTTTCACTTTGTCCTGTGTGTGTTTACTGGGGGCTTTTGAAGGGCTCTGGGGGTAAGAAAAAAAATTTACTAATACATCTGAACATTTACAAGAATCTTACCTAAATCTCACAGGGGGTTACAATTCTTAAATGTAGTTTTATTCAGATAGGATGATTTTTCAAGTATATAGCCTAATTACGGTCCTCTGTTTCAGTTTCTTGTTTCTCAGCAAGACGTGATGCAATCATGTGCTGACTTATATGTTGTTGTTCTTGGCAGATACCTTTAACAAAGACTATGACAGGTAGTTAAAGGGCAGTTCACCCCCAAGCCTGTATGAATTTCTCTTCTGTGGAACACAAAAGGAGATGTTAGGCTGAATGTTAGCTCCAGTCACCATTCACTGTCACTGTTGTTTTTTGTTTTTGATTTTTTTCCTCAATTTTTTTTTTCTCCATGCATTCTCCCTTTTGAGTTCCACTGTAGAAAGGAAATCATAAACACTTGCAAGTGATGACAGAATTACTATCACTTTAAGAGTACAAGTAGTAGTGTTTATATTACTATAATATTATTATTTATGCATATTTTTACATACTTTTTTTTAAAATGGACTGATTCTAAGGGCAGAGAAAATACCTGTAAAGGTCAGATGGAGCTCCAGATAGATGGAGTTGACAGGTGTTTAATTGTTTCTCTTCTCCCTGCAGTAAGTTCTCTTCACCCAGAGTAGTTCTGGTAGCAGTTTACACAAAGCATATTTGCTGTGTCTGCCTTGTCAAAGGTTCTGGAATATAATACGAGGGCAAGCTAGGTCACTCCGACTTTGCGTGCTTGCAATGTTGACAGCTTTGCTTTGTTGATCATAAACAGTAGCGATAGTTTTATCGCATTGCTCACTTGCAGAAACGCGGTACAACACCATTCGCACGTCGAATCTTAAGTTCAGTAAATATGCGACATACTTGTGACTTTCTCTCTGCGCGCGCTTACACGAAACTCAAGCGTTCAGTGAAGTGCATGAGAGAGGGATGCGGAAGAGCTGATTTACTTGTGCAAGTTCTGGAATTACAGTTTGATACAAACACAAGATTTGTTCATCTGTATGGATTGGTTTACCAATTCGCAGCTACATGTTAAAGTGAATAAAAGTGTGCGGTAATTCCCCACATTCTGAACGTGGAACATGTGGGAATTATTAAATTTGTGCGCAATATCTGCAATCCCACGCTGGTATTCAGACCCTGCGGGTATCCTTCTCCATTGCAGGACATGCTCACATTGGTATACGGTGACATCACTGTGATTACGTGCCTGTATTTGTGTGTGTGGTGGGCTCCCTTTCATTTCATAGTACATTCAAGAGTGTGCAGTGTAAAAAGCGCACTGCTGACTGGGCCTAGCAAGCGTTACGTTGCGTAAAGAATATTAATGAACTATGTGAAATCTCAGTGGCACTCAATTTGTGTGCCGCTGCTGAATGTATATAGGGGAAACACTGCAGCCCTAGCATGATGCAGGTCAGACTCGAATGTGCATCTACCACATGAGCAGCACTGCTGCACCATGGCTCCAACAAATAAAATTTTTCCTTTATTTCTTCAAAATACCTTGCAGGTTTTTGTTAGGTAACCAACACTTCCATTGTATTTGTAGTCCAAAGTGCTTGTTGACACTGTTTCAAATTGGTAACGGTGGCATCATTGGTACTTATTTCAATAGTCTTGCAAGATTTAATTCAGTCATTTGTTTCTCTTTCTCTCATTGTCTCTCTCTTTCTCTCTCCATGTTAGGACGTGACTGAAGTGGAGCTCGCAGAGGAGCAGGCAAAACAAGAAGAACAAGTTCTTAAGTAGGTCTTCTCTGCTCGTATTTCAAATATGAAACAACTGCAATCAGTTATATGAAATCTGATGAAAGATTGAAAAGGTCAGAGATGTCAGAACTTTTCAGCAGAGCACGTAGAGTCCTACACACTTGTTTTATTTGACTATGCCTTAAATGTAAAACCACAACGTAAGTGACAACATTTATCTCTAAAATATTCCTTCATAAAGCCTAACAGCTAGTTCACAACTTTACCCCATCCATCTCCATCTATGGTGGTCAATTCTTCATTTATAATACCTTTATCTATGTTTATACATAAGCTTTATCACTGTTGTGGAAGGATTTCTGTGCTTGATGTGGTTGCTAAAGCAAAAGCCACTATAATTGTTCATACAGAGTACATAGGGTTAGAGATTTTTTTTAACAATGTTCATTTTTTGAACTTTGCCATTTTAACCTGGTGGATGACAGAATGGGTGAAGGAAGGAAGCAAGCCATTTCTAGAGATAGAAATATATAGAGACTTGGGGCTCGACTCGTGAGTTGCAGCAAGCAACACTTGTTGACACTCTAGCAACCACCCAGAACACTGTAGCAATGCCCTAGTAACCACCCTGAACTCCAAAACAACTGCCCAGTACTCACCCAGAACACAATTACTGCTTCGTAATCACTCAGAACACCCTACTTCCTCGTAATCACCCAGAACACCCTAACCGCCTCGTAATCACCCAGAACACCCTAACCGCCTCGTAATCACCCAGAACACCCTAACCTCCATATAATCACCCAGAACACCCTAACCTCCTTGTAATCACCCAGAACACCCTAACTGCCTTGTAAAAACCCAGAACACCATAACTGCCTTGTAATCACTCGGAACACCATAACTGCCTCGTAATCACCCAGAACACCCCAACCGCCCCATAATCACCCAGAACAACACCCTAACCACCTTGTAATCACCCAGAACAACACCCTAACTACCTCGTAAACAACCTGAACACCCTAACAACTGCCTAGTAATCACCCAGAACACCCTTACAGCTGTCTAGTAATTACCAGAACACCCTAACCACCTAGTAACCACCCTGAATTCCCTAACAACTACCTAGAAACCACCCTGAACACCCTAACCACCTAGTAACCACTCTGAACTCCCTAACAACTGCCTAGAAACCACCCCTTGACAGCTTTACTGCCTAGAAACCACCCTGAACACGTTAACTGCCTAGTAACCACCCTGAACACGTTAACCGCCTAGTAACCACCTTGTACACCCTAACAACCGCCTAGTAATCACTCAGAAGACCCTAACCGCCCCGTAATCAGCCAGAAAACCCTAACTATTGCCAAGAAACCACCCTGAACACCCTAACCACCTAGTGACCACCCAGAACACCCTAACAGCTGTCTAGTAATTCCCAAAACACCATAACCTCCTAGTAATCACCATGAACTCCCTAACCACCTAGTGACCACCCAGAACACCCTAACAGCTGTCTAGCAATTCCCAAAACACCATAACCTCCTAGTAATCACCATGAACTCCCTAACAACTGCCTAGTAATCACCCTGAACACCCTAAGAACTAATTAGTAATCAACCTGTACACCCTAACGACCTAGCATCTACAACTCCCTAGCAATGTCTTAACTGAGAACACCTTAGCAACCACCTAACAGCATGCTAACAACTGCTCAGAACATCTGATACTCTAGCATTTTGGTGACAAGTTTGTGTAGGCAAGCGCCACTCAAATTTTCTTCAGAAAATGTAAAAATCTTACTTCTATTTTTGTATATATAATAATCACTATGGTGTAGTCTAATAAATTTTGGACATGATGTGCTCATATTAACTGTTTTATTAATGCAGCCTTACTTTAAAGTGTGCCATATTTCTGTTTTCTGCCATTTCAGACATGTTGTAAATACCATTTTTAATAAAGAGTGTTTATAGTATTTATGGTATCTCTTAACAGGCAGCAGGTGTTGTCAAATTTACTCCATGAGAAGAAATATCTAAAGGCTCTGGGTATCGCTATCTCTCTGGATCAGCCACACACCGTGCTACGTGTTATTAAAGGTACTTTTTCTTAATTTATCTGTGTGAATGTGTCAGCCTGTGTTGTTTACTTTCAAAATGTATTTCTCCTAAACAGGCACTTTGGTCGTTAAATGTAAAAACAGGTCGAGCAGCACTCATATTTAATTTATTTAAGACACACCTCAACTTCAGTTTATTTCTTCATTGTATTGTTTTTGACAAGATTCTTTAGAAAAGTCATGATAATATGATGCAGTCATGATGAATAAACTTATTGAAATTGGAAAGTTAGGAATGGTGCAATTTCTTACTTTTTTATGATTGGGCTTGTTGTCATTATTGAAAGAAACAGTAGTGAGAATGTAATAAATGATTTGGAGAGGGATAGCAGGTAATATGACTTTGTTCTACACAAAGTAAAAACATTGAAGAAATTACTGGCTACTCTTTTCCATATAATGAAACTAAATGAGGACTGGGACTATCGAGCTTTAAAAGTACAAAAAAGCATTATCTTCTAGTGGTCTTCTGTAATTATACAATAGGTTTTCAGTAATGAGCAAACTGAAACACAAGTAGTTATTCAGTGAAAATCTTGCCCTCCACTCTCTGCATCCATTCAAATTTCAGTCCGTTCCTCACATAAAGCTATCACGTGGCTTCGGAATATTTGGAATATACCGCATTAGTCATATGAATGACAGCCTCAATCCTCATTCACTTAAATAAATATTTCTCCTTTAAATACTTTTCTTTTTTACAGAAATTCGTCAACAAGATGATGCCTCACAGCAGCTAGAAAAGACCCTCCTGAAACTCCGTCAGGATCAGAAAGGTTTATTCACGTCATATGTTGTTATAGGACACTAGGTCATCAGGTTCATTCTGATTGTCTTGCCTTGTTGTGTTACTATAATCTCTTGTGTATTCAGAGTCAGTGTTGCGGTACTGTGTGGTGTGGAACACTAATTCACGGAGCTGTCTAGATGCTCAGTCCGTTCTGCAGGTGCTGCTCACACACCTGAGCCCAGAGGAACTGCTGCAGTATCAAGGGGCCCGCACACATCTCGAGGGCCTCATCCCATATACAGGTGCCCTAAACACACAAGTGGTTTTCCCAAACCAATACACACACGGTAAACAGAGTACTGCTAAGGGATTGTAGTCGTAAGATGTAGAATTTCGATCCTTTCAGTACTTTCAAAAATAATTATTTGGAAATAAGAAATGCAATTCTTATTGCATTTACTGCACTTAGCAGTCTGTTGCCAAATGATGAGAGAATTTCACATTTCTACAGAGCAGATATAATAAAACAGAAATACATTTCATACAGTTCTTGTAAATGGCATGTTTGCATACTTTTTAGAGGCATAAATGCAATCCAATAATTGATCCTAACCAAATATTAAATAAAAAGTCTAAACAAACAAGAAATTTGATAACATTTTATCATTATTATTTCACTGATCACAACAAAACTCATATGTATCTTTAACTGCACATTGTCATATGAACAAGCAGTCAGTAAAATTAAAGTAACAGCTGCAGAGAAAGTTTAGACTGTTATGTAGCCAAATTTTGTACTTCATGGTTTTGAGATTTCAACAGTTTTGATTTCATTTAGGGTTGGACCTTCATAACTTGCGCATCAGTATAAAAAACAATTCCGTAACCGCTTTGACTGATGTATGAGTGTTTTTGATTCACTAAAAAGAACTGGCTCATAGGAGTCATTTGTTTGGGAATTGCACTACACCGTAAGTGCCAGATGCTGCACATTTAACCCTTTCACATGTATGATCAAACCGGTGTGATTACACTAGGCTGGGCTCAGACGTGTACGATCAAACCAGTGTGATCTGCATTCGTGCTGCTGTTTACCAGCAAAAGAGGGAATGAAGTTGTTGTCATAATGAACCAGCTTCTCAAATAGTCTAATTTTTATATGTTTCAATCACTAAAAAGTTTAAGCCATTACTGTCGGAATGCACTGTTTTGATGCAGCGATGCGGCCATGTTTTCTGACGTGAAACAAAGAATATACAAACTAGTCAATCCACTCGAGCCTTCTCCCATTCCCTCCGTCACTCATTCTCACCACTTCCGGTGCTGGGAATGTCGCATCTAAACAATGTGGCAGCAAGCATAGCCGGCAAGTGCATTCTTGATCGCATCATATCATAATCAATCATTATAAACATCTAAAAACCACATTATTTATATATATATATATATATATATATATATATATATATATACAGGTGCATCTCAATAAATTAGAATGTCGTGGAAAAGTTCATTTATTTCAGTAATTCAACTCAAATTGTGAAACTTGTGTATTAAATAAATTCAATGCACACAGACTGAAGTAGTTCAAGTCTTTGGTTCTTTTAATTGTGATGATTTTGGCTCACATTTAACAAAAACCCACCAATTCACTCTCTCAAAAAATTAGAATACATCATAAGACCAATAAAAAAAACATTTTTAGTGAATTGTTGGCCTTCTGGAAAGTATGTTCATTTACTGTATATGTACTCAATACTTGGTAGGGGCTCCTTTTGCTTTAATTACTGCCTCAATTCGGCGTGGCATGGAGGTGATCAGTTTGTGGCACTGCTGAGGTGGTATGGAAGCCCAGGTTTTTTTGACAGTGGCCTTCAGCTCATCTGCATTTTTTGGTCTCTTGTTTCTTATTTTCCTCTTGACAATACCCCATAGATTCTCTATGGGGTTCAGGTCTGGTGAGTTTGCTGGCCAGTCAAGCACACCAACACTATGGTCATTTAACCAACTTTTGGTGCTTTTGGCAGTGTGGGCAGGTGCCAAATCCTGCTGGAAAATGAAATCAGCATCTTTAAAAAGCTGGTCAGCAGAAGGAAGCATGAAGTGCTCCAAAATTTCTTGGTAAACGGGTGCAGTGACTTTGGTTTTCAAAAAACACAATGGACCAACACCAGCAGATGACATTGCACCCCAAATCATCACAGACTGTGGAAACTTAACACTGGACTTCAAGCAACTTGGGCTATGAGCTTCTCCACCCTTCCTCCAGACTCTAGGACCTTGGTTTCCAAATGAAATACAAAACTTGCTCTCATCTGAAAAGAGGACTTTGGACCACTGGGCAACAGTCCAGTTTTTCTTCTCCTTAGCCCAGGTAAGACGTCTCTGACATTGTCTGTGGTTCAGGAGTGGCTTGACAAGAGGAATACGACAACTGTAGCCAAATTCCTTGACACGTCTGTGTGTGGTGGCTCTTGATGCCTTGACCCCAGCCTCAGTCCATTCCTTGTGAAGTTCACCCAAATTCTTGAATCGATTTTGCTTGACAATTCTCATAAGGCTGCGGTTCTCTCGGTTGGTTGTGCATCTTTTTCTTCCACACTTTTTCCTTCCACTCAACTTTCTGTTAACATGCTTGGATACAGCACTCTGTGAACAGCCAGCTTCTTTGGCAATGAATGTTTGTGGCTTACCCTCCTTGTGAAGGGTGTCAATGATTGTCTTCTGGACAACTGTCAGATCAGCAGTCTTCCCCATGATTGTGTAGCCTAGTGAACCAAACTGAGAGACCATTTTGAAGGCTCAGGAAACCTTTGCAGGTGTTTTGAGTTGATTAGCTGATTGGCATGTCACCATATTCTAATTTTTTGAGATGGTGAATTGGTGGGTTTTTGTTAAATGTGAGCCAAAATCATCACAATTAAAAGAACCAAAGACTTAAACTACTTCAGTCTGTGTGCATTGAATTTATTTAATACACGAGTTTCACAATTTGAGTTGAATTACTGAAATAAATGAACTTTTCCATGACATTCTAATTTATTGAGATGCACCTGTGTATATATATATATATATATATAATCTGTCCTTCAGTGCATCTGTTGTGAAGTTTTAAGGTAAGATTTTTTTTTAATTATTATTTATTACAGCTCGCATTAAAGTACTCACTCTGGGGGTCTGTCAGTACAGGAGAAACTCATGTTCGAAAAGGTTAAAAGAACCGACTCATAAAAAATATTCCTTAAAAAAATACTCAACTTCAAAAGAACCAGCTCATGAGAGTCATTTGTTTGGGAATCGGACAACACTAGGTGTGCTGCGTGTTTCACACTGTAGCATCAGTAGGGGTCCACGCAGAAAAATGCACATATGAGAACTGTTAATAGTACCGAAAGTCATGAACATAAAACGTTTCCGGAATTTTTTCAAAAATGGAACCCATACTCAGTTCCCAATACTAGTACTGCTGATCTACAGTATTAGAGACATCTGCTTAACCCTTCTTTATTCACACGGGTCATTTTGACCAGTTTTTATAATGGTTCTAAATGGGTCCAAAAACATATTTTATTGGACGGTGGTATTTCTAATCCTCTGTGAAATTAATTGTATTTCTGCTGACACCCTTGCAGTGGTTTTTAACAGAGTCAGTCCAGAATGAATTTGAGAGTTTTTATTAAAAAATGGATCTTAAATATCTTTTTTAGGCTTTTAGTTTTTACCTTTTTTATATTTTGCCATGAAAATAGCCATAGAAGCTGACATGGTGTAAAAAAAAAGAACAAGCAAAAATGTTCTCTAGGGTTAAAGTAACATGTAGCCTTTTTGGGGGCGATTTCTATCATTTACACTGAAAATAGTACAGTGAAGTTTTTTTTTGTTTTTTCTTGCAGAGAGACACATACAGAGGATTGGGCGTCTCCTGCAGTCCTCCATGTTTCTGGATTACATGTGGCAGAAAATGCGTATCACAGGGGGTAAAGACAGGTACAAATCTGAGTAACGTCCTGGTTGTGTATTCATTAATTTTAAGTAGTGCTTGCTAATTGTTATTGCTCATTATTAGCTATTATTGCTCATACTTTTTGTTGAAAATAGGGATTGTGATTGGCCGATCGTTTTTTAAAAAATGCAGCACGTAAGAAATCATACACTGCTACTCTAATAAATGAGCACTTGCTCAGCCCTCGAAGTATGACATTGCGGCCACCGGAGAGGGTGAGTTATTGGCCATTCTAAGCATTGGCAAATGTACACTTTCAGACATGCTGTAATTTTAGATGAATATCCCGGTTAAAAATGTGTATGAATAATAAGGTGCCATTTTCAAGAATCATTACGGTAGTAATTCTAACTCGCTGTGCTGTAAGAGATGGAGAGAGGAAAAAGATACTGCAAAGTGCAAACAGATGTTAGTATGAATTAAACGACAATTAAAGATGTGTATACAAATCTGATGTAACGAGAGTTGCGACAGACGGTGTGTGGAGCAATAGAGACTTAAAGTGATTATGCATGCTTACAATATCATTAAACATGCACACTCTCCAGGTGAAGAGATATCCCCACAGTCACATACTTCACATACACTATGATACTCTTTTTATTGTAAAAATGTATTTCCTTGTTGATGATGAAGCAGCAGTTCTTCAGAATTCATTTGTTTAAAGTGAGTCACTCTTGAGTTCTTATCTTTCAGGAAGTGTGGCTTTAAATCAATACCATTCTCTCCACTTTCCAATAACAACTGTTGAAGATCCCCTCCCCATATACAGTGCTGTGAAAAAGTGTTTGACCCCTTCCTGATTTGTTCTGTTTTTTCTATTTTACATACTAAATTGTTTTAGATCTTCAAACGAGATATAACATAAAACAAGGGCAATCTGAGTAAACAAAAAATAAAGTTATCCAACACCTATATCACCCATGTGAAAAACTAACTGCCCCCTTAAACTTAATAGCTGGTTGTGCAACAACTGCAACCAAATGCTTCCGGAAACTGGAGATCAGTCTTTCACAATGCTGTGGTGGAATTTTGGCCCACTCTTCTTTTTTTACTTCAATAAATAACATTATCATTTAAAAACTGCATTAAATGTTCTTCTACTTTTATTGTAGTTTACTTGTTTTTTTGTTGTTGTTGTTTTTTCTTGCATAATATACAGTAGGGTCCATAAAACCATTAGATCATCATGTCACATTCACTTATTTGACTATTGACCTAGAAGTAGTGCAGAATCTTAAATATTTGTTTATCATTTATTTGTTGTACTATTTAAAGAATTCTAGTATTTAGTGTATTTTTAGTTGAACATTTTGTTTTGAATCCCAGATTTTTAACGCAGACCCCATTGTTTGACATTAATCAAAGTTGGTCTGTTTTTCTCTAGCTTGAACTTGGACGATGAGGAGATGGACACCACTCCTCAGGCCACCTTCTACGTAGACAAGCAACCAGTGGAGATAACAGACATTCAAGCTCCTCAGCAAAAACAAGAAGATGATGAGGAAGATTTGGAGGGTTCAGTAGATAGTGTGGAGGTTCTTGATGAAGATGAAAGTGTCAGTGCATCTAAATGTGCCAATGTAAGTGGCAAGAAACAGAACGGGGTGAATGGAGGTCATGTGTCCAGTGAGGATAGTGAAGATGAGGATTTCATGGAAATTCCCACTAAATCTGCAGGTCCCGCCCCCTGTATAACGGTGGCTATAAGGTGATTGGCCGATATAGCTGTCAATCAAGAGTCTCTTTATTCAGTACTGTGTTTTGAATTGATGGACCACCTGTTGATCTGAAGAGAGTCAGTGAATTCTTTTTGCGGATGATTCAACATGTTTTGTTGTAGCATTGCCTTGACCCAACAAAACAGCTGGCATATATTATTTGTATCACCACATTAAATTAAATACTCTTAGATCCTTTTATGTAGTCATTCTTTCATTATTCCATTAAATAATGTTCATATCTCTTGGGAAAGAAGAATAAATTGTATTACTTTCTATTTGGGGTGTAAATGAATTTAAAGGAATCACCCTCAGTTTATAAAAACTGAAAACGTGTTATTAGTAATACATATACAATGGAAGTAAATGGGCAACATTTGAGCACTGTAATAAATGTTAAAATGAGTGGTCGACCATATGGTATTTTAAATGTGTGATCGCGATATCTAGAGAGCAGGGGCGTTATAATTCGTATTAATCGGCTTGGCCGATATATCGGTTTATCACTTATTAAAATTCACAGTTCTCAATTTTTTTTCTTAAGTATAGCCCCAAGACTTAATCTTTAAACATGTTCACATGAAACTAGTGTGATAGAGTCACTTACCAAGTCTGTGCAAAATATATATGTAATATTTCAATTCATGCCAAGACCATGTAAATCCATAACCATTAAAGGACATGATGTAATATTTGCGAAGCACTGTTTACATATAGTAAACTCCACTCTCAGGAATTACATCAGTAATGCATAGTCAGAAGTTCCTCCACCTAGAAAAGTTGTCCCTCCACTTGGATGGTTTTTGCAGCTTTATGTATCAAATAAGAAACTTTTTTTACTGAATAATTGTGTTTTAACAAAAAACACAAGCTCTCTGCTTTCAAATCCTCTGGCTCCATAGACTTCCATTGTAAGTGCATTACTGACTGAGGGACTAGTAGAAATTGTTTTCTGTGGCAATCAATAGCATGTCACAGACACTTTAGATAAAGTTTAACTTGGGTGCTAAAGCTGAACATTCCTTAAACGCCTCACTAGAGTATCAAGGAACATCCAGTAGACCTACAGTACAAACAACCATTTCCAAAAACTAACTTTCCCCTTTGGCCACATCCACACTTATTCGTTTTCATTTGAAAACTCAGTTTTCGGTTTCCTAACGTAATCTTTTTGGCGAAGTATGTGGTTCTGTAGAGCATTTTCGAAGATTTTCTGTGGAGGAAAATGTTGTCCAACACTGCGTCTGAATATCTATACTTCCCTACTATATACTGTATGTAGCGGAGTGACGAGACAGACAGAGGATCTGCACAATTTTTCCCGGGAGGGCATGTTTATTTAAGGAATTATGAAGGGAAAGTGAGTAGGGAGAGTCTGTGAAAGGAGCTCCGTTGAAGAGTAGGGAATTTGTGAAGGAAGTGAAGAGGCAAAGCCTGGGGACAGGAGGTGAGTGGGTCCTGAGTGAAGTTAGCAACAACGGCTGTTGTAACGGGCAGCTTAGTCTGATCCTAGAAAAAGACAGAGAAGCAGTCAGGTTAGTGACTGGAGTCAGTGCTTGTGTGGTTTTCACTCCTTTTATATGGTCCTCGAACCTCAGCTGTGGGTAATTATGCCATCTCCACCGGTGTATTGTGTGTTTACTGTTGCCCAGTGCGACACTATTGCCAGTGACAGAGGCTCACCCAGCAGTGTTACAGAACGTCGTCATCTTTCTGTTCTTTCCTGAAAGGCCCACCTGTGGATACAGACTGAAACAATTGTGAAAGCACATTTAGGTTATCACAGTTTGACCCTCTCTTTCGGTCTCCATGGCTAGGTGGACTGGGCTTTTCGTCTGTCTCTTCTTCCTAGTGGGTCGTACCATATATGGTTTGTTACTTTGCTTTCTGTCAAACAGTTGTTTGAACCCTAGCCAATCCCGGCCCAGCAGGAGAGGTACTGGAAGACCTTCCATGATGCCTACATCGATCGTTCAGGAACCCTGTCTGTCAGATATCAATACTGACATGGCTGGCACCTACATGCTATCTCCGTGGACACAAGTAATTGGTAGCTTTCCTTTCACAGGTGTTGACAGAGGAAGGACCTCAGGCTGTACGAGGCTAAATGCACTGCCCGAATCCAGCATGGCCAATGTTTTCCGACCGTTTAAACATGTTCTGTAACTGCTTTTGTTGGTGTATCATTATGGACTACACAGCTGACCAGCCATGCAGGTGCTTCCAGGACTCGTGGATTAGTGGGCATTGGTTTGTCTGATCTGTTTGCCGAAGCCCGGCCCTCCTACTTCTGAGTACCCTCCGGCGCCTGTCACCCTGAAAAACCCCAATGAGGGAAAGTGAAGGATATCTCTCCAGAGTGTCTCACATGTGCTGCCACCGTGAGGTCAGAAGTCACTACTTCTGCAATGTTTTTTTTTTTGCTCATTCAAGCTCAGTTTCTTACGGCTATTGCATGGCTTGTCAACTTGCCTGCATTCTCCAGCAGTGTAGTGAAGTGACGAGACACAGACAGAGGATCTGCACAATTTGCCCCGGGAGGGTGTGTTTATTTAAGGAATTATGAAGGGAAGGTGAGTAGGGAGAGTCTGTGAGAGGAGCTCCGTTGAAGAGTAGGGAATTTGTGAAGGAAGTGAAGAGGCAAAGGCTGAGGACAGTGGGTGAGTTGGTCTTGAGTGAAGTTCACAACAAAGGCTGTTGTAACGGGCAGCTTAGTCTGATCCTAGAAGAAGACAGAGAAGCAGTCAGGTTAGTGACTGGAGTCAGTGCTTGTGTGGTTTTCACTCCTTTTATATGGTCCTCCCGATTAGCTACTGATGAACCTCAGCTGTGGGTAATTATGCCATCTCCACCAGTGTATTGTGTGTGTTTACTGTTGCCCAGGGCGACACTATTGCCAGTGACAGAGGCTCACCACATGTAGTATGCCGAAAACAGTATGCCAATGGAGTAGTATGTCCTAATCCTCAGTATTCATAAAACAGTGAGCGAGAAATACCAGGATGACCTACTATTTCCGGCGAGATTCTGAAGTGCGGAACGACTGGACACTTTGCGATCCCTGTAGCAGCCAATAATGTAATAACTACCGTTAATGTAATAACTGCCAATAACGTAATACATTTTCCATTCTTAATGTAATAAAAGTCAATAATGTAATAACTTACCAATAATGTAATAACATTTCTGAACCAATAACGTAATAACTTTTTGCCCATAATGTAATAAGTTCTTACATTATTGGCTGGGTTAAAAAAATAATAATAATGTATTACATTATTGGCAGTTATTACATTAACAGTAGTTATTACATTATTGGCTGCTACAATCCCAAAATCACATTACGTCACATTCAAAACGCTGGATTTAAAAGAGTGGTGGTAAACCGTCATGTCTTTGGGTCACGGGTCAATACCCAAAACATATTAGACATAAACATATTAGTGTGGACGTGGCCTCCACAATCTCTTAAGTGTTCTAACTTCATAATTTTCCAAAGCATGCAGTAATTGAGAGTTTTGGTAGTGGTAGTTGAGAGCATTTTCGAAATGCTCTGTTTTTGGTGTAGGACAACCTCGGTCTAGTCTGGAAGAGAGTCGTCAACATAGCAAAAATGAATGCGCTTTCAAGCGACATCAGATTAGTGGTAGTGGCCTTAGTATAATAGTTCATTGACTCCCTTTAATGTTATGCTAAGGCATTTTTTTTTTTTTCTTATTCGAGTGTTTCCAAAACATTAAGATTGATTGACTGGTTTCCAGAGTTGAGCAAAGTTACAAAGGCTAGTCCTGTGTTTCTTTTGGTTTTGCATGTTAGCAAAATGTTTTAACTAATGATGGTGTGAGGTGATTCTTGCGGTATCTTGTGCAGGCAGTACTAAAAGACTAGTTAGTCATAAGAATGTGTGCAGTAAATCACTTTCCTTTTTGGAGGCTGCACCTCTTTATATTTTATTGTTATATCTCAAGTTTATCTATCTAGATGTTTGCAAGGGCTGTGTGACAAGTGTTATACATTCTATGAAAAGCTGCTGATTGGCACCTTTGTTTCTGAGTATGCTGTGTTTTTGTGATATGTTTGAGATTTAAAGTTTGAATAAAGTGATATCATGTAACATTTTAGCTATAGACATGAGTATTAGCTAAAATGTTGAGTTGATCATGCCCTACCAAAGTTTTAGACAAATTTAGGTATACACTTCATTGACTGTTAAAAATGAGAACATATTAGCTGTCCATTCATAAAAAATAAGAGGCACATGGAGTATGTCACAGTATTTAGGAAGACCATTTTATTTAAATTTATATTTTACACACACATTACAGACCGTGAGGAAGCTGTACAACAATGTCAACTCTGAGGAGTGCACAATATTCAAAGGTATACAATGAATGCATATAAGGCACAATAGATATTTTCCAGTGTGGAAAGAGTTATTGTTCAAAGAAGAAAAAAAAAATACACGACACAAATCAGAGATTTTCATAACATGGTAAGAAAAATAAGAAAATTGAATCAATGTGTATGTATTGTCTATCATTAATTTTCCTTCATCTGATCCAAACAGTAATACCTCAACGTTAATTTACTAAAAATGCATTAAACTATATAAATTGTAACAGAGCAGCTTTACAAAATGTAATATAATAAGCTTTAAGTGAAAGTGGGGGGAAAAAAGTGCATTTTGTATTGCATCCCTCTACTTTATTCTTCAAATGATCACGTTAACATCACCCAAGTGTTTCTGCAATGCATCAAAATTAATAAAAATAAGTAACACTTGTTCTTGGTTTTTGTTATTTTATGCTGGACTGCAAGTCTGTAACATTCTCCTGTAACATATAACCTGGAATGCTTCACATCAGCAAATAGATATGATTTCTTGCCAAGGAGATAAAAATCAAAACAGTCTAGCTATTTTCTGATACAGAGGTGACCTAACTGGTTCTTTGTAAGTTTTTGCGAGTGACAGTGCTGCAGTGTTTGATTATCTCCTGAGCTTGGGGTCTGGGTGGGACTTTGGGGGTACTGGGCATCTTGTTGAGGCTGGGGTCTGATCTACTGGCTGTCATCTTGCCTTTGGTGGCACTATCAGGGGCCAGGCCTCCAGAAGAGATAGGCGTAGGGGTACGACTACGGCGAAAATGCTCTTCTGCGTCCGAGCGATTTAGTGAATCACTTTCAGAGGAGCTATTGTCATCACTGAAGCTGAAATCTTCCCCATCATCACTCAAACTGCTTTGCTGACCATTTTTGGCAAACTCCACACGGATGGATGGTGGGGCCTGATGTGTTGGACGAGTATCCATGAGTATTCCCGTTGAACGTGACATCTGCTTATTTCTAGGGCTCAGGCCACTTCCTGTGGGCACCATTAAGTTGCCCTGGGATCTGCTGAGGTCACAACTGGAGACCTGCAGGAAGTTGTTTCCAGGAACCCGAAGCTGCGCCAGGTCAAGAGTGGAGCTAAAGATCCCCCTCTGAGTGGCCGTTATGCGAACCCGTGGGTTATTGTATGGTTGCAGGTACATAGATGGTACATAGCCAGATTTTCGTTTGTATCTGAGGGATGGACAAAAGGAAATGGCAATGTTAAAATGGAACATTGTGCTTATGTAAAATGACTGTTTGTGTCAGTCATTGGAAGTAAACAAGGCAATACGCTGTCTGCACAAACTGCCAAAACTTGTCCACAGATATGAGGATGTTATCCAAGTGCAAAGTTCTTGCAGCCTCTTCTGAATTACTAATGAGATACTGAAATATTTCAGCTGTCTGAGTTTTTAACCTACTCGTGTTGCAGTAGTACATGATGGCAGTTTACCTGATTATCCACCAGCCATTGTCAGATCTCTGTACCACCTCCACCACAGACCCAATCTCGACAGAAATCTCATCACTATTTGTGGCTTTGTAACTTTTGGCAACAACGTAGAGGATACCTGAAGAATTGAAAATTAACAAGGGTCAGCTTCTGAACAATATGCTTCTGACCGTGAATCCCTTCTCAGTAAGTTTTGAATTGAAGGGGTGTTCACACTGAGCAGGTTTACATGCACACCAATACACAAAAAAAATCTGACAACACAAGAAAACCATGTTTACATGAGATTTGAAATCGTTGGGTTATACTGTTCCATTTAACTTGGAAAGTTAGAATTTTCAACATCCTACAAGGAAAAGTGCAATGAAACGCAATTTGAAATCTGACTTCCAACATGGAGAAACTTATGGTAAATGATACCCTCTTTTGATAATCATATACCTGTAGAGCAAATGCTAATATTGAAGCTTCGTTTGTCGACTTGCTTGCTAGGAGACATCTCTGCTGGCAATAGAACACCTGCTAAGCTAACAGGAGCATTGCCGCTTTGTTTTTTGCTTATTCATAATCTTCCCAGCATTGGGCAATGAATGCCTTTGTAGTCAGAGATCGGAGATATCAAGTTAGAAAATCCCACATCCAACTTTGAATGGAACTCGGCATTAATTCTCTGCTTTTGACATCAAAATATAAACAGACGTGCACACTGGATAAGCCAATAAGAATGTCGGTAAAGGTGTTTACATGCAAAGCGAAATCAGGCAAATGGGAACAAATTGATGTATGCTGATCAGTTTATGCTTGAATCGTTTATGACATTTCCTTACAAAAAATCTAGAGTTCTGGCAAACTAGCCCCAAACTTGCCACAAATTTGCCACTCGTTATTTTTAAATGTAAATGAGCTATAAATGTTTGCCAAAAGTTTGCAGTTCTTCACTGGTAGTGGTGAGCCTGCATCAAACCTTTGGCAACAGTAGACAATATACTGCAAGATTGCGCAAAGCTCATTTGCATGTGAAAATAATCAGTGGTGAATTTGCGGCAAGTTTGCAACAAATTTGCCATGAACTCTCAATTTTTGTAAAGGATACCCAGATGAAGGAAAGTCTTATAAACTAAACGGGCTCCCCTGCTGCATCAACCAAATTCTCTTGGAAACACTGGTCTAGGGTTTGCCAACTAGGGTTGCCAAATGTCCCGTATTAGATGGGATGCCTCATGAAGATGTGCTGTACATGACATGTATTTTCCCGTATTTTAGCAGATGGCAAAATATTGATTATTGAAGGCCTTGTGTCCCACATTGAAGCAGAAAAATACTCCAAGGAGCACCCCTGTCCAAAATGCTCAAATGTCCCATATTCGCGTGACGAAAAGTTGGCAACCATACACTGGTGTGAAGGTCCATTATGAGTGTTTTGCTACTCTTTATTGGGACTCAAAATCAAGATTCATTTTTGGGAGTTGAACTTCAGTAATATACCAAGAAGGAATCAAGGGTCAAAGCTACTACAATGAATATGTTAATAAGAACAGTTCAACAGAACTATTATACTCTACTTCTAAAGTTATCAAGTGAGATAGTACAGAGCTACACCATAAAAACTGGTGGTTTCCAAAAGGAGGTTTCAAACAAGAATGTTACACATTTACAGTGCAGCCAAACTGGCCTTATTTCCAGAAAAAAATAAAAATAAATCCTGTTCTTACTTTCACCCTCCATCACATCACCGCCGTCATCATCCAGCTCAGCTCTCTTTAAATATGGAGCAGGAAACCAGGCAAGACATCTGGCTTCATTCTCCACCAGCCACCACCCTGATGAGACAAAGTCACGAATTATGACTTCAACAAACAATGAAGAGGATCTATGGAAACCATGTTTCTTAGAGGTCCAATAAATGTTGACGTTCAGCAAGCAATTCGAAGAAGAACCAATTTCATTCTCGCTTACCTCCTTTGTCCTTAATGAGCACATCCACAATCTCATCCACTTCAATCTTGAAGGGGCGATTCTTGGTGTCTTTGGTCTCATAAGTAGCAACACAGCGGTATGTTTCAGTAACAAAGGGTTGAGTAACACTGTTGTCAGTAGTTCCAGCTCCACTGCTGCCCAGAGAAGTCTCCGAAGGCATGATCACGATACTGGTGCACAAAATAGGATACATTTCTTCAATTTCTTTCTTTTAACAAACAGCCAAACATTTTGCATGATTTAAATCAGTGATTCTGCATAAGGTTTAATTTATTTTGCTCTCCTAACATTTATATGGTTAATTGCAATTTATTATTTGCATCAAGCACTGTTTTCCCTTGTTATTTGCGACATCAATTTTTGGGTTGCAATGCAACAGTTGAGTTTTACTGATTTAAATCAACTCTGCACTGTGAGGGGCCTGGGTAGCTCAGCGAGTAAAGATGCTGATTACCACCCCTGGAGTCGCGAGTTCAAATCCAGAGTGTGCTGAGTGACTCCTAAGCAACCATATTGGCCCGGTTGCTAGGGAGGGTAGAGTCACATGGGTTAACCTCCTCGTGGTCACTATAATGTGGTTCGCTCTCGTTGGGGCACGTGGTAAGTTGTGCATGGATGCCGTGGAGAACAGCGTGAAGCCTCCACATGCACTATGTCTCTGCGGTAATGCGCTCAACAAGCCACGTGATAAGATGCACGGATTGACGGTCTCGGACGCGGAGGCAACTGAGATTCGTCCTCCGCCACCCGGATTGAGGTAAGTCACTATGCCACTACGAGGACTTAGAGCGCTTTGGGAATTGGGGAGAAAAAAAAAAAACTGTTTACTCTTTTGTTTTGGGGTGTACCTGTTTTTTGTGAAGTCAGAATTGAGCTCCTGGGGTTTGGGAAGCAGGAACTGGATGAGTTCTGAGCTCTGTGCGATGCAAGGATCACTCTGCAGCAGCTCAGTGCAGTATTCCTCCAGAGCCTTCAGTCTGAGCACTGACTTACTGGGGCTCCACTTCCGCATGTTTCTTCTCACTCTTGTAGCTTTAAATAAATATGTTTTATATTACTTATAATCAAAATCTTAATGGTATGGGCTTTATTATTCACAATGTTCTTAGGAGAAACAGGCAGAATATTTACCTTTAAACTTGGGAATGATTCTTCCTGACCTTCTAATGGGGTTTGAAGGAGGGAATTTCTTCTTGAGTGTTCTCTGCAGTGAAAAATACGGTATGTACATTTAATTGTATTCAACTAAAGTGAACAATGCTTACATAAAGTTGTATTCCGATGAAAAAGAAACAGAAAGAGACCTACATGAAGGGCTTTGAAGTCTTCGAGGGACCTGTACACAGTGATCTCATTTTGATCCGACCAGAGTACAGTGGTCATGTACAACTGTGGGTAAAATATTAAGTATTATATAACAATAGACATTAGATATGTTGAAATACATCAAAGATCTCACTTTACAGTGTTTGTTATTGTGTACAAGTGTACTGAGTGATATTCATTAACTTCATGCACTGTAAAAAGTGTAAATAAGAAGCTAGTATTTCTGCCTGATCTAACCATTAAAATTGTGTCAGGTTTAGAAAATCATATTTTTGATTAGAATAAAATCAGTTAATTTAGAGGTTACCACATGAAGCACATTTTAGGTAACCTGACAAAATTTTACAGTTGAGCTGTTTGTCATTACACACTCATTTTTATTTCTATAGAGATTCATTATTAATCAGTTAATTATACTAATAATCATTCATTTGAGTACATTGTTACATAATCAACAATGTACTTAAACATTATGAAGCACCCCATTCAAAACAACAGTAAATTAGTCTAATCTACTGCTTAAAGTTATTTATGGATGCAAAAGAGAGAAAAAAAAAGACGTGTCTTACTTTGGCTGCCTCTTTGTGCATCACTCCAACGAGCTGAATATTGACGGGAAATCTTTTTTCGACCATAGTGAGCAGGTTTTATTCCAGTAGATGTATTATACTGACTGCAGCTCTCCCGCCGATGACTGACTTGTGCTGCATCTCTGCTCTCAAATCCATTTATATACCTGCAGTAAAAGGCGGGAACTGAACCCGCGCTTCCGCTGACTGGAATTTCAGAGGCTGGAGAGTCCGTTATTGTGTCACCAATATTTAAACAATTATTACAAGAACTAAAACACTTGAATTTGAGTCAAGTAGACCTATTACAGGACATACATTATTTATATAATTGATTATTTTATCAACAAAATTACATGAGTATCACGTTATGCTTTCATTAATAACATTATTTAGCATTTTTACAATAAAGCTCATTTATCAGTTAACAGTTTACACTAACAAAAAAGTACCAAAACGTACCATGGTGTTGCCATGTTTGTGTGTGTGTGTGTGTGTGTGTGTGTGTGTGTGTGTGTGTGTGTGTGTGTTGTGTGTGTGTGTGTGTGTGTGTGTGTGTGTGTGTGTGTTGTATTTTTGTTTGTTTTATGTACATTTGGTAATTTATTTATTTATTTATTTATTTATTTTAAGTACCCTGTAATACAGGATAGTTAATCCTGCAAGGTGTTACCATCTGATCCCATGACGTTCCAAACCCGTCTGACTTTATTTCCTCCAAGGAACACAAAAGGAGATGTTATGCAAAATGACAGCCTCATTCATCATAACACCATGTGACATCACTATGTATGAATGCAATGACAGTGAATGGTGACTGATGCTGTCATTCTGCCTAACATCTCCTTTTGTATTCCATGGATAAAAAAGCAGAGATTGTTTAGCCAGAGATGGTGCACTTGTATTAAAATGAATGGGAGAAATTGGAACACCCTATATGGCGGATGTAGACAAGGAAGTCCCGCCTTACAGGTAAAAGAGTCATTCACCTTTTAGATACAGACATTGCCTGTCAGTCAGCTCAAGAACGCTAATGCACATTAGCTGAATCTCATCAAAAATAGCGTTTTTAGCGTAATCTGAGATAAAGAAGCACAATTAATAATACCATTGTCGTCAGATTTAACTACTGATTTGAAATATGTTTTTTGAACAGCCTTTTCTGAGATTTCGGTCTTTCCCCATTCAAGTAGATAGGAGCTGTACTTTTACGTCGCTTGTAGCCATAGAAAATAGCTGCCTGGGAGCTTTCCAAAGTTGGCCACCGAGTGGACTGACTCACCTTGAAAGCCACTTTTAGGAAAGTCAAACCAGTTTGGAAGAGAATCAGAATGAGCTTTATTGCCAAGTATGCTTACACACACAAAAATTAGTCATGGTGACAGAAGCTTCCAGTGCAAAGAGAATCTAACCATATTTACATACACACAGACATATACATTTAAACATATACATATAGTGACATAAAAAAAAAAAAGATGTAACAGATAAATAAGAGAAAAATACAACAGAGCAATAATGTTTTTTGAATATTTTATATACAGATACACAGTTATGTGCAGGTGATGTAATGTATTGAAGAAGAGGTAGGTTATGTTAAAGAATATAAATGAAAAATGGATATAAGTAGGAATGGATGGATTGAATATTGCACATGGTTGTATTGACCAAAGGAAAGTATTTGGGGGCAGTTTGAACTGTTCATGAGGTGGATGGTCTGAGGGAAAAACTGTTCCTTTTCCTGTTCCTGTTCTGGTGCTCAGTGCTCTGTAGCGCCGGCCAGAGGGCAACAGTTCGAAAAGGAAGTGTTCTGGGTGAATGGGGACAAGAGTGATTTTACCTGCCCTTTTTGTCACTCTGGATGTGTACAGTTCTAGCAGGGTGGCCTTTTACAAAATTGAGTCTATGTGGGTCTCCCACTTCAGGTCATGTGAGATGGTAGTGCCCAGGAACCTGAATGGCTCCATTGCTGCCACAGTGCTGTTCAGAATGGTGAGCAGGGTCAATGTTGGGGTGTTCCTTCTAAAGTCCACTATCATCTCCACTGTTTTAAGAGTGTTCAGCTCCAGGTTGTTTTAATGGCACCAGTCAGCCATCTGTTCAACCTCCCTTCTGTCTGCACACTCATCGTCATCTTGGATGAGGCTGATGACTGTAGTGTCATCTGCGAACTTCAGGAGCTTGACATAGGGGTCCTTGGTGGTGCAGTCATTTGTGTAGAGTGAGAAGAGAAGTGGGGAGAGCACACATCCCTAGGGGGCACCAGTGCTGATTGTACATGTGCTGAAGGTGAATTTCCCCATTCTCTTTAGCTGCTGCCTGTTTGTCAGAAAGCTGGTGAGGCAGGAACAGAGAGCTGGGTTTATTTAGTCCATAGGAGAGTGGGGTTGATGGTGTTAAAAGCCAAACTGAAGTCAACAAATAGTATCCTTGCATAAGTCCCTGGTCTGTCTAGATGTTGAAGTATGTAATGCAGTCCCATATTGGCAGCATCATCCACAGACCTGTTTGCTCTAAGTAAATTGAAGGGGATCCAGAAAGGGTTCAGTGATGTCCTTCAGGTGGGCCAACACCAGTCTCTTAAATGACTTCATGACCACTGACGTCAGAGCGACGGGTCTGTAGTAATTAAGTCTTTTGATCTTGGGTTTCTTTGGGACAAGGATGATTGTGGAGCGTTTGAAGCAGCAGGGAACTTCACACTGCTCCAGTGATCTGTTGAAGATCTGTGTGAAGATGGGGGCCAGCTGGTCAGCACAGGATTTTAGACAAGTGGGTGAAACACCACCTTGGCCCTGTGCTTTTCTTGTCTTTTGTTTCTGGAAGACCCGGCACACATCATCATCACAGAACTTAAGTGCATGTGCAGGAGAGGGGAGGAGGGTGGTAGCAGGAGGTGTAAATGTTTGTGTGCTGTGAAGTTTGGAGAGGGTGTGGGTTGTGTGACTGGGCTTTTCAAATCTACAGTAAAACACATTCAGGTCGTTAGCCAGTTGTTGATTCCCTGCAGTGTTGGGGGATGGTGTCTTGTAGTTGGTAAAGTCTTTCAGGCCTCACTACACTGAAGCAGGGTTGTTAGGGTAAGTAAAACACATTTGATGTGATGTTGGTGAGAACTTGTGGCCAAATGCAGAGGACCACATTGACTAGCACTACTAATAATTTTGCTTCAATTGAGTATTTAGCTTTTTGTGTGTGTTGACATTACAGTATTGGCCTGATCTATTCAGAAAAGACCAAATAAAGCCATATTGAAGCTTCACATTTGTTTTTTGTTCATAGAACTTGCACTGCAGTGCATCCTTTGCATGTTTGTAAATGTTTGCAAAAAAATCCAAGATGCTTGGCAAAAAAATAAAAGTAAAACAATTATATCTTGACCTCAAGTTCACAATTTCATGTTTTCCCATATTATAATGTAAAAACAATTATATTTCTTTGTAATAATCATTTACCAAAATACATTTTTTACTTTAAAGTGGTCACCATCATGGAGTGATAACAAAATACGGGCATATTTACAAGATGCTGCATGTCAGGATAACCAAAAGGCATAGATATTCAAGGAAGTTGAAGCTTAAAAAAAATGAGAGGTTTCCTGTCAAGTTATTAAAAGGATGAATAAAATATAATTAGGCAAGGCTTCTTTCTAGACGTGTGCCCAACCCACATCTAAAACACAGACCTTTGTTTATATGCTTTCATGCGTAACAGCTGACTATCTTGAATGACATTGAGTGACTCACTGAAAACTCATTGAAAATGTAGATGTAGCTATTACACCTGTTTCAGAAAATAGGAAGATATCTTCACTCATCCTGTTAATCATAGTGGTGCTTGCTTACCTGTTACTATTGCTGGGTTATTACAGTTTTTCTCAATCGCTTTGACTCAATTCTTGAATGAAAATAATTTTTTCAAAACAATAAGTTCAAATCTCTGAACAATTAGTTTCTTGTTCACACCAGTTTTGAATTTCTTATTCATTTAAGCAAATTGCATGTGAGTTGATTCTCAGTGAAATTGTCATACTCTTCACAAATTCTAAACATTCTTTTATCGTGTGAGCCATCACAAGCAAAATGATCCATTCAATTATCAAAAGACATACATGTATATTCCATAAATATCTATGACATGGAATGTTTGTGATGTCTGCTAAATCTCTGGCCAAACCAACAAAAGCAACAAGATGTCCACCAAGAAGATGGGAACTTGTAGTGTTACGTACTGTGAGGAGGTACAATTTATTGTTTTTTTTGCAGAACTACTGCATGTTTTTTTCATTGTTGCAGTTTTATTTTTTTTTTTTTTTTTTGCATGGATGTCATTTTATGGCAATTTTCTGTTCACTATATATGACTTTACATGTAAGAAATTAGTGAAAATGGACATGCAAATGTGAATTTTCTGTTTACATGTAACACATTGCTACAAAAATACATTTACTGTATACATACAAATGTGCATATACATTTTCTGTGTACTACAGTATTGTGTATTACTGACTTTTCCTAGTAAACTTTTACCTACTGTTGAAATTGGTATCTAAAATGCTCAGTGTAATACACAATAGCATTCAGCTAGACAAATCTGACATTTTTGTATAGTACAGTAAGAAGTCAGTCAACAAAAAAGTCGAAAAAAAAATGAAATTTGTATATAACAAACATTTCCAGGGTTGACTGCCATGGTGAAAAAACATCTAAACATTTTGACCAGTACGGCTCACACGATGACAATGTTTTTTGTTTTTTGTTTTTTAATTTTTTTTGTTTTGGTATTGGCCAATTTACTGACACAATAACTAGGTTTTGAAGCATGAATTAAATGTTTTGGGTGAGTTACTACATTTTTCAGACATGCAATAGAGTTGAGATGTCCCATAAAACAGTTGTGACAGTTGCACTTACAGTTTAGAGAATGTTAAGAGTGTTTAAAAAAAATGTGCCAAAGCGATTGAGAAAAACTGTAATATCAAACTCCTAGTCCTAACCCAAAGTAGCATAATTAAACTTCAGCACATAACATCCTGCACAGTTTGATACATCACTGTGAAGTATGCCCAATTCCTAACGCTAATCTACGTCCTCATGGTGGTGTAGCGACTCGCCTCAATCCGGGTGGTGGAGGACGAATCTCAGTTGCCTCCGCGAGTCAATCTGTGCATCTTATCAAGTGGTTTGTTGAGCGTGTTACTGCGTAGACCTAGTGCGTGTGGAGGCTTCATGCTATTCTCTGCAGCATCCACACACAACTCACCATGTGCCTCACCAAGAGTGAGAACCATATTATAGTGACCATGAGGAGGTTACCCCAATGTGACTCTAGCCATCCTAGCAACTGGGCCAATTGGTTGCTTAGGAAGCCTGACTGGAGTCACTCAGCACGCCCTGGGTTTGAACTCGTGACTCCAGGTGTGGTAGTCAGCGTCTTTACTTGCTGAGCTACCCAGGACCCCCCAGAAAACTTATTTTTTCGAATGAGAGTCTACAGGCATAATGTGTGTGTGGCAGCAGGGGCGTGGTCAAGCATCTCTCCGGAGAGAGAGAAAGCGGTAAGGGCGCTTACACCTGAGCTAAATTATGTCTAACACCTGTCTCTAATTTCAGTGAGCACGGGGAGAGTGGCATAAATAGAGCGACACAGCACTTAGTGGAGAGAGAGACTAGATACAACAGAACCGAGCCAGAGCAAGGATTTTTTAGTAGTGAAAGTTGATTTGTGAAAGCAGTGTGTGTTAGTGTTTAGTTGAGTGCTTAAAGGTAAACTGTAAAGTGGTGTCGCGAAGAGGGAAAAATAAAGCCTCACCGTAAGAAGGAAAACTGCTTCTCGCTTCATCTTTTACAGTGTGTTTGAGTAGTTTTAAGATGAATGCAGCAGGTGCAACCACAGGCAGTGACAACAGAGATATCGACATCAAACAGAGCTTTCATTTGAAGTGTGAATTTTACACTCTAAGCTTTATCTTCTCCCCTTTATGCTGACCCAACTTTCGAATCTGAGACCTGTGTGGAATGTTACACGAATGTTGCACAAGTCTTGACCATTCAAAGGTTATGAATGGATGTTATCCAGGGCTGTCAACATCTGAAATCAGATTATCTGAAACAGCATCCAACAGCAGTCACCGTAATGGCTGTTGGTAAAAAAAAAATCTGATTTCGTGGCATTGACACTGAATATTGCATTACTCATAATGTACAAATGTGTGTTTATACTGTATGTACAGATGGGTCCAAAAGTCAGGCAATTTTAAAGATTTTGAATCCCAGATTTTCAATGTGGTCTCAGGCTATTGGAGTTTCATTGTTATGAACTTATGTAATTTTGGAATTTATTCACGACTGTGAGTTCTGTGATTTTTTTCATTCCTCTAACTTGAAAGGAATGTAAATGCTAACTGGCCTCTTCCTGAATATCCATGGATTCTGGTGATGTTTATCATTTCCTTCTCTGAATCATACTGTGCTTACTTTCTTATGGTAATAAATTGGCCAATGAAAAGAACCAGTGTTATCTGTTTTTTGATGTGAAGTGCATTATGAAATATGCTGTGCATCAGGAAACATTGTGTTTCTGATATTTCTGCATGAACTGCAGGTTTACTGGCATGACATATCATACAATAATAAAAGTTAAATGTTTATAGGATTGCTAAACAGGTCAAATGCACCAGTAGCAAACTGCACTCATGCAATTTACCTGGGACAAACAATTAAAGATGTTTTTATTTTTATTTTTTTACATTTGAACAGAAACCCACCAGTGTTCATTTGCTTTTTGAATTCCTGTGCTGCATATATTAATGCATACTGCAAAGTGCAAATAATTCTACATTAATCTATAGTTTTCATTAAGACTGATCTTATATGATATCAGCAACCTGACCCCAGAAAAAGGGGTCAAATGTATATTGATTTTTAAAACTCTCTCCTCAAACACTCCTTTCACTCCTACTGACTTCAACAAAAGGCCGTCCTCTGGATATTGCTCTGGCAAACTTATGAAATACCAAACACATTTTACCATTTTTACTTTTCTGCAGGTGGTAAAATGAATTGAAGAACCTTAGGATAACTTAGAGCTTAATCTTTTAAAAGTAATTGCATATACAGTAGATCATGAATATTACTGCTTCTGTTTAATTATGTTGTTCTGTTCAGTCTCAGACTTTTTATTTTATCCTTCATGCATTCCCATCAATGGCTATGTTTGGAATTGCATACTAGCATACTACTATCATACATGCTTTTGATATTTTTACAGTATACAGTATGTATAAAGTGCACAGTATGCACATTTTCTGTATGCATGTAATACAAGACCTATACTTCATTTGCAAAATGTGCTGTACAACAGAACGCTTTGCAGAGAATAACATATCAATAAATGCAATGTACTAAACTTCACCCACCATTTCCAATGTGATGAATCAATCAGAAGTAAGGACTGAGGAGGACTGCATAGTTAATACATTTACACACAAAATGTATTTTGTTGATATGATGCAATACCGGACAGCATTCTCTGAAATGAACATGCATCATTTGCAAAGTTTATGTGATAACAATGTAGCATACTATTTTTTGAAACCTTTATAGTTGATTAATGCAATCTTTTATATACAATGTTTTTAGATAGACGGTAGTATATTCAATATATATTGCGCCGTATGCAGCTGTACAGCAGGTGATGCATTATGTTTCAACTACTTTAAAAAAAGTAGGTAGTAATAATGCACCAATGTTTTAGCCAAACATTGGCTTATAAAAGCAGTTATCGGACATCGGCCAATGGTTTAACACAGCTTATAATTAGGGCTGATTATTTCCATTATTGTTTCAGTGTTTTCCTTGTAACTGAGACAGTTACTCTGAATCATGGTAGACATGCAATTAATATCCAGTGATTTGAAACCACAGCATGCGAAAAAGATCCAGAGCTGTGCACGCAACACACAAAACATGATGACGTTAACAAACAGATCATTTTTTTGATCAAGAATGGGTAATTTTGAGTTCAAAATGAACTTAAGACTTTACAAAACTTCCTTAATGTAACAACAAAATGAACAATACAAATGGTGTAAATAAACTTGCACCCATTTCTATCTAGCAAGTCAGTCTTCTGTCGGCCATCTTTGAAATGCTCTCGGGAGGCTTTTTCCAGTCATGTAAGTGCAGCTCCTATCTACTTGAATGGGGAAAAGATTGAAATCTCAAAAAATGTTTGGTCAAGATTACGAACAAAGAACATATTTCAAATCAGCAATAAAATCTGACAACACTGGTATCATAAATAATGGTGCTTCTTTACCTCAGACAACTCTTATAAAAAAAAATAAAAAAAAAAAAAAAAAAAGCAATTGTCCCGGCTTGTATAACTAATGCGCATGCATGTTCTCGAGTTGATTGACAGACGATGTCTGTATCTAAAATGTGATTGGCTCTTTAACCTGTAAGATTGGCTTTTTCCTTTCTGCATCCGTTGACCGTTCAAATTTCTCCCATTCATTTTAATAGAAGTGTCCCGTCTCTGCTAAATAATCTCTGGTAAAATTGACTTACTTCATTAACCTGTGAAATTTATTCAAAATAAATAAATATGACAAGGTTTTCTACTTTTGGATTGAAACATGATTACACATTGTAAAGATAACAAAATCACATAAGCTAGAGCGTTAATTTTTTACATGTTTGAATTGAGTACAAATGGAAAATGTACTTAATATTTTCAAGTTCACGCTTAAACGAACTTATTCAATGTAGAAAGTACTTTTCTGCTATTTACTTCACCACAAAATCTTTTTTTCCCCCAGTGGCCTTCTGAAGATGATAACCCATGCAACGAGACACTGCCATCTTGTGTTGAGAAAACTGCTTATAAACATGCTGTAATTTCTTCTGTTTCACTTCAAACTTGCACACAGAACAGCAGAAACTCCACTCAGATCATTCAGAATGCTTCCATAGTCTTTATTTATTATCCTTTTGTGCCAATATAAAGACCACTCATAATTTTAGAGAATTAAATCATTCATGTACACCACAAGCATAGCTTTATTATGTACACCCCTCTCTTGTTGTACTGTAACAGTGTTTGTGCAATGAGAATGCATTGTCTTTTAAAATCAGCATCGATTTTGACCTTCAGGGAAGCAGATTATTAGGCGCAATCCAGCACAAACATCTCGCATTTAAGACAACAAGAAATCAAACAGGAAAAACAAAGTACAATTAACAAAATTAGCAAAACATGGCAATTATTTGAGTGTGTTTTATGCATTTTGCATGGACATTATGTCTCTTAAACATCCCATCTAATGCGTCTTGTGGTTCATTCTGCATTAAGAGCGCAGATTTGGGCCTGGGATGACCCAAAATAGAGAAGAATCCTCTTTCCACTCTCACCTTGTATGTACAAAATGTCATTATGACATCTTCAACGTGATTACGCCAAAAAACAATAACGCCAAGATGTTGCCGAATTATCCTGTTGTTAAATATTCACTAGTCTACTTTTAAAAAGGAGGTTTTGGCGGATGAGGTACAGCATTTTTTCATTGTCAAACGCCGTAAAACACTTTCATAACCTGAACACATACACATTCGTTTCCCCTTCAAGGAAGTCTTCCTGTCTGTACACAGCTTAAACAACTTGAATGCTTATAAAAGTGGTATAATACACAAATCTCTGACTTTTAAGGCAAAGGGTTTGACTAAAGCTTAAATGGACTTATCTGGGGTTTTTTGTATCATGTAGCTTGCACTCATCTTTCAACACCTCACGAGAGGTTCCTTAAAGCCTCAGATGTTTTATGTTGTGCGTTGTTAAGACTCCAAGTTGTGAGGATTGCAGCTCTCGCAGGCAGTCTGTGCCATAGCAACAGAACTGGACCTGCTGCCATCTTAACATGAATCACTCGAGACAAAAATGACTGTTCAAGATGGACGATCAAGGCTGATGGGCCGTAACGTGACAGCGTCGTCCACATCTGGACCGTATGCTTTTAAAATTGTTACATCTTCCAGAGCCCTCATATAAAAACACTTGCCTATCCACTATGACATCATGGCCAAAACTGAAAGCAATGCCGCACTTCTGCAGCCTTGAGTGACAACTAATACTCTCTGAGCTGTGAATATTAAAGTGAGCGAGTGAGAGGTGTGAATATTCTCAAACCGAAGATACTTGAGATTCTTACAAGCTGAGATTTTTCATGTTGCATAGCAAAACGAGGAGCGTAAAACTACTGACAGATAACTTCTTTCAAAATCAGAAACAAAAGTTTCATCTGAAGCAGCTTTACAACCATGGGATAATATAGATATTTATATATATATATATATATACCTCTTTCCAAAACACCCGACTCCATTTCATTTCATAATAAAAATATAGCACACATAGAAGCAAAGGACCCTGCTGCCATCTATGTGACTTTTGATGATACACCTTACGTTATGCAAAAACAACAGCTGAGGGCCAAACTAGCAACAGAAAATAGCAACTCGCCATATCCATCACTTGTAGGATATCGTCCTCAAATGCGCGCAGAATCTTGGATACACCCCCCCCCGTGCCTGTATACACCGTCCTGCTCAATCCTTGAATTTCCACTTCATCATAGTCTTTTCATACAGAATGATTAAAAAATAAATTAAAGCAAATTTCGAATTCGGCTTTCTAGATTGGCCGTGCTGTTTTATCAAATTAAAATCATACAGAATTGTCTCTTCCATCCAGGGCAAAGAACAAAAGTGACTTTAATCCCAAAAGGTTAAGCATAAAAATGGTTTTCTAAGATTATCGTTGGACAGAAGCTTTAAAAACTCAAAAATGTAAAAGGAAAATCAAACGCTAACACTGATGCAAATCCCAGAATTGCACTCGCTGCTCCGCCTGTGTAGACAGTCTCCTGAAAGAGTTCTCCATCTATAATTCTTGCAGTTGTCCATTTATCTACACGTCCGTTTTATTCTTTCACTGAGGGTAGAGGACAGCCGAGTCTTTGGCGTTATAATCACAGTTCCTCTCTTTCTCTCACGTCTGTCTGCTGTAGTTTCGCCCTCTTACTGAGACGTCAAGACTTAACTGTCACCGAAACTCGTAGATGGGCGCGCTGTGTTCAGGGACATGGGTGAGGTTCAAAGATTGGTACCTGTGTGAAGAATGTGAAAAAAAGAGGAAGAATTAAAACTGGGTTCTTGTGTTCAGACTAAGACTGGGTTATATATCAAATATTTACGATATTTTCAGCACAGTAAAACATTTAAATCACCAAAAATAAAGAAATAGATCAATAAAATGATCATATATTTGATGGCAATATAGAAGCAATATCGCAAAGATTTTATTGCACTTTTTATTCGGCCTACAGACTGTGCTAGTAGACAAGTTTTGTACCCACGTCTTGTAACATGAATCAAGATTGTTTAGATGTTTTAATAGTGTCTTTGAGATCTCCGTTTCAGTGATTCACTGAATCAGCAATTTTTTCACGTCATTACTCAATTGTTCACTTGAGTGTTGGGGAGTAGTTAGTTAAAAGTAATGCCCTTTGACGCTGACTACCACCCCTGGAGTCGTGAGTTTGAATCCAGGGCATGCTGAGTGACTCCAGCTAGGTCTCCTAAGCAACCAAATTGGCCCGGTTGCTAGGGAGGCCTAGAGTCACATGGGGTAACCTCCTCGTGGTCGCAATTAGTAGTTCTCGCTCTCAATGGGGCGCGTGGATCGCGGAGAGTAGCGCGAGCCTCCACATGCTGTGAGTCTCCACGGTGTCATGCACAACGAGCCACGTGATAAGATGCGCGAATTGTTTGTCTCAGAAGCAGAGGCAACTGAGACTTGTCCTCCGCCACCCGGATTGAGGTGAGTAACCGTGCCACCAGAAGGACCTACTAAGTAGTGGGAATTGGGTATTCCAAAATGGGATAAAAAGGGATAAAAAAAGAAAATAAAAATAAGTAGCGACTCTACTATCTAAATTTTTCAGAGTTATATTCAAAATAGTGCAGCTTTCCAGTAAAAGCTACATTTTCCAACAGTTAGCACTGTAGCGTCACAAAACACTACATTTGTCACATTGTATTGTGAACGCAGCAACGGATTAGAGTGAGTAATCAAACACGCTCACCTAAATCGTCCTCTCTTGTAGCGCTGGGAAAATCTTAAACACTCGAGTGAATCGGTTCTTCTTTTTCTAAACAAAATATTTAGTTAATTGCTGTTATCACTACATTTCGATTATATTTCTAATAAAAAAGGGCATTTTCTAGTTTAATTAGTGCATATCAAGTATGAACTTATGTTTAATGTTGTTACCCTATTTGTTTGAACCTTTACGAAAATTAAATGTGGTTTTACTATAGTAATGTTACAGTAACTATGTAGTAACCATGGTTAAATTTGTGGTTACTATGGTTTTACTACAAATACCATGGTTAAGCTTTGGATATCGTAGTAAAACCATGGTAAATGGGAAAAGGGAAAGTCACTCTAATTAAATATATTATTATCAGGTGATATTACTGAGTTCTGCAATTAAAACTTCTAACATCCAATTGTTATACATCTAAAAATATTTTCTTCCATAAATAGCTTCAATGTAGTAAGATACTTTTTTTTTTTTTTTTTTAATTGCTTGACTGTAGTTTAACTACTTTAAGTTATGAGTAGCTTGTAGCTTGAAAAGCTACAGTTTCAAAGTAGCTTCTCCAACACTGATTATGTGCTTTTAAAAGTTTCTACTAAAAAACTGGGGATGACCCGATACCATTTTTTGGAGAGTTCGAGTACCGATACTTCCTTTTTGGTACTCGCCGATACAGATACCTGTTTTTTTTTTTGTTTTAATTTTATCATCACAATAGAGTGTAAATAAATGAATTCATTAAAACTTTAAATGAAAATAGAACATTTTGTTTAACATAATAGTGGTGTATTTTTATACAGAACCTCACAGCACAATCCAAAACAACATTGGAGTTATTTTTGTCATATAAAATGCAGCAAAACAGAGAATCACAGATGTGCGATATTGCTTAAATATACGATCATTATTAGAGATGCACCGACATGAACATTTTTGGCTGATACCGATTTTAACAAAAAACTATAGGCAGTAATGATACTGATATTTTGCCACTTACCTTATTTTGTCATTAGATTAAATCATGTTTTACTAAGGAATGCATAACATGTATAAAGAGGTACAAATGCTATTTTAGTGTTCTAAAAATAACTAATTTCCAATATATCTAATTTTCGAGTGAAAGTCTGCAGGTTTCAAAGCATTTTGGATGGTTTCCCTCATCATGTAGCCTTTAGGTGTCATGCCCGTTTATGGTGTTTTTTAAGGTGAGAATGAGAAAAAATGAAAATGAGTGCCAAACCTTCTAGATATTGTGGCTATTATTATTTCTGGATTTAAGTTTTTACAAAATGTGTTACTAATTAATTATAAACCATCGGTTTTTAATGCTTATTACCGATGGTTTTAATTTGGTCAATAATTGTCCGATAAATATCGGCAGCCGATACATCGGTGCATCCCTAATAATTATAATTGATTTATTATTATTATTATAATCAGTAGTAGTAGTGAATATTATAAAACTATAAATAGTAGTGATATATTTTTTCATACTTCTTTTCCATTTAAATTGAGCTTTTATTTTGGAGTGAAGCCCTTTCAGTTTCTATGTGTTTTTGACGTTAGCTTCTTACCTCCAGAAAAGCAGTTCACTATATTATCTCACTAAATAGCAGTTTTTGCAATTGAATAACCACACTAGGTTAGCAGCTGAGTTAAATATTATTAATTTTGTTAATTAATAAAATGTATATTATTATAAACAATATTGATTTGTGAGCTGAATGTTTACACAATGACATTCGTATGTCAGATGGTATCAGTTTTTGGTATCGGAGCATTTTTACGAGCACAAGTACATGAGTGTGGTATCGGACTCGATTCTGATACCAGTATCAGGACATCCCTATAAAAAACATGGTCAACTCCAATTAAAGCAATATCACCCTTTTATGTCATTTCAGTGCAAATACATAAATATCTTTCTACCAAGACCATTATGGAAACATAATCGCGGCAATTTCCAGGCAAAAAAAAAGTGTAGAACTGCAGTTGGTCTAGCCGAAGATTACAGTTAATCAGTGTGTATAGAAGTACCATTCAGAGCTCCTGTGGTAGTAGTAGCCCTCAATGGTGGCTGTAGACTTCTGAAAACAGATGTAGTAGAAGCCAGCGAAGGAAGCACCGCTGATGTCTTTGATTGTGTGATCTGGAACTAAAAACTGCTCCTGAATGAAACAAACTGAATTTTACAACATTCTTACAGCACATTTATTTCATTATTCAGATTTAATTGCAGAGAGGTTGTGAAACTGGTAATAAAGTAGACAGTACCTTCCACCTCATGAAAACATAATCACTGTTCTTTAGCTCTTCATAGTCAAAGTCGTCTGAGTTAAAGCCTTTTGCATACTGATAAAATGCTTGAAACTTCCCCTGAGATGACAGAAAGACATATTTAGCCCATCAGTTGCAGCTCTGAACCACACAGTCCCACTTTTGAGTCATGATGCATAAAGATTCATAATCGTAAACAGTATTATACACAAGCATTGTGTCATGATTCATATTTATTACCCAGTGTTTACGGTCAACATCCTCATCTGCATCCCACTTCCTGGTTAAAAAAGGCCGTTTCTTGCTTATGATCTCCCCGGCAAAGAATGTAGTCAGAGTGGGATATTCCTACAGAAAGCAAAAGCACAGAGTGAGAAATACAAGGATCTCTTTCTTTACTGGGGTGTGAAGTAATTCGAATGCGCTTTTGTTGTCATTACGTTTCCTAAAGTCTGACGTGTAGACTTGACGAAATTAACATTTTAACACATGCAATTAATTTAAAATGTTTAACGCGTAAATATTTCTTAAACGCGATTAACGCATTTACCAATTTTCACATTAGATTCTGACATTTTATTCAGCTCCGTGTGAGTTAGAAACACTGGTTGGAATAGGTCGGAACCATTGCGCTGTGTCCGGGGTCATTACACTGATGTACACACCCCAAACACACAACAGCAATTCCATGACAGTGCCAGCCACAGAGCAAAACAAGACGCTCTCTGCAGTGCTTTTCACGTGGAGTTCAAAGTGGCGCGAATCATATAAATGCGGCTTCGCGACTGCTGTAGTACAGTGGATAGCCACAATTAATATTGTGGAGAATGAGAGTTTAAGAGATTTCATGCCCATTGCAATGAAAACTCAACATAAGGGGACTAGTTTTCAATTAGTCAAACTGCCACTTAGACTTTGGGAAACGCTTAATGTGACTTGAATCGGTGCTATTTTAGTGCATTTCTATCTTTATACTGTGGAAGGCTTAGTTTGGAAAATGTTAATAAAACATTATTGTAACATATTTTGTTTTCTTTCCTAAAAAGGAAATAAATGCATTTTAAAGGAAAAGTATATACAGTCAAATTTAAACACTTTTGAAATTTGCGATTAATCGCGATTAACTACGAAAAATCATGTGATTAATCATGATTAAATATTTTAATCGACTTGTTGCACTACTAACGTGTAATTAGACTAATTCCACGATCCTTCCTGGTCTCACGACTCGCAAGTATGAGAGCGTTAATATGAAGATGTTTTAATAGCATCTCTGATGTAACCTTCAGTATGTCGTTCGAGTTGGTAAATTTGATAAAAATATTCTCGGAATCTTCATCTGCGTTTTTCATGTTATAAAATGTTTATGCAAGTAAATATTGCTGTTTATTAATATGTATCGTTATAGTGGTGCTTCTTTGTCTTCATTTGGTGTAAAAAAAGTCTTGATTATTAACTACAGTAGATTTTCACTGTATTTTACTTCTTACATTAAAGAATTTGGATCTAATCAGCTACAATGGCTGTTTGGTTGATATAATGAAACAATGTAAAAAGAGAGAAAATATTTATTATTTTTAACAATATCACCCAGCCCTTGCTGGAACTGTATGCTTACAGTGACATATGTTTTAGAACCTATATTTCCTGTGCCACACAATAGCCCTGTTCACACATGCAACCAGGTAAATTACAGGAAAATCGTTTACTGGTAAATGTACCAAATGTGCTGTTCACATATACCATCGAAAAAGGAAATTTATAGGTAATGATACAACTTCGTATTAAGGAAAATTGGCAGAGCAAAATTTACTAGTATTTTCAAGAGGGTCACGTTCACACGAGATCTCTAAACTGGAAAATATAGGTAATTTTCTGAAAAAGGCTGTATGTGTGAACGCGACTTATGATTAAGCTATAGATCAATAAATTAGTTAACCACTTAAATTTCGATTAAGCCTTCATTATCTTCCCAAACTAACAAGGAAAGCAGCACTATAAAGACATCAACTGTGCCTCAGTATTTGCACAGACAATATAGAGCTCAATTCAGTCAGATAACAGAGAAGGTTGTGTTTGTGTCATCATAAATCATTTCCTGCCATAAACTGTCATAAGATCACAAACTATTGTCACTGCTGTGGATTTTGTAAATAGGTCATAGTCTGATTACACCATTAGAAATGAGGTCATATCGACCAAAAGCCTGTGAGGTCACTGACTGCCTCACCTCTGTCAGACCTTTTATCTTCAGGTATCCACACAGGTACGAGTCCCCCATAGTCACGTGCTGTGGGTCAAAAACAAGTAGCTTTTTAATAAAATCACTGTAATGCACTTGGCAGAGCTCCATACTACTGGGAGAGAACAGCAAATGTGAGCCAAAGCAAAAACAACCAATTAAAAACCTGCTAAAACAGCCCAAGTTATAAATCTGGGCTCATTAGTAACTGATCCATACTGATTATGGAAGCACTGCTATCTTTTGGCCCAGATTCACTGACATGCAAAATGGGAGGTGGAGACACTGCCTACCTAGACTGTATTTTTAGGCCTCATAGTCTCAAAACCTAGTAATCTACCAACCTAAACATCATTCTTGGGCTTTATAGTTTACAAAACTAGTGCGCTACCTACCTAGACAGCATTTTTGAGTATCATAGTCTCAAAGCCTTGTGAGCTGCCTACCAAGACTGCATTTCTGGACATCATTAACTCAAAATCTACCAACTTAAACATCATTCCTGGACTTTATAGTTTACAAAACTAGTGAGCTGCCTAGATAGCATTTTTGAGTGTCATAGTCTCGAAGCCTTGTGAGCTGCCTACCAAGACTGCATTTCTGGACATCATTAACTCAAAATCTACCAACTTAAACATCATTCCTGGACTTTATAGTTTACAAAACTAGTGAGCTGCCTAGATAGCATTTTTGAGTGTCATAGTCTCGAAGCCTTCTGAGCTGCCTACCTAGACAGCATTTCTGGTCATCATAGACTCAAAACATAGTAAGCTGCCTACCAAAACAACATTTTGTATTTCATAGTCTAAAAACCTAGTGAGCTGCCTACCTAGGCTGCATTTTTAGGCATCATAGTCTTAAAACCTAGTGCTCTACCAACCTAAACATCATTCCTGGGCTTTCTAGTTTACAAGACTAGTGAGCTGCCTACCTAGACTGCATTTTTGAGTATCATAGTCTCAAAGCCTTTTGAGCTGCCTACCTAGACAGCATTTCTGGACATCATAGACTCAAAATCTAGTAAGCTGCCTATCAATACAACATTTTGTATTTCATAGTCCTGGTAAGCTGCCTACCTAGACAGCATTTCTGGACATCATAGTCTCAAAATCTAGTAAGCTGCCTATCAATACAACATTTTGTATTTCATAGTCCTGGTGAGCTGCCTACCTAGACTGCATTTTTAGGCATCATAGTCTTAAAGCCTAGTGATCTACCAACCTAAACATCATTCCTGGGCTTTATAGTTTACAAAACTAGTGAGCTGCCTACCTAGACTGCATTTTTGAGTATCATAGTCTTAAAGCCTAGTGATCTACCAACCTAAACATCATTCCTGGGCTTTCTAGTTTACAAGACTAGTGAGCTGCCTACCTAGACTGCATTTTTGAGTATCATAGTCTCAAAGCCTTTTGAGCTGCCTACCTAGACAGCATTTCTGGACATCATAGACTCAAAATCTAGTAAGCTGCCTACCAATACAACATTTTGTATTTCATAGTCCTGGTAAGCTGCCTACCTAGACAGCATTTCTGGACATCATAGACTCAAAATCTAGTAAGCTGCCTATCAATACAACATTTTGTATTTCATAGTCCTGGTGAGCTGCCTACCTAGACTGCATTTTTAGGCATCATAGTCTTAAAGCCTAGTGATCTACCAACCTAAACATCATTCCTGGGCTTTATAGTTTACAAAACTAGTGAGCTGCCTACCTGGACTGCATTTTTAGGCATCATAGTCTTAAAGCCTAGTGATCTACCAACCTAAACATCATTCCTGGGCTTTATAGTTTACAAAACTAGTGAGCTGCCTACCTAGACAGCATTTCTGGACATCATAGACTCAAAATCTAGTAAGCTGCCTAACAATACAACATTTTGTATTTCATAGTCCTGGTGAGCTACCTACCTAGACTGCATTTTTAGGCTTCATAGTCTTAAAACCTTGTGATCTACCAACCTAAACATCATTCCTGGGCTTTATAGTTTACAAAACTAGTGAGCTGCCTACCTAGACTGCATTTTTGAGTATCATAGTCCCGAAGCCTTGTGAGCTGCCTACCCAGACAGCATTTCTGGACATCATAGACTCAAAACAGAGTATGCTGCCTACCAATAGAACATTTTGTATTTCATAGACTTAAAACCTAATGAGCTGCCTGACTAGACTGCATTTTTAGGCATCATAGTCTTAAAACCTAGTGATCTACCAACCTAAACATACCTGGGCTTTATAGTTTACAAAACTAGTGAGCTGCCTACCTAGACTGCATTTTTGAGTATCATAGTCCCGAAGCCTTGTGAGCTGCCTACCCAGACAGCATTTCTGGACATCATAGACTCAAAACAGAGTACGCTGCCTACCAATAGAACATTTTGTATTTCATAGACTTAAAACCTAATGAGCTGCCTGACTAGACTGCATTTTTAGGCATCATAGGCTTAAAACCTAGTGATCTACCAACCTAAACATACCTGGGCTTTATAGTTTACAAAACTAGTGAGCTGCCTACCTAGACAGCCTTTCTGGACATCATAGACTCAAAACACAGTAAGCTGCCTACCAATAGAACATTTTGTATTTCATAGTCTTAAAACCTAGTGAGCTGCCTGACTAGACTGCATTTTTAGGCATCATAGTCTTAAAACCTAGTGATCTACCAACCTAAACATACCTGGGCTTTATAGTTTACAAAACTAGTGAGCTGCCTACCTAGACAGCCTTTCTGGACATCATAGACTCAAAATATAGTAAGCTGCCTACCAATACAACATTTTGTATTTCATAGTCCTGGTGAGCTGCCTACCTAGACTGCATTTTTGAGTATCATAGTCCCGAAGCCTAGTGAGCTGCCTACCTAGACAGCATTTCTGGTCATCATAGACTCAAAACCGAGTACGCTGCCTACCAATACAACATTCTGTATTTCATAGTCTTAAAACCTAGTGAGCTGCCTACCTAGACTGCATTTTTAGGCGTCATAGTCTAAAAGCCTAGTTATCTACCCACCTCAACATCATTCTAGGGCTTTATAGTTTACAAAACTAGTGAACTGCCTACCTATGAGGCATTCTTGGGCTTCATAGTCTCAAAAACTAGTGAGTTGCATGTCAAGACAGCATTTTGGGCACCAACATTTTCAAAACCACGTGAGATGCCTATTTAAACAACAATGTTGGGTATCAGATTTTAAATCCTAGTGACCTGCTTACCTAAACAGCAGTTTAGGACATCGTGATCTCAAAACCTAGTGATTTACAAACCTTAACATCATTCTTGGGCTTTGTAGTTTACGAAAAATAGTGAGCTGCCCACCTAGACTGCATTTTTGGGCATGACAAGAGCAGCGTGTTTTGAAATCGCAAGCGCGCAGCAGCACACAAACATTCCCTAGATAGAAAGCTCACTACGTTTAGTAACACAGCCAGAGTGACCAAAGTGTTTACCTGCAGAACCACCTCGACATCATACGAGTTTCCTTTGCTCTTCTGGTGGCCGCGGAACTGGGAGCCGCTGTACAGCAGAGAGGTGTTTACGCCGGGCTGGTGGGTATTGATCGGCGGGGGCGGAACGAGAGAGGCCGAGGCCATACAGGCCAGCGACGAGCCCTGACAGCAGTCGGTACGGACCGGCATGTTTGATCGCTTCTGCGGGGTAATCCCCGAGCACAACCAGCTTCACGTCGCCTACCAAATTCACTGGAAGAGGATAAAACGCGACAATGACAGCGCGGTATGTGAGTTTCAGAGTTTCTCCCGCAGGACACACGGTTACGTCTCTCGGCGTAGAATGAAGGCGCGCAAGCCCCGCATCATGTGATCCAACGTCCTATTCTCTGATTGGATGGCGGACATCAGACAACAAAAAATGTTGACTGCGCATTGGTTGCTTAAGAACAGGCACGATGGGATTTGTAGTTCTATTTGGAGGAGCCTTGCCCGTGAAAGGTGTGACAGCTGTTACTAAACTATCAGATTTTCAACAATCATATTGTGTTGGCGTTTAAAAAAATACACCGGTTTATATTGCATTTATTATTTTGGTTTATTTATTTTTTTAATGTTTGTACATTTGAAATTCGACCACGGGATAGTCATTACATGTGATCATTTGTAGAATAATTCTATATATATATAATTTTAATATTAAATTATACATATATTTATAGCTGCCAACCCACCCCATTTGAAATGTCCTTTTATGTACCTCTCTCTCTCTCTCTCTCTCTCTCTCTCTCTCTCTCTCTCTCTCTCTCTCTCTCTCTCTCTCTCTCTCTCTCTCTCTCTCTCTCTCTCTCACCGCCCACAACTTCTCTGTAGGTGGCAGCATTGCACAAAATTAACAAAAATAAACTGATCTGAACACATTTTCGTAAAAAGCATCTCAAAAGTTAATCAGAAAAAAAAAAAAAAAAAAAAAGGATACAGCTGCATACTTCTAAAAAATCCATACATATAGCAATTGCCATTGCTGGCTAAGTTTACATTAAATAAACATTTCTTCTTATTCTTGCTCAGGCAGCTGCATGTCCTCCAACTGCTCTTTTACATAACTAAAGTAGTTTTTGATCTCTGAGATGCGCTTGCGATTCCTGTTGACCTCTTCATCATGTATCTATCAACACAAACAAAAAGATTCCAAATATTATATTATATTACAATACGTAACATAATTAGGTACAGTAAGTGTGTTCAATAATCACATACTGATTTCAGCAGCCCGCTCATCCAGCTGTTGATTCGTGTTAGCAGCTCATCCTCCCTGTTGTCAATCTTCAGCAGGTGGGTGTCGTGGGAGGCACTGACTGCATTGGTCACTGTGTCCTTATCTACAAAGAGCTACAGGGCAGCATAGGGAATGAGGCAAAAGAAACAATCAATACTGATACTAAAGTAAGTCTCTGGGCTCCAAATAGTTACCATGGATTTGACATTCTTAGTGCAGATCATTTCTGAATAGTAAACACAATCATGATTTTAATTAAACACATTTTTAGCCCGAATAAAAATAAAAATCCCCTAGGAATATCAGTTTATCCCATAGTATCTTAAAGGAATGTTCCAGGTTCAATACAAGTTAAGCTCAATCGACAGCATTTGTGGCATAATGTTGACTACCACAAAAAAGAATTGACTCGTCCCTCTTTTCTTTAAAAAAAAAAAAGCAAAAATCTGGGTTCCAGTGAGACACTTGCAATGGAAGTGATCGGGGCCAATTCTTGGAGAGTTTAAAGTTTAATTGATTCTTAAAATCCTATTGTATAGTGTGTAAGAACTCAACTTGTATTGTAATAATGCCAGGCTACTGGGCAAGTCAGGGGGAACTAACTATGTTGTAAAGTAATAAAAGCATGCAATTAGACTAATTTAGCGATCCTTCTTTGTCTCACGATTACTAGGCTCTTTTACATTAAATAATCGTGGCTGTTTTCCACTGACCATTGCCACATCATCTGACATTTCCTCCTCTAGCTCATTTTTGGCCACCTGCTCCAGTGTTGTCAAGGCAATCTCCAGTTGTTTTTCATGATGCTGGTTCTCCAGGTCTCGGCACTGTGCAAATTTGTGTCTTGAGTTAAAGAGGCCTCACCAACAAAATAGAGATTGCATAAAACATTCACAAAACACAATTAGTTTAAGATTTGATGACTAAAAGGATATATCCCTTGCACATATTCAATGAACCCTCCAACCATGTCCGAGATGTTCCTCTCAAAGTCTTTGATGATGTCCTTAAAAAAAAAAGATGAAACGTGTGAAATCTCTTAAGGATGTGTATTATTACTACATACAGTATATTCATATATTTGGATCATATACAGTATTTGGCTACATCATTGGATCATATCTACTAACACTGAAAAGTAACCAACTATTCAAGAATCGGAGTGACAGTTTGTAAAAATCAATGCGAAACGCAATTCACAACGCATTTTACAGACAAAGTGGCTTTTATTTTCAAGAAAGATAGCACAAGCAAACCATTTCACTAAACAGGTGGTAACACTTTACAATAATATGGTTCTATTTGTTAACATTACTTAATGTACTAACTGTGAACAATATTTTCAAACAGCATTTATTAATCTTGGTTAATGTTAATTTATTAAAAATATATAATTGTTCTTTGTTAGCTTATGTTAGTTCATAGTACATTAACTAATGTTACGGCATGCTAATTTTATTTTTAATGTATTGATATTAAAATTATAATGTATTATGTTGAAATTAATATTAACCAAGACTTATATGTGCTGTAAGTATTGTTTGTTGTTAATTTATGTTAACTAACGTATTTGACTAATTTTAACAAATACAACCTTATTGTAAATTGTTCCCGAAAAAAAAATAAAAAATTACAAAATAATATATATACACACACACACACACACACACACACACACCCCCCCCACCGGTCAAAAGTTTTGAAACACTTGACTGAAATGTTTCTCATGATCTTAAAAATCTTTTGATCTGAAGGCGTATGCTTAAATGTTTGAAATTAGTTTTGTAGACAAAAATATAATTGTGCCATCATATTCATTTATTTCATTATAAAACTAAAATTTTTATTAAAAAAAAAAAAAAAACGTTTTTGAAATTGATGACTTGGACCAAATAATAAAGAAAAGCAGCCAATAAGTGCCCAACATAGATGTGAACTTCAATACTGTTTAAAAAGCATCCCAGGGTGATACCTCAAGAAGTTGGTTGAGAAAATGTCAAGAGTACATGTCTGCAAATTCTAGGCAAAGGGTGACTACTTTGAAGATGCTAAAATATAACACAGTTTTGATTTATTTTGGATTTTGTTTAGTCACAACATAATTCCCATAGTTCCATTTATGTTATTCCACAGTTCTGATGACTTTATTATTCAAAAATGTGAAAAAAAGAATGATAAAGAATGAGTAAGTGTTTCAAAACTTTTGACTGGTAGTGTATATATATATACTGTATATATAAATGTAGATATAAAAACTGTTCAAAATTAAGACAAAAAGTATTTGGACATTTTATTATAGTCAGTTATAATCAGCATTAGTAGAATCTATATGTTCTGTATGATTCAAGGATGTAACCAAATATTCAAGATTAGGGGTGACAATAAAAGTCAGTAAAATTCAATGTGAAATGCCATTTACAACTTATTTTACTTCGGTAATCTGACGTATTTACGAGTGAAACAGGATATTTTTTGAGAAAAAAATTATATACCAATTACAAAATTTAAAAAGTAAAATTATAAAATGATATATCTGGCAATATATACCAAAACGGAGCATGTTTTTAATTCATTAAATGTTTTTTTAATTATCATTATTTACTGGATTTTTATTACATATACTGTATATAAGATTAAATGTTCTATGGTAAATAGGTAAAATAGGTAAAAAGTGGTCAATTTTGATACATTTTTATTTTATGTTGACATAAAAAAGAAATCGGTCATTGAAAAACCCATTTAGATCTACCAATAATCCAAATATTGGAAGGGGGACAGCTCCCCCTCAAAGTCTATGGTGGTTACGGCCAAATATATAAATATTAAATGCATCTTTCATCCTGACCTCCAGTTGGTCCACTAGCTGTAGTTCCAGACTCATGAGGGTTTCAGAGAGCTGGTTGATTTCTTCATCACAGGAATCGAACTTGTCATCAAGCAAACTAGGATCTGTGATCTGTTGCATTTCGACTATTGTCTGCAACGGAATAAAATAAAACAGATTTTTTGGGATTCTAGTACCACACATTGAGTCATTATGCCTCCTGCCTGCCTAAGGGAGAAGAAACTAACCTGTCTCCTGGAGTTTTCAAAGTCAGCTGCTATTTGTGCTGCTTTCTGCTGATTATCAGCCACTGCCTCACGGGAACAGTTAAAAAAGAATTCGACCTCAGCTGTTCTCCGAGAGTGCTGAGTCAAACCCGCATCAAATATCTGCATACAGAGAGCTTCCATTTTGCTCTTATATGTACATGCGTTGTCAAGGATTAATAGCTGCACTGCCCGATGTTATAAAAAGAGTTGCTTTCCATTTGATTTAAGCACCTATATGATCTACCTTCTTTCCTTCATTTGTGTGTTATTTTTTTATTTGGAATTCCAATACCAAGGATATGACTCCAGCAGTGCAGCCATTCCAGGGAGGTGAGCCAGTTTAGCTGCATCCGGATCATCAGTAAACATGCTGTTAAAGAGTTGAGGGCCATTCAAGAACTCCACGAATGCATCCTGTGACAGAAGGAAGCAATGCTGTCCAGTGGACCCAAAAAGTATTCAAACACCAAAGTCACACATTAAAGGTGAACTCAGTAATTGTTTCCTCATTACAAAAGTTGAACTCCTAATGATATGAATTGCAATTTTTTAATATACGTAGGAAATCATGAGCACTCACATTAAACTGAAGACTCCAGTCATATCAGTAATCTTATAAAAGCTGTTTTATTCTACATGGAGAGGATCCACACATGGGGGCTGCCATGTTAGAATCACATGACCAGCTGAATACTACTGGATGAATCTCAGTAACCGTCCTGTTATTTGACACTTTCACTCATTGATTAAAGTAATCATGCCTGACTGTGAATACTAAATTTCTACAATGGCATCTGAAACTGAAAACTGTTGATTTGAAATGATGCTGCATCCAAGACACTAGGTGTCAGTGTAAGTCCAAGATGACACAAAGACAAAAGTTACTGAGTGCACCTTTAAGTAACAAAATATTAAACTGAGTGGCATTTATTTTCTATGTAGATCTGTGTCTTTTTAGAGAGTATTTTTAATTGAATGAAAGTGTAGTTCATTGCCACCTTGTGCAGCTGAAGCTCCTGGTTGCTGATCTTCTGGGCTTCCATTGCCTCCTGTTCCTGTAGCTCATTGTGTTGCATTTCCTCAATAGCATATTGATACTTTGAAAATGCAGTTTCCCGCTATATCGGTAAACACAAATATTACTGAAAAACAGAACCAAAACAATCTAAAGAACAATATGACACTTGCTGTTTCCAGTAGGGATGCACTGATCAAAACATTTGTGTGCTGATACTGATATCTGATTATTAAGAATAACATCTGCCGATAGTTGTTCTGTTTTTATTACGCTACCTTGTTTCCAGCCTCTGACAAGTTATTACACAGCTTCAAAAGGAATTTAGATAACAACTTTATTCTTTATGTCTCTATGTGTCTTCTGTGTTTCAGAATAACTGAACGCTGAAACAAAAAGCATATTCTTAACTAACATGAACTTTTCTGAATGTTCTTAAAGGGATAGTTCACTCAAAAATGAACATTCTCTCATCATTTACTCACCCTCATGCCATCCCAGATGTGTATGCCTTTCTTTCTTCTGCAGAACACAAACAAAGATTTTTAGAAGAATATTTCAGCTCTGTTGGTCCATATAAATCTCCACTTTAACTTTCACATTCTTCTTCTTTTGTTCTTGGCGATTCACATTCTTCATGCATATCGCCACCTACTAGGCAGAAAGGAGAATTTATAGTGAAAAAGGACTTAAATATTGATCTGTTTCTCACCCAAACCTATCAAACCACTTCAGAAGACATGGATTTAACCACTGGACTCATATGGATTACTTTTATGCTGCCTTTATGTGCTTTTTTCGGAGCTTCAAAGTTCTGGTCACCATTCACTTGCACTGTATGGACCTACATAACTGAAATATTCTTCTAAAAATCTTTGTTTGTGTTCAACAGAAGAAAGAAAGTCACACATCTGGGATGGCATGAGGGTGAGAAAATGATGAGAGAATTTTCAGTTTTGGGTGAACTATCCCTTTAAATTACATTAACTGAATTATGAATGATGAAGCTGGTCCCTTTTTAGTTGAAGCTGTCTCTGCTTTAGCATTTACAAGCTTGTTATATTCCTTGCTGTGTCAAGCTTTAAGGTGATTTATCAAAATAGTTGTTTAACTGTTGTTCCACCTTGTTAAAATCTAGCACTGCAAAACTTTCAAACTGCAACTCTGCTGTCATTGACACAAAATTCAAAGTAATTCCACACATAAGTTATGCAGATTAGAGGTAGACCGATATATCGGTTTTACCGATTAATTGGTGCCAGTAGTTTCTTTTTGGAACTATCGGTGTGGCAGGGCAGAAGGTGTGGCCAGGCCGTGATGCTGCACTCCAGGCCCCTAATCAGGCTGATCATTGGGAAGCGGTAGCTTGAGAGACAAACACATACCAATTCTCATTCTCATCTCTCTCTCTCTCTCTCTCTCTCTCTCTCTCTCTCTCTCTCTCTCTCTCTCTCTCTCTCTCTCTCTCTCTCTCTCTCTCTCTCTCTCTCTCTCTCTCTCTCTCTCTCTCTCTCTCTCTGCCGCCTCCAGTCGCCTTTATCTTGATCAGCCTGATTAGGGGCCGGGTGTGCAGCATTACGGGCCGGCCCCGCCCTCCGCCCTGCCACAATCGGTTATCTGAAAAAAATCTATGCCGGAGTCCCGGTGTGTTTTAGGCTTGTTTATAGTTAAAGTCCTGCATTATGCACACAATTTAAATTTTTTTCTGTTTAGAAATGGGAATTTGATTGCCTCTGGGATTCAAACGGCTTCTGGGAGTTTATTAATTTTGTATAATTTTGTAAACTCTTGTTGCCTCTGTCTGTGCCCGTCTTAGTAAGGCAAGTCCAAGAAAATATTTTTACATACTATAAATACTTTTTTAAACTATCAGCCCATTAATTGGTTATCGGCAATATCCACCATCTTAGTTATTGTATCGACAAAATCCACTATCGGTCGACCTCTAATGCAGATAATTGCTTTTATCGGCTGATACCGATGTTTGGCCAATACAATGGTGCATCTCTAGTATCCAGTTATCCATAGTTCCATTGATCTGTTCTATTATAAGATGGTCTATTACATTTTATACAATAAATGACACAATAAGCAAACATGTGATCAAATGAAGAACCAAACCGAAAATGTTACACCAGGTATATCAGAAATCCCATACTGTTTGTTGATCCAGCAGTCTGTAGTCAAGATACACCAAGTCTGGAAAATATGCTGTCACGAAGATCTTGTAATTCTCATCATCACAGAAGGGGTTTCCAGCAAGATTGAGAGTGCGTAGGTTCTTAAACTTTCTAAGGTATATCACCTGCAGGATTGGATATTTTAATTGACACTGGCGAATACTTACTGGAAAGCTACTGCATACAGTAGCTCCACACATCGTAAACAGATGCATTGTTATGCTTTTAGGTTTTCATATCTTTAATTTCTTACCTAAATGAAAAAGAAAAATGCAAATCTCATCATCTTACATTTTCAAGTTGAGCGATGGCATTGTTTCCAATAGAGAGGATGTGCAGGTTTTGCAGTGCATCCAAGTTTTCAATGACAGAAATGCGGTTGTTGAACAAACTTAAATCCTGAAGTTTCACAAGAGTGTCCAGTCCTTCAATCAGTTCAATATTATTGAATGACAGATCTGAGGAATAGAATCCAGGCTTAGTGTTTGGACACTCTGGATCATCATGTTATATCTTAAAAACTAAATGACTGTTTTGACATTGAAAATCTAAACTCACCTAACCAGACCAGATTAGTGAGGTTTTCTAACCCTTCGATCCTCTCTATAACATTATTATCCAGCTGAAGTTTTGTTAGAGAGGTGAAATGACCCAGGTGGCAAATCTTCAGGATTTCTGCAGAAAGATAGTCTTGTCAATAGACTAAAAACATAAGGCCTAAAATGCGAGAAACTTGAGACGTGTGCTGTGATTTAGTTTCTTTTCCTGATAAATACACTTAAAGTATGGTATAGTATCTTAAAGTAAAGGTGATACAGTAACAGATCTTTTATTAGGTGAATCTCACAAAGCCTGTCAAGAACATGCCTGGGACATATTTAATCCCAAAATTGCAATAAAAAAGTATAGTTTGTATTAAAGGTGCACTCAGTAACTTTTGTCTTTGTGTCATCTTGGACTTACACTGACACCTAGTGGTTTGGAAGCAGCATCATTTAAAATCAATAGTTTTCAGTTTCAGATGTCATTGTAGAAATGTAGTATTCACAGTCAGGCATGATTACTTTAATCAATGAGTGAAAGTGTCAAATAACAGGACGGTTACTGAGATTCAGCGAGTAGTATTCAGCTGGTCATGTGATTCTAACATGGCAGCCCCCATGTGTGGACCCTCTCCATGTAGAATAAAACAGCTTTTAGAAGATTACTGATATGACTGGAGTCTTCATTTTAATGTGAGTGATCATGATTTTATACATATATTGCAAAATTACAATTCAAATCTTTAGGAGTTCAACTTTTTTAATGAGGAAAAAATTACTGAGTGCACCTTTAATGAAATTAATCTTTATTTAATTTTAATTTTAATAATACAATTTAAAAAAAAATCATTGTGCCCAGGTAGGATGATTTTTATTGCTGTATTGAAGTATTGAGAATCTAATGAAAATTATTTGGAGGGGATTATTAAGCTGCCTTTATATCCAAGAAGCACATAACGGCAGCAAAAAGAAATCCATATGACTCCAGTGGTTTAATCAATGTCTTCAGAAGTGATATGATAGGTTTGGGTGAGATACAGATCAATATTTAAGTCCTTTTTTAACTATATATTCTCCTCTCTGCCCAGTAGGTGGCGATATGCACAACGAATGTGAATCGCCAAAAACAAACAAAGAAGAATGTGAAAGTGGAGATTTATAGTAAAAAAGGACTTAAATATTTATCTGTTTCTCACCCACACCTATCATATAACTTCAGAAAACATGGATTTAACCACTGGAGTCGTATTAATTACTTTTAATGCTGCATTTATGTGCTTTTTGGAGCTTCAAAGTTCTGGTCACCATTCACTTGCATTGTATGGACCTACAGAACTGAAATATTCTTCTAAAAATCTTTGTTTGTGTTCAGCAGAAGAAAGAAAGTCAGACACAACTGGGATGGCATGAGGGTGAGTAAATGATGAGAGAATTTTATTTTTGAGTGAACTATCCCTTTAAATGTCATGACAATAATGTCACAATGCAAAATAAATATGCAAAATATAAATTTGTATTTTTCCTTTTGATTTTGATTTTGGGGTGACATGTGACCCTCCCTCTTACTCTACATTGAGCACTGATAATGTAGTAATTACCACACAGTTTAACATAATAATTATTTAGATTTGAAATGATAATTTAGTGATGTTCTTACTCCTGTAGCTCAATCGTAGCTGAAGCACCTCCTCATACTGGATGCCCTCTGTCTTGGCTATGTTGCCAGCCTGCCCTTGAGGTCCCTGTTCCTCTATGGCCTGTTGTAGCATCTCCTCATCCACTACTTTCGGTTCATCTTGTTGCCAAAACATTTTCCAGTGATTCTTCAGAGGTTTCAATGGCTATTTTGCTAAATTAGATCACGTATTTAATAATAAAAAATCATACATTTAATAAAAGACCTGCTTGGAAATATATTACTGAAGACGTATACGACAGCTGAACACCAACATTGTTGCTTAGCAACAGCTGACTGTAAACTTCCGGAGTTTGAAGCGAAATTTGAGAAAGTTTTGGACTAATTTTAACCTTTGATTTAACAGTATACGAATTTTTATCCTTAATATATATTTTAAAAACATTTTTTTAAATAATAATGATACCCAGCATAGCGAATTTTGTTCTCTCTCTCTCTCTCTCTCTCTCTCTCTCTCTCTCTCTCTCTCTCTCTCTCTCTCTCTCTTTCTCTCACACTCACTCACTCACTCACTCACTCTCTCTCTCTATAAATTAATTCTTTAAATTAGTTCATTATGTTGACATAATGTTCCACATATTAGGCCATTTGAAAGCAAGTATTAAAGTGGATACATTTTTATTATTATTTAGCTACTTATATGTGTATTACTGCATTATGTATTTGCTTTTCTTCATTCCATAAGTACTCATGCAAATAAAAATAACATCTGAGCAAAAAAGTATTAATGTTGATTTTCGTCTTTAAGACATTGTCCGTGATTGACAGTCATGTTCATGAATCAACGAAAAGTTTCGCGTGTTTAAACCAATCACGCAGCGCTAGGGGCGGGGCTTGGTATTGCCGAGTGTCAGTCTCTCTCTCGGCGGATTGTTATTTTCATCAAGATGGAGTTCTTGTTAGGGAATCCGTACAGCACTCCCGTTGGCCAGTGCATTGGTGAGTTAACGGCGTATGACTGACTCTTTTTCAATAGGGTGTCTTATAATAAAACTAAAAGAATAGTACGGATAATATTCGTTCGTTGTTCCTGTGATCGGGCTTTAAATGTGTGTAATAACCCGGCAGCATCCTGGAGGTGCGTGAACAGTCAGCAACGTTAGCTTAATGAAATGATGTGCTAGCCAGCATCTTCGTCCAATGTATGTTTAGATCTGGCAAGTAAACTCAAATCATGCGTTTTTATGATTGGTTAATTCATAACTCTCCCATCAGTAATCTTCAGAGAGTGTTTAGTCAGCATATGTTCATTGTGAAACAGTTTGAATACGACTGGATTGATGCAGATCATCTCTAAGCTGTAGTGTAATCATCATGACATTGAACTAGTTAAATATGAACTAAATCTCTGACGGTGTGTATATCTCATTTTGATTACTCTGAATCGTAATGTTTGTCTCGGTGCTGTGATTAGATCAGCATTATTTATATCGTTCTTGTTATTAAGTGCTTATAGATAAGTGACCCGTTTCAACATGTTTTGTAGTCAATAATTGTATGAGGTAGTTGATATGACATGTCAAGCGGTGACAGCAGAGATGCTGTACTTCATTTGAAACCAAATCATTGTTTCATATTCTTGTATAATTATTATACATGCAGTTTTTATGACCTCTTTTTAAATGAGAGACCACATGGAACATTTGTACTTGTAAAAATTCACCCAACAACTGCAAAAAGCTAAAAGGATATATATATATATATATATATATATATATATATATATATAAAGGTCACCATTTACAACACCTAAAATATAGTTTCCTTATCGTACACACTGTAAAAAAACAAAACAATCTGTTGTTTTAAAAAAAAAAGAAACCTGGCAGCAGTGGTTGCCAGAATAATTATGTAAAAAATACAGTAAAAATGTAAACAACTTAACAGAACAACCTGTACATTTTACAGTTTAAAACTGTTGTTTTTATTGTATATTTTACGGTGCAGTACCATCGATAATATTATTAAATGATAAACTTGTTATATTAAACTTTTGAAACTGTAAAATCTGCTTTTCACTTTATAATGTATTGTTAATCACCGTAGTAATTACTCTGTAAAAAATGTCTGTAATTTTAACGGTAAAAGACAGAAAAAAAAGTTAATTGATTAACGAAGATTAATTGTAAAATATACAGTAAAAATTTTTGTAAAATTTTTATTTTTTAGATGTAAATGGTATGATTTTCCTGTATAATTAATGGCAAAAATGTACATTATTTTTAACAAGACAGTACATGTACTTTTTACAGTAAATTATTGTTAAAATTACAAAATAAATAAATAAATAAATAAATAAAAATAGTCGGGCGTTCCCAGATTTCCCTGCGAGACCCATCATATTTTATTATATTTTATGGGAATTTATAGGAATGTTTCTTCTTATTTTTAATATTAGTTATGTACTTTGGGGTGTTCTGTGTTATATTTGATGTAGTTTAGTTAATGTTTACTGCATTATTTTAATTTCACATGTATTACCCTGATGGTGTTTAGTGTTTGTGTGAGTGACACTGAGCGCTGTCTCTATATGTTTATTGGTCATTGCTCCTAGATGAGCCACTATTGATGAACTTCATGTCATCATGTGCTCTTCTGTAATTACTACAGTGATTAACAATACCTCATAAAGTAAAAAGCAGATTTTTACAGTTTCAGAAGGTTAATATCAAGTTTATGATGTTTTTTTTACTGTAAAAATAACAGTGCCAGCATGGTCATGTAAACTACAACAGTTTTAAACTGTAAAATTTACAGGTTGTTCTTAAAGTTTTACTGTATTTTTTACATAATTATTCTGGCAACCATAGCTGTAAAAACAACAGGATTTTTTTTACAGTGTACAGAAGGGCACATGATGACATGAAGTTCATCAATAGTGGCTCATCTAGGAGCAATGACCAATAAACATGTAGAGACAGTGCTCAGTGTCACTCACACAAACACTAAACACCATCAGGGTAATACATGTGAAATTAAAATAATGCAATAAACATTAACTAAACTACATTAAATATAACACAGAACACCCCAAAGTACATAACTGATATTAAAAATAAGAAGAAACATAACTATTCCCATAAAATTTCCCATGCAGGGAATTCTGGGAACGCCCGATTACTGTTTTTTACCGTAATTTTAACAATAATTTACTTGCATGTACTCTCTTGTTAAACATAACATACATTTTAACCATTAATTATATGGGAAAATCATACTTTTTACATCTAAAAAATGTACATGTATTGTCTTTTTAAATATATTACAATTTTTTAACGTATATTTTACGGGAACTACTTGTTAACCAATTTACGTTTTTTTCTGTAGCATTTTTACAGTCTTTTACTGTTAAAATTATGAAATTTTTTACAGTGTACATACAGGGTATCAATTTGAACTTGAAATTATGTTGAACAAACAAACAAAACAAAAAACCTAAAAAGATAATGTCCATGTTATTTGTGTTAACTACAATAGTTAGGCTACTATTACATTACTAATAGATGAAGAGCGAATGTAAAAACCAGTTTGTGTTGACATGTCTGATCCTGAATTCAGTTGCAACAATCATTTATAAAGCTGCATGTATAGTCACTATTCATTTTACATTCAATAATTCTTTGTTGACATTGTCGTGTGTGCAAACTGGTGCACAAATGGCATCTTTAACCCCACCTGACCTGGGTTTTCCCTTACTTTACTTGAGCAGTGTTGCACACTGTTAGCAGTTATTGACAGAAATGGCAGCCTATTGGTGTTTAAAAGTTGCTATATTGTGTGTATGCTGTACGTTTTCTTGGTGAGCACTTGGCATTGTATAGTAAAAATCTCTGATAGTGGAATTAGAGGCCAGATAATGTTGTATGATTTGTCTATAATTGACACTGCTGCTGTGACTGGCAAATGCTCTGCAGATACGCATTGTACCTGCTTATTTGCATTGCTTTTTAAATTACTGAACTAGTCTTGCATAAAGTTGATTGTGAAATGGCTCATGTAAGGCTGAAAGAATAAGTTCTCTCTTGAGCATTGATCGATACACGCCAGTGTTTGGGGTTTGTGAGAAGGTTTTTTTTTTAATCAATGTTTGGCCACAACATACGATATGCAAGTATGCAAACGTGAATGCTTGTCCAATGCATTGCAAATGTGTGTGGTCCAATCGTACATACATGCATTATTGTGTTACTTTAACAAACCTTTATACTCAAGGGGACAATAAAATTATAATGTTTGTGCCATTAAACCAGATTTGTTATTATTCAGGTAGCTAGCTATAAAGGTGCAGTAACATTTACAATTCCGCGGTCAAAGAAGGCATGGTCGGACATTTGAAACCAGCAAAAAACGAATTGTCAAGCAGACTCTTTTTAATGATACACTTTATACTCTGTGAGACTGAAGTTAAAAACAAACAAAGCATTGCACACACAGAGGGCACTGCCAAACCAAGCTACTTCCTGTTGGTCAATCCAGCGAATTCGCCTGTTAAAGTTTACCCAACTTTCTTCGCCACCGGAAGTCCATCGCACGAAATCCACAATCATGTGGATTCCCATTGAAATTACTGCATTTCTTCCATGGAATTTCGCTGTGTGAATCTAAATCACTCAGTGCCTTAAAGAGGCCCTATTATGCTTTTTGGGATTTGACGTTTCCTTTAGTGTGTAATACAGCTGTTTGTGCATGTAAAAGGTCAGCAAAGTTATAAAGCACAAAGTCCACGCAAAAGGGAGTTATTCTCTCCCACAGATAACACTACTCAAGAACTACACGAAAAGGCTGGATTGTAATCCAGCCATTTCTTCCGTAAAGTATCTACGTCACTATGCAACACATTTGCATAATGCCCACCTAAGGGCTACATTGGCCCACCCTCAAACAAACGTAGTTAAAGCAGAGGCCAGGATGAGTTGGGTTAGTGTTGTCGCCATGTCGAGAAGATGCTGTTTTCTTCACTGCAAAAGAAAAACCTCTTTGTTTGGACATCCAAAGGCAGATGTATTGAAGAATCAGTGGTTCAAATGTATTTTAATTATTTAGCAGTACAACCACAACCAATGGCAGATTTTCAAGATGGTTACTCCTGAAAGATGGTGCAGTTCACACTTTGTTGGGACAATCTGGCTCTTCAGGATCGCAACCTGTAAGTATGCTTGATTATTTGTGGATTTATCTGCTACCGAGAGTTCAAATGCGGAGTTTTGTGTTGAAGCTATGGTGTACACCCAGTGCAGGGCTCTATGCTAATGTTTTTCCCAAGGAGTACATACGCTCCTAAATGAAAAAATGTAGGAGCGCACAAAGAAATTTAGGAGCACAGTGAAAAATGTAACAGAGTTTATTAACAAACAATTTATTACATACATATTTATACTGTGTGTGTGAGTGTGTGTGTGTGTACTAAGGGACACACATCTGTGGAACAGCACATACCACCAAAATCACACATTGACCCATGCCTACTAGATGCAAAGGATATCAGTTGTCCAGCTGCTATTGTATGTTGGCCGTCTGGCACGCTTAGAGGTCAGCCAGCGGTCCACGGCAGGAGTGGGATCGAACTTCTTGACAGAAGGTCCCTCCAGGCTGATCCTCATCAGGTCTTTGGTGGTGGAGACCCCAAGGCAGCTTCTTGTCGAATTCTTAATCCGGTTCTGTGCAGAGAAGCCTCACTCACACTGGGCGGCTGAAATGAGCAGCACAAGCATAAGCTGCACCAACTCCAGTATGTTCTAGGGAAAAGATATCTTTCAATTTCATTTAAACTCTTACCATTAACTTATCAAAGCCAACCATAGAAGGATACCATACATAACCACTCAGGACTGTTAGTTTACCTTGTAATCATGCCTGTAGGGGTCCTTTGTAAACATGGTCTCCCACAGGCCACTGTAGGACTTGTCCTTGAAATTGTGGCTGACCAGGATTTTCAGCCCCTGCCACTCATCCTGGATTGAAGTCATGTTGCACCCCGATCTGCAGGATTGAACAGAGCAAGTGAGTTTGCAAATATGCAAACATAACATTGTCTCATATGGCAATGCAGTGTCAAATAAATTCTTTCCTCTCTAGAGGCTCCTTGAAATGCCTCATCAGGTATGCCACACCATCATTGCCAAAGGTGAGAAGGCTGGCCTGGTCTTCTGGCCATGTGTCAGGGTTTAGCACTCTGAAAGACTCCACTGGGGTCTGGACACCCTCATCCTTCAACAAACCACCAAACCTGGCTTTGAGATCATCCACGCCGATGTTGATGGCCACCTCCATGTGTTGCTTCAGCTGGGTATTGGTGAGGTCCGTGAAGCCTTTCAGATTCCCCTTCAGTGTTATTCCCTTTAACAGAAATAAAACACACACACACACAGAGACACACACACCAACACACAATGAAAGGTCTGGCCATTTTTCTGTCTACCATAAAAAAAAATGTAAAAACTTCTCCACTGCATTTCCCTCCTTATCCTCAAATCGTTCCATTGGGCAATGAATACATTGATTCTCACACTGAGAATCTGTCTTAATCATCGATTTTAATCATTGATTTCTCTTACATCCTAACAAGCTCTCATCCTAACACACTTGGAATCTCCTCTCATCACCCTCATCAACTCTGATGTGGCTTGGGGGAGGATCAGGTCATTCCTTTGCAGGGTGAGGCTAAGTGAGGATAGTTCCTCAAACATGTCTGTGAGAAAATGGCAGAATACACAAAAGAGTGCATTCTCCATTTCCCCCTTTATCTGTTAAGTAGTGAGAAAATAAACTGTCACCTGTCAATTACTTGATTCTGAAAGTTCATTTGAGACTTGAACCTATTTTTAAAAACTAGTGTGGTATTACATTTCCTGTGTAAAACTGACCTTCTTTGCCCGCCCTTGAACTTCCGCTGTTGTTGATGCTATGGCCAGGTGCTCCATGTGCTGCAGAACAACGGAGTACTGGCCTTCGTCAGTGGCAAGGTCCTTGTCTTGTACATGCCGTAGGAGCACTTTGAGGGCTCTGTGGACATGGGGGATCCAGCGAGTTCCCTTGACGCTAGACGGCGTGCAAATATCCACACCGAGCTCTTGCCCGAGAACATAGAGCTCTCGTATGGATTTTACGCTGAAGTGATATGTCTTCCATATCAGATTCAGAAAATCATACACGACAGACACCTTTGGCTCTTTCTTCTGAATGGTCAGTATTGCCAACTCTAGTCTGTGAAAGTCAGAACAGAATATTCCAAACAATTCACCGTCTCCTTCCCCCCCGTCTCTTGTGCTAACAGAAAACAATAATTCTGTGGTATTTACCATTCCAGCACTTAGCGCGCACACACACACACACACACACACACACACACACACACACACACACACACACACACACACACACACACACACAGACAGTATTGTTTAACATTCTCTGCTAGCAAATAAAACTAAATCATAGAGAATTTATTAGTTAAAAACCTATGTGGCATACAGTGGATTGGGATTATATGCCCCTGCATATATGCCCCTCTCTCTAGACAATCTCGCATTCGGTGTTGGGTATATCAGTGTCTCCATCTGTTAGAACGGCAAGATATTTCATGGCTTTCAGCATCGCTGACAGGCTCTCTCTCATTATGTCAGCAATTTGACCAATCATCTCCGCACATCTTACATCATTGTCGTATATGGGATTAATGTCAACTCCGTTTTTGTGGTGGAGTCTGATAAGTGGCCCAAATTTGACGAAAGGTTCTTCTTCTTTCGCAATGAAGTATGCAGTGTTTACCTTTATTTTCAGCTGCCTCCTCTTCTCCTTCCTCAGACAGCAGCACTTGCCTCCTCAAGGCTGCTGACACCATGCCTGATGGTTTCTCCTGTCTCAACAGGTACAGATATCTGCACTGGATATGCCGCCGCAAGATGTTATGTTTCACTACGCTATCTCTTTTCAGATGCACGTTTCCTAACACGAAGGACGAGTTGCCCGCCTGTTTCTGCCCTCCACAATATTTGCAGAATATGACGTTGTTTTCTAACTCTAGCCATGGGAACTTTTTGAGCCAATTCGCATTGAATCTATATGTTCTCCCTCCACCGGCTACAGTGGATGTTGAAGTGACAGCGGGGGTCAAGGTAGCCTTGCTAATGTTGTTCTCAGCATCCCTAAAGTTAGCCGCCATGTCAACGTTAGCCGCCTCAGGTAATCCTTGTGAAGAGGCTTCATTAGTTGAACCTTGCGAATCCCCCTCACCGGATTCCTCTTTCTCCTCATCTCTTTTTTGCTTAAAATAAAATTGGATGGGCTTCATTTTTAGTGATGTCTGCACGTTAACTTATAGCCTATACCGATACTTTTTTCCAGTGTTGTTCACCTTTCTCTCTCTGACTGGACTGTGTCATCACAGAAAACTCTACTGTGGTTGGCGCATGTCGCTTGTGGATTGTGGGTCTTGTAATTTTTAAACAATTAGCAGTGGGGGGAAATAGATTACGGTAGGTTGTAATGTTTAATCGCACACTGTGCTCATAAATAATTTTTCCGGTTCGCACATATCTATTTTTAGGGGCAAATGCGAGTGAAATACTCGCACTGTAGAGCCCTGCAGTGCACAGCTGTAGGCCTCTGCTAACCTGCTAGCTAATGTTATTATGCTAATCAGCTGCGAGCACACTTTTACCTACAACTGTGTAGAATTATGCAGATTATTTGTCGTTCTTACTATCATGAATAGTGATCAAGTGTGGAGATGGATTTATTTTTACAAATGGTAATTTTACATCTGCAATCCACGGTAGTGCTCGGCTAACTTGCTACGTAATGATATTGTTTTGATAAGGGTTTACTATTCAGCTGTGTGCCGGCTTTTACCTAAAACTGTGTAACAAAATGGTCGATCTCAAGAGTCTTTTATAATTATATAATTACAAGCTGTAATGTTACGGCCGCTATTGGTAGTCCACGGCTAACTTGCTCACTAACTCTCTAATACCCCCGGTAATGTCAAACTGGGAGTAAGTCTCTGTTCTCCGTTCATATCTCAGGCGGAAAAAGTTTGACTACACGTTTGGGTCGATCAGCTTGTTCTTCCAAACTTTCATTATTTCATTCATTATAGGACTTGGGCTCAAACTGGTACTGCAAAAACCGACACCACAGTTACCATAGTTACAGTAGTGTTTACAGCTGCTCAGGAAGACTCGGGAGCTGAAACTTGGTTATGGTAAGGGGAGTTACATTTCCAACACACGCTCTACTCTATTGACCAATCAAAACAGAATAGGCCAGCTGACCAATCAGAGCAGACTGGGCTTTTCGGAAAGTGGGGCTTTAAAGAGACAGGAGTTAAATCAGAGCATTTGAGCCAGAGGAAGAAGAGAGGGGAAATGTACAGTATGAGAAAAATTATGTGTTTTTTTGAACATTAAAGTATGTAAACCTTCTAGTTTACTTCTCTTCTTAAAAATTCTTGGAGACCCCCAAAATACAATTATGAACCTGTAAATTAGCATAATATGGGCTCTTAAAACATCAATGGTTTAACGAACTTGCTTAGCAAGGTTCTAAAAGAGAAAAATGACCCTAGAAAAAGACAACAACCTAGTCTCATAGAATGAACGTTTTCATAGAGTTTTATGTGCCACTTTCTACGTTTTGCTGCAATTTCCGTGTGCTATAACAACTGTGCATTTTATACACTTTCACACAAATCACAGGTACTTTGGCTTTTTATCACTTTATAAACACGTATTTTTTGTTCTAATACTCACACACTGCTATGTTATTATATCAAAACACTTTTACTCTAACACAACATTTGGATAACGCTACATTTTAATGCTTGTATTACAGACCCACCTACATTTACACATAGGGCTGGGCGATATGTCCAAAAATATTATCACAATATTCTTTTTCATATCATTCAATATCAATATTTATCACGATATACATTCACATTTGCACATTTCAATTTCCAAGTTGGTAGAAGAAAAAAAAAAAAAACCTAAACAGTCAAAACACTCTATACAAAACTGCATTGGGGGTTCAGAGACAGCCAAACCTGTGGTGTCTGAGGGATCTTCTACCAAAATATTAAAATATTTTATAGAGTTTATCAATCGAGTGAAGTTGGATATGAATGTTAAAAGATCATCCGTTCGTTTTGAAGCATAATGACCACATATCATTTTTACATTCAGATTATTTTTACATTTTGTTACATTTAGATACCAAAGTGTGGGGGCATAGAAGCCCTTGTGACTGGGGAATGATACTGTATGGGGGTTCAGGTGTATCCCCTGAGAGAATTTAGAAAAACTCTGAATGGACCATTTTTATATTTTCTTTAAAGTGAGAGACTAGGCTACAAACTAGTCATTTTATTGTCTTTCCTTGTTATCCATGCCAGAGATGATGACATCTGATTAATTTCACAAAATTAGAACAGAAATCAATTTGTTTATTATTAAAGGCTCGTAACATGCTGATTAATAAAGCTAAATTTAGAAGGAAAAAAACTTTATGGTCAAAAGGCGCCCTGGAACCACGTTCACTTATGCGGCGCCTCATGTCTACTCACATGCGGCGAAAAGAGGCAACGCATGCAGAGTGGGACAGAGCAGAAATGAAGCGTGTTCTGTGCAATAGAAAAATATTCAAGAATACAGCACAGAAAGATCAGATCCGGTGTACACAGCACTGCTGTTTTGTCGCATTGCTCACTAAAGAGGTTAAGAGGGTGCAACCGTCATCATGTCTTGCGCCAGTCACCGCAGTCCGGGTCCTAACCCCGGATTGATTCCATCCGGAACGCTGTGACTGACGTAGCCTAATCGTTAGCAATGCAGCTAACGTTAGCAACTTCATACAGTCTGAGAAAGTCAAACTGCTTGTGTTTTTAGCGACACGCACCTGATCGTCTTGATGTAGAACACAGGCTAAATATCGAAAATTACTCAAAAACTTATCATCGATATCATGGATTTTTTTTATTGCGATAAATATCAAGAACCCATACCTATTTAAACACTTTCCAACGTGATTAACTTGCGCAGTAGCTCACCTGTAGAGTGTTGGACTTTGGAGCCCAGACTCGAGCCCAGCCAGTGACGCTCACGAAAGTGAAAGTGAAGTGAAAGTACCATAGAAGCGACAAAAAATGACGTGGTTGCTTTAGTAAATGTGCTTTTCATGTCGAATTTGCTTTTAAAACACTATTGGTTAGGTTTAGGTTCAAGTTTTAGGTTAGGGAGTTACGTTTTACTCGTTAAAACGTCCAACTAATATTCAACTTAAAAACCTCGTCTGATTACAACATCACTTCAATTGATTTTGGCACCCCCCGCTGGACATTTCACTGGGAAGCTGCAGCCAAATGTGTAATGAAGCACATAATTTTGGTTTGCAAAAATGTTGCCATTGTCACGTAAATTTCATGAGATCATGCTGCTAGGCTAGCCTAATACCTGCTGGCAAAACTGAGAATGCAATGTAGAGAAAGCATGTCTTAATGAATTGCATTCTGACACATTTCACAACACAACAGCGCATGAAATCAAGCTGTTGGATGATGTTAACCACTAACCAAATAGCTTTTTAGGCACAGTTATATAGCAAATTCACATCACAAAAATTTAAATGCCGTTTCATGTTGACTTAATATCTCATGTTTAATCTACATATTAAAAGAAGAGTCTCAGTTGTTTTGAAGCCTTTATTTTAAATGAAATTAATCATCACTTTGAAAAATGTGAGAACGTAGGCAAGCAAACAATTTTCTCTCAACTCTAGCTGAATCAGAACTATGCTATATATCAATATAAGCATGAAAGAGTGTGTGGCAAAGGTAAATTGCATTATCACTACTCTGATTCAATTTGACATTAAGAGCAATAGCTCAATATGTGAGTGAGTGAGTGAGTGAGTAAGTGAGAGACAGACAGACAGACAGACAGATGAAATCTGTTAAATTGCAGAATTGCCTTTACTAGTAAATGTACCTCATCTGCTATTTACACATGCGGCAGCTTTCTGTCTTTTGTCCATTTTGCTACCATTCACATATTAGCAACAAAATGGCATCAAACTCTGTGATGTCATTTGCCAAAAATTACCTTTAAACTGAATGGCCAGAGATGTAAGCTTCTAGTTTGAAAACGTGGCGGGTTATGACTTATTTGTATTTTAATATACATGGTCCATAATGTTGTTGCCGTTTTCCTTATTCAGGCGAATGTTTACATTTATGGATTTACACTTCATGACCCAGTGATATTCAACGACTTTAGATGGAGCTGATGAACTGTAGGGAACGAAAGTCTATCGCTAACCTTCGAAGGAAGAGGTGCTTCCCCTGGCTAAAAGCACAGTAATGTTTACGCATTAAACAGCACGGAGTAATTTCGTCATCTCCATCAGAACTTTGTGATTGGCCCAAAGCAGACTTCTTACATCAGCACGTCCTGACCTCGTATGTGCTCAAACCGTTAATCTTACGGCTTTGTACACACATAGAATCAAAATGAAAATTTTCCTATAATGTTGCAACTTCTCATTCCAGGAAATTGCCAGAGCTGATTTATTGGTATTTCGATAACGGGTCCTGTTCAGACATGACCTCTATTACCAGTAAAACGTCATTGCTTTAGTCCTACTGAAATTGTACCAGTCCGACTAACAGATCTAGATATTGTGATTGTAGCTTGGCTCCATCCAGCATTTACACTCACTGAGCACTTTATAAGGAACACTATGATCCTAATAAAGTGCCTGACGTGGTCTTCTGCTGTTGTAGCCCATTCGCCTCAAGGTTTGATGTGTTGTGCATTCTGAGATGCTATTCTGCTCACTACAATTGTACAGAGCAGTTATCTGAGTTACCGTAGCCTTTCTGTCAGCTCCAACCAGTCTGGCCATTCTCCGTTGACCTGTCTCATCAACAAGGCGTTTCCGTCTGCAGAACTGCCGCTCACTGGATGTTTTTTGTTTTTGGCACCATTGGGAGTAAATTCTAGAGACTGATGTGTGTGAAAATCCCAGGAGATCAGCAGTTACAGAAATACTCAAACCAGCCCGTCTGGCACCAACAATCATGCCACAGTCGAAGTCACTGAAATCACATTTTTTTCCCCATTCTGATGGTTGATGTGAACATTAACTGAAGCTCCTGACCTGTATCTGCTTGATTTTATGCATTTTATGCATTGCACTGCTGCCACACAATTGGCTGATTAGAAAATCGCATGAATATGTAGGTGGACAGGTGTTCCTAATAAAATGCTCAGTGAGTGTACACATTTTAATCAAACCACAATTGGCCTCAGCATTGTGCACGTGCTCTGAAAGATAGAGATGACACGCATCATGTGTTTAACACTTCCACAGCCACATCCTTCCTTTAAATATTGCATTACGCATTGTGTCATGGTAACTTGGACAAAGACAGATGAAGGCTGTAGCTCGACTTCACAAAAACTCGCTGTACCTCGAATATAACTGCACATGTAAATGGACTGACTGACAACACAGTTATGGTCATTGAAAGCTAATTATTTAATTTGTCCATAATGTCATTATTCAAGCTCTATTGGTTACATGCTGCTTGTAAACAACACGGGTAAAGGCAGAAGATGCCAAAAACTTGTGTTTACAATTTAAAGACTAGCTTACAAGATTCGCTGGCCAATTTGATGAAAATCAGTATGAAAGCATCATCGTTTTGCTTTTACTGGAGACTACCGTAATTTTTTTAATATTGGCACACACCAGTATTTTCGTCACATCTGGCTTGACCGTGGTGACAGCACTTGGGTACTGAATTGAGTCTGGTACTGTTGATACTGTAGAAAGACTGGCATTTCTACATTTTATTTTAAGATCAACATAGTACCAAAGTGCTGGTACTTTAGAGAAGTTTTCTCCGACATAATGTTGTCAATCTGTAGCTACCAGCTGAAGTAAAAGTCACAACACAATATGTTCTATAAGGTTGCTTTGGCAATGTGGCGACAACAAGATTATAGTGTTTGTCTTGAGGGAGATTAAAGGCTGATGGTATAAGCGTTATGTCCCCTCCTCTCAGACTGAAGTGGACTTTGTTCAGGGCTGAAACTGCTCCACTGGAGCATGAACTTGTAAGGAAGGAAATCACAGAAAAGAAACTAATGAAGCTTCACATAAGTAGCTTTGGAATGTGACATGTTTGCTAAGTGGTTGGTCTCACTAAAATATTGCTCCAACTTCCAAACACTGTCTGACAAATTACTTGTGAGATGTTTTTTTTCTGTTCTGTATACAGGTCCAGGGTTTTTCATGGTCCTCCACAGTTATTGTTGTTCCTTTAAGTATATGGAAACTCTTGAATTTGACACAGGATTTTCTACTAAAGGTCAACAGATAGTGAATTTTGCCGATATGATAACTAAGCTGGTGGAAAAGGCCAATAACTGATAAATACAGTTTATTGTGCAACCAAAATACCAATAATAACCAGAAAAAAATGAAGATTTGGAGCATAACGTGGGACTATGAACAGGCTCGAAATACACTTACTTATTTCAGGACTCTTATTTTGAAATAGCCTAAGTATTTACCAAATGAAGCTTTTTATAGCATATATATATATATATATATATATATTCACTTGATCAAGGATTTTGTATGTATATCCAGATCCAGCGTTTTTTTATTATGACTCACAAGTTATGAAGTTCCATACATAGTCGCATTTTATTTTCATGCCCTCGCTTCAGTTTAGAACAATTGATTTATCTTATCAAAATAACCAAATTTGCCTTGAAGTGAGGATAAAATATGGATGAATATTATTAGTCAGTGATTGTTTTTATTTCACCTCTAGAGGTCGCTTTTATACTATAGCACAAAGTTGTTCTAACTGTAGAATCTTCCAGCGCTGGCCACGGAGGACCATGGAGGAATAAAAAAACAAAAAACTATCGGCATAGAGTTTTGCCAATAACTGATAACTGAACCGTTCTAAAAGCATCTATCTGCACCGATTAATTGGTAAAACTGATATATCGGTCTACCTCTATTTTATACTACAAATTGTTATGGTAGGTCAAACTAACTGAACACTTAAGGCCTTTGCACAACAGAGGCGTGATAATGTGAAACAACTGTTTTTTTGCACTGCCCATATAAAAGCAGAACAGAAAGGGAAAGACACAATTATCTTAGCAGGAATAAAGTGCATCAAATATGATTCAATTTGCTTCGGTGACCACAGAATAGAATTTTCAATGCAGAAAAACCCCCAAGGTCTGGGCTGTGGTGTTTTTAATTCATCAGATGTGTGTGACTGTATGGCAGTGCACTGTTAGGTAGAGGATTGTATGACCGGCTGATTCACGTAATCCAGACTAGCGCTCTAGCTCACGTGCTGGGGCAGCTGGACTGGACTGAGTCTTCTGCTGCAGGCTGTTCTCAGCCATATGTGTCTTTATCCACATTGGGCCACCTGCATGAGGAGAAGTAGATATTGCCCATTTCCCCCCCCACTTTTTCATTCTTTCTCTCCCTGTATAACATTTTCTAGACTTCAAACTTTACATTTTTAATTCTCACTCTTCTAACTCATTATTACTCGTTTATTTTCTCTCTTGCATTCTTTATTCCACACATCTTGTTGAAGAGATTACTAGAGGATTTTCTATTGGAAGTTGCTGGTTAAGTTCCCATACATGATGCCTTTTTAGTGCATAACTTGTCTTGCACCATTTGTGCTACAGACATGATGATACCTGATCATACCTAATGATGATTAGGATGATACCTAAAATCTTGCGGCTTGTTTAGGAGAGGTGTGCCATTACTTTTCTAATAGGGATGTGCACAAGTAATCGATTAATCAAGTACTCGTTCTGCACCAACTAGTTGACTGCTAAAATCACTATTCGAATATCGCAAATTTACTTCTTACATGATTCTTAATGAATTACGCTGAACTATACTGTACTTACTTTCCCTCTGAATCTCTCACCAAATCTCTAAGTTACATTTGAATCCATGGGACGCTGTGGATATCTGTCGTCAAGGTGTTGGATGAGAGATGAATAAGTTTGCCTGGAAAGAAAATGTGAAGCGGTACGAGAAACTCAAAAGCTTATCAGACCAGCATGTGTGTATGTCCATTTTTAGGAACCAAAATGTCAAAGAAACTTGGCTTTTTTAACTTGGGCTAGTAAGCAGCCACCTAGCAACACCCTGGCAAACACTCACAGCACCCTAGCATTGTGATGGCAACTTTTGCACTGGCAAGCACCACTCAAATTTTCTTTTGAAAATACAGAAGATTTAATTTTTTTCTCTTAATTTTCAATTTCTCAGCTTCCATTTTAGTGGTCAAGCGATATCATTGATTCAGTAACCAACGGTAATAACTATTTTACAGAATATTTTACATTTAAGAATAGGACATGCTGTCAGTGTAGATTTTGGAACTGACACAATTCTGTTAATTGGCCGAGCAGATGGACATGACTTTTGGTTGATGCAGATAATTTTGAAATGGCCAATTAACTGGCCTGACCGATATAAGGGCCTGTAAGATATATCAATCTACCACTATTCTACATAGCTTCAGAGGTTTGTTTGTTGATGTCAGGCACTCTGAATCTTACCTGTAAAGACTCTTGCAGTGAGACCACAAATATTTCACCCCATTTCTCCTTAACAAAATCACTCACGGCCACCCTACAGGTGAAACAAACATGATGCTGGATGGGAGAGGAATAATTGAGCTGGTATGGTCACTGTTTCAGTGTTTGGAGAGCCAGCAGACAGTAGCAGCAGTCTTCTCTCTGCACTGGCAGATCTGTCAGTTTGATGGAAGAGCAGCTCAGGGTATGAATAAGGCATGAAGCATTTCCTGTGGCTCAGCAGACTACAGGAAGAGGCCTCACCAAGGCATGAATGTGTTGTTATGTTTCAGACACTGCCCAGTTTGTTGAGTGAAAGTTATGCCAAGCTAATGTCCAGCAGTGCTGGGAGTTTTGAGGTGCTTTGGCGTAATCGGTATCTTTGAGTCTACACATCCATTTTTGGACATTTCAGGTTTATTTGACCATATATCTATGGCTGCGTTCCACTTAACTTTTAACATCCATGCTAACTCCCCTATGCACTTCCCCTTGGGGGATTCCTCGCCGCCATTTTGGAAGTTTGTTCCACTTCGTTAAGCGAGCGAGGGAAGTTTCTGTTGACAGACCCTCAACCCCTCGATTTTGGCCGAGGGAGCGAGCCTACCCTGATGTACGCTTCAGGCAGCTCCATATCCCACAATGCAACTCAACTGTGACGTGACAGTAGATTGCACTTCATAAACCCCATCCCCAAACAGCTCTAATGTATGATGGAAGTGAAGTTAGGTAAATTAAGCAGTTTAGAAAAGTTATATTGAGATTTAACAGCATAATACTTGTAGCTACCTTAAACTGATTATCACAAAGTTACAGCCTATGTGTTCATTGTTATGTTAACATTTTAGTTTTTGTAAAGCTTGATTAGTCCTTTCTAGCAATTAATTCTAATTAAACAAAAATTAAACATATGAGATTTAAACATAAGCCTCTGAAATTACAACTAAACCTTACCTGAATCTGTGGTTACATCAATCTCTGAAAACTTTGTTTTCTCAGGTGCAAAAATCACTTAATAATTCCACAAATTGACATCAGCCTTCAACATGCTCCAAGTGATCAAGGGTTTAGGGTGTTTCAGTTAAACCCATTGCACGTCTTCCACCAGTAGCAGACACTCTTGCAACGTAAGCAGTGACGTACATCCGAGTCCATGAGATGGAGGGAAGTTTGCGAGGGAAAGGGATACAAATTTGAAATGGAACGCAGCCTATGTCAGCTTGATAATATCCTGTTGCATTGTGGGTGGTGAGAGCAGTTGGGTTTGTAGTTGTACTGTTTTTGTGATGGAGACCAATGCATGGGTCTGTGGTCATCCACCCTAGTGATCCAAATGTAGTCAAATTAATGATTGAAACAATCTGTTATTGTATGTATTACTACTTCAAGGACTGGTAACTAAATAGCCTATTCACACGCAAAATGATGCAAATTGCAGTTTTTGCACCAAAATAATTGCCACAAATGGCAAAATAAGTTTTCTGCGTTTCCACACACACGACCCTAGGGATTTTTTATGATTATGGCAAAAATCATAATCACGATTATTTTGGTCAATATTGAGATCATGATTATTTAACACAATTACTCATTGACTTTGGAAACATCATGCATTTACTGAACTTAAAAAAAAAACAACAACAAAAAAAACCCAGTGGATTTCCTTGAACTTGAAATGTAAACTGCACTGGGTAGGGGAGGAGGCTATTGTCATATGAGAATTATTTTATGTCATGTGTGGTAGTCAAATAAAGGAAAGCCTCCATCGCCATCATTAACAGCAGGGGTGCTCACACTACTATGGAATGAGATTCATGATTCATTAATTAATTCATTAATACTTTTTAAAGATACAAAAGTTACTCAGTCAAGAGCAGTGAGTGTTTTCTCATTTTCTTGTTATGGTTGTTTGATTACTATAATGACACACTAGACAGCAGCAGGTCTATTAGCTAACATTTATACTTACAAGTCCAACATTAACTGTTTACGTTCACGTAGACATCACTCTCTGTGTTTACATGAATACCTCACCAAGATTGGCATTTTGGTGGAATTTTGAATTTTAATGCACTGATCAGGTGCATTAGTGCGAGCATGTTCAGCACACACACATACACCGCCTGTCAATCAAACAAGGCACAGCTGTGATCGCTAGCGAATTATAAAATTACTTTCAACAGCAGAATAAGAATATGAACTTTCTAACAAGTGAGGCCAAGGCTATCACAAATATGGCTGGTTATTTTTTCGTTATTGACGTTTTAATCAGTCTGCTTGTCCGGTCGGGCAAGTAAAATTCTCTTTCACTTGCACCTTCAAAAATCCACTTGTCCCAGACAAGCGGACAAGCGTTAATGTCGAGCCCTAATTAAATATTGTATACAACATTCTCCAATAACAGTTTTTTCTTCTGCAGTAGAGCTCCTAAAGTAAATGTACGTTGTTTTAAAGGAGTTTTAGACATTATTTTGGAAAACAAGCCAAAAGAGACTAATCAAAAATGTATTTTGTTCCAGTGTATATTGGGCTAAGACTACACTCTCTCACCTTTATGTTCACTTCGATCCATCTTTAGCTCACAAAAAACAAAATTTCTTTTTTTAATAGAGCTGCGTATCGCCGATTTTCTTCATGAAAAGATGCACACAGTGAAAGTGACGCATATATTATGATTCACTATGTCGCGAGCCATCACGTTATAATCTAGCTGCAGCAAATGTGCGTGAGTGATTAGCATTCCCGCGCCAGAGTGTGTATCAGCCGGGAGAAGATTCAATCTCTTCCCCGGTCGCTTCACGCAACCCATAAATGTGATGCTGACCTCACAGAGAAATGCCAGTTTCGGAGTTTATTTTCCTTATTATTTGAACTTTAATAAAGGATGCTTTAAAGATATAACGCCTGGGTGTTTCATTGTGAAACGGAATGCGGCACAATAATAGTTTTATCTCAATTATCTTGTTCTCATAATTGTTGGAAGCCAAAATCATAATTGAAAATAAAATTTGATTAACTACCCAACCCTACATGACCCAAACGTTTACATTTTGTTAATTGGTTAGTCTTTTGCCATGAAGACAAATCATAAACAACATTTCTATACAGTCACACATCTGGAAACTTATGTGTCAGATGATGAAGTTCACATTTGTTTTTTAACGGGTGGCGTAGTCGTTTCATTCTAAAGCCGTTGGCCTAAAAATGGCCTTAAAAGTCAGTCAGCATATTTTAGCTGCATGCTCTTGTTTATGAGAATCACACCCAAGTTACATCAACTTTGATTTCATAAGATTGTGACATAAATTTAGCAGTCTTTTTTATCACACTTTAAACGCACAATCACATTGTAAAAAACTAGAGTGCATACTTGTGAATTGTATGTGCTAAAAAGTACTACTTTTAGATCTCACTGTTCCTCTACTGTGTGAAATCTAGTTTTCATCATCTAAAATCCTTTCAACTAGAGCAACAGTAGTCGGACATGTAACCTTATCTGTGCTACATTTGTGCAAGCCATGAGGAAAGAGACATCTGACTATTGAGTAATTATCCTGGCCTGGTAAGTTCAGGTCAAGCCCCCCCTCACAGATGGACTGCAGTAAAGCTGAAATCTCTTCTTCTAGGCGCTGATCTTCTCTTACAATGATCCACGTTTGCTTTTACATTTATGCATTTGGCAGACGCTTTTATCCAAAGCAACTTACAGTGCACTTATATCAGGGACAATCCCCCCGGAGTTAATGCCTTGTTCAAGGACACAATGGTGATGGCTGTGGGGACCGAACCAGCAACCTTCTGATTACCAGTTATGTGCTTTAGCCCACTACACCACCACCACTCCACGTTTGCATTGAGGAGTGTTGGGGAGTAACTTACAGAAGGGAGTGATGCTGCTAACTTAGCATTTTTCAGTAGTGTGATAATAGCTCACCTGTTTTCACAATTGTAGCTTTTCCAGTAACAAGCTATTTTTTAAACTAGTAGTTGTGTATTCATAGACATTAGACATTCTTTAGACATTTAGTCTAATTTTCAGTTCAAGCACCACCCTTGATGCGATTGAATATCTTAGCCTCTGAGTGGACTAGAAGCTCAATCTGTGTGTCATTAGAAAGCTGTGATCCTCCCCTTTGCGATGATATAACATTTTATCATCAATAGTCAAAAAAATATTTTTTGATGATTTGTTTTGTATGCTTTTCCTTCTGGACGGCATATTTTGTTCTGTACTTCTAAGATATAGCATTGGATTATTGAGCCAAGCAAGCTCACAGACAAGTAAACAATGGCTCAATTTTAGAGAACTTCCTAATGAAAAATCAGATATAATATTTTTCTATTATAAATAATAAGTTATTTGGGGCTTACAGTGGAGCAGAAAAGAGACATTTGTATATGATGACTTATAGAAATCATATTTCACTCTATGATTCTTTTGAAAATCTTTAGAACTGTTGTATTAGGGCAACAAAATTAACTGTATAGTCACATTTCTGAGAATGAGAGTTCTCATTTGATATATGACTTGTCCATTTATGTGCTAAGTGAAGGACTTTTATTTTTATATAAATATTTCTACCCATTACCTCTGGGGGGCACTAATTTTCTTCGTGAATGTTTTGAGGCCTTATTTTGTTATTTTAAGTAACATAAATGCAGAAGTGATGGTTATCTCTGAAAAGTTCAGATTTGAAGCTTTCAAATGATACATCATATGTGACATGTATACGGAGGCTTTAACGTTTTTTTGCGTAAACTCTTTGAGTCCATAGAGTGTAAGGGGTTAAAACACTTCTACCGTCTTTTTGACTGATGTTCTCACCTGTCTGTGTTTAAGCATATGTGTTTTGGTGTGCGTATGTTTGTCTGGCCGACGTCAATTACATATAAATAATGTAAATAAGTCGCTTTGGACTATAAGACGAGGACCTTTCAGATGATGAACGAAACCACGACTTATATTCCGGAAAATACAGTTCTATGTTTTCAACTGCAACCGTATACATTTCTCTTCGATTATGCCTCTCATCCACACTAGAACGCCGTTTTCCTCCACCAGAAATGGAGCGTTATGTGGTTATGGAGAGCGCTTTCGAAAGTCTCTGTTTTTCAGTAGAAGAAAACGCTGTTCCATTGTGGATGAGACGCGTAAACGTAGCAAAATCAGTGCATTTCAATCGCTGTGGATGTGGCTTATGTTAACAGAACTGTGGTTTCTTTTCTCATGTTACTATTTTAATTAAGATTTAAGAATATGAGCTGGCTAAATATTTTGATTTTATAATTTTATACAATGTAGTATAACATTTTATGCAGTTTTGCCAACAGTCAAGAATGTTCTCTGCAATAAACAAAGTAACGGTGTTGTTTGCTTTAGCCTATATTTATTTGTAATGCCCTCTTGTGGACTTCTTTTAAATCTGGTGATTGCTGATGTCTTCAAGCATGTTCCTCTTTAAAGGTGCACTCAAAAACATTTATTTTTATGTCATCTCGGACTTAAGCCACCTTTTCACTGCATTCGACAAACGATAGACCGGAAGTCATACATTTCCAATGGAGAGTTGCACGGGGGCTGCGTGAGCATGCGACCATCTCCGGATGCGACAGTTTTGATCCGATTTGAGCTTCGGCTGCGTTGAAATATTACAACTTGTGTGACTAGACTGTATCTGAACGTCCAACCGGATGTAATGTATGAATTCAAAATTATCAGCGTGAATTGAGAAATATCAATGGATTTTGACCTAAACTTCATTCTAAACGCCTGCTACTTCTGTATTTTGGTCAAGTATGAATGTAGAAGTCAGAATTTATTGTTTACATTGCAAATAGATCACATAAAGCTTTTTTAATTACAGTAAATTTATGATTAAATGTGTACATGTGCCATTTATTTCTGCACGCGCACAAACCTGCATATTTAAAATCACATCTATGAATTTCTGCTTCCTATTTGCTATGGTTGTTGTTGCTGTTAATTATTATAATAATAACTATAATAATTAATTAATAAATACTGAATGAATATTAATCATGAATTTCATTAAATTCGTCCATCTGCTCAACAAAATCACACATAGTAATGTCATTCTGAGGAAAACCCTTGATAGCTTCTCCCTCAATGAATAAAATCAGTTGCCAGCAAATTAACAGTTCATCATGAGAAATATAACAGTTGTATGTGAATTTCGGAGACACCTAGTGGTTTGGATGCAGCATCATTTCAAATCAATAGTTTTCAGTTTCAGATGTCATTGTAGAAATTTAGTATTCACAGTCAGCCATGATTACTTGAGTGAAGTGTCAAATAACAGGACGGTTACTGAGATTCAGTCGAGTAGTATTCATCTGGTCATGTGATTCTAACATGGCAGCCCCCATGTGTGGACCCTCTCCATGTAGAATAAAACTGCTTTTATAAGATTACTGATATGACTGGAGTCTTCATTTTAATGTGAGTGATCATGATTTCCTACATATATTGCAAAATTACAATTCAAGTCTTTAGGAATTCAACTTTTTTAATGAGGAAACAATTACTGAGTGCACCTTTTACGTTAGTTTGACGTTGTTAGTTTGATACTGTCACCCTTATAGAGATCCTTATTTATTTTGTGCCTGATAAACACTACTCTGATTTTTAAATAAATAGTTATATGATTGAAAAGATTTTGTTCCCTTAACTAGCTTTAATATAGTTGTATCAAAGTCCCTTTCAAGGCAAGTCAGTCCACTCGGCGGCTGTCTTTGGAACACTCCCGGGCAGCTATTTTCTGTGGATACAAGTGGCATAAAAGTGCAGCTCCTATCTACTTGAATGGGAAAAGACAGAAATCTCCAGAACGTTGGGTCAAGATTACGATCATAGAACAGATTTCAAATCAGCAGTTAAATCTGACAACACTGGTATTGTAAATTGTGCTGATAAATTGCGCTACTTTTTCAGGCTGGTCCAGCTAACGCGCATGTGCGTTCTCGAGTTGACCGACAGGTGATGTCTGTATCTAAAAGGTTACTGGCTCTTTAACCTGTAAGGAATTCCTTTTCTATATCCGCCATTTTGGTCGTTCCAATTTTTCTGCCATTCATTCTAATACAAGTGCTCTGTCTTGGGCTAAATAGTCTTTGGTTATATGTAAGGGATTATGTACACTCAGCCGGTAATTATCGCGAATTAAACCACGACTTAAGTCTTGCATCTCGCTGAAGGGGTTTATTTTGCAATATGGACTGTCAGACTTTACATCATCTATTATTTACACCATGTCCTAACCAGACACGACGCAACATCACGTCATGCAATATAAGTTTGCTTTGTTTTTTGACCACAGAATGCCGCGATTGACAGAATTAAGTATTACAGAGAATCATTTTTGTAAGTAGCTTGCCGTGTAGCTAACTAGCTCGCTACTTTTTTAGTAACTACTTTAAGTTATTTAAGGTGTTTTAAGTTATGTTATGAAATCACTTCCACAACACTGGGTTTGAGACACTGGTCATGTGACTGGAACTCATAATTGAGTTAATTGAGCACTTTAACTTAAACCCTTTGTTTAGTTGTGAGCTTGTGTTTGTTTGTTTGTTTGTTTGTTAGTAATTGACACCTGTTGAATTGGGTGTGATTTGTTTCTCACAGAAAAAGCCACAGATGGTTCCCTGCAGAATGAAGACTGGACACTCAACATGGAGATCTGTGACATCATTAATGAGACTGAGGAAGGGTGAGAGACCAGCGCACACACACATCATCTGCTGAACCCTCATTGGCTCATTCAGTAAGAAACAGAGCTTTATGAACAGCAGACTAACTGGCAATGTGCTGTCATAACATCCGTCAGTGCTCCATCAGTAATAGGTTTCCTATTGGCACTGTTTACTATTAAAGGCATAGTTCACCCAAAAATGTATTCCTGTATGACGTTAGAAGAAATTTTGAAGAAAGTTCTTGCTAATAAAAATTGAAGTTAATGGAGATTGGGGCTGTCGAGCTCCAAAAAGAATGATAAAGCACTATAAAAGCTGTCTTTTGCACTGTATTCCAAGTCTTCTGAAGCCATATGATAGCTTTGTGTGAGCAAAGGAACAAAATTTGAGTAGTTTTAACTGATAATTGTCCCCTCTACCAAAACTATTAAATCACATTTGTGCTCACATATATTAATTTATGCTGCATCGAGACGTGTTGCACCAGTTGTCACGTCAATGATGCCAAACGTCACTGGTTCTTGTGTCTCGTAACCATCCGGAATGTGCCTAGTTTGAATATGCAGAAGTGCAGATGAGTTTGACAGCTAGAGATTTAAAGGTTTTAAGCGATTAATGACTCTAATTTCAGAAGCAAAAATGTCAATTGATGACAGAATTTGGGTAAACTGTTCGAACACAAGTGTGTGGTGCTAAATACAGATCTTAACCAGGTCCAACCTGACACCAATTCAACAATTTTAGAGGAGGTCAGGGTAACATGTGACCACATTACATTTGTAGTGGAACTGCAGATGTGTTCCAGGCAGCCTTGTACTCGCAGTCATTGAAACCAAACAAAGGCTTTAAACTTTGACAGCGAGGTACGACTCTTAGAGAAAACAACCATCCTATCAATACATCTGTAAATGCCCTTTTACAGTACTTTTTTTGCACCCTATAATTCTTTCTGTCTGTTTCACACACAAACTCACCAAACTGGCACTACAGGCTCTTCTCTGTTTTGCTTGTGAGAACACTGGACTCTGTTGTGCCCTGCTTTGTTTGTGCTGGTATTTTCCTTCTGTATTCAAAGTTGTGGGAGTTTACAAGAATGTGAACCATGTTTCCTGTTTTTAATTATTTATTTAATCATTCACATAAACGCCCCACTAAGTAGATTATGTTTAAGCGTACATTTGGACTTGTATTGGGCTTTGTAACAATATCCGTGCCTTTTATGGTTGAGTACGCAAAACTTTTGATGTACTGTGACATTTAAGTACTAGGTTATTTAATACAGAAAATGCCAGTTGCTTTTTGTCCCTGCTGTTTCTTTTTTTCACTTCAGTCATATCGTTCAACTTTCCATAATGCAAGAGGCTGTTACTACAGTTTCTCTTCTCTCTTAGACCTTCAAGTGCATAATTTCACACAAATGCAAATGAGGTTGAGAGCGACGTACAATCTGTTCAACCATTGTACTGCCTTAAAGGGATAGTTTACCTGAAAAGGAAAATTCTGTCATCATTTACTCATCCTCATGTTGTTCCGAACCTGTATAACTTTCTCTTACATTGAACACAAAAGGAGATGTTAGGCAGAATGTTAGCCTCAGTCACCATTCACTCTTTCTTCTAACGTGGAAAGACATATTGGTTTGTAACGACATGAGGATTAGTCGTAATTTTCCATTTTTTTCTCCCCAATTTGGAATGCCCAAATCCCATTGCGCTCTGAGTCCTCGTGGTGGTGTAGTGACTCGTCTCAATCCGGGTGGCGGAGGATGAATCTCAGTTGCCTCCGCGTCTGAGACCGTCAGTCCGCGCATCTTATCACGTAGCTTGTTGAGCACGTTACCGCGAAGACATAGCGCGTGTAGAGGCTCACGCTATTCTCCGTGGCACAACTCACCACGCGCCCCACCGAGAGCGAACCACGAGGAGGTTAACCCATGTGAAGCAACCGGACCAATTTGGTTGCTTAGGAGTCCTGGCTGGAGTCACTCAGCACACCTGAATTCGAACTCGCAGCTTGGTGATAGTCAGCGTCAATACTCGCTGAGCTACCCAGGCCCCCCGTAATTTTCATTTTTGAGTGAACTCAAACTGTAGGTTCATACAGTAGGTCACGTACACAGTTTTTTGTCCACTGACAGTTTTTAAAGGCATTTTATTGTTTTGCGGACATAACGATCAACACCAAGGTACACAACAGTATGATCAGTACGGGGTAGATTACTTCTGAATGAACATGTCTAAAATGAAATCATTGACAAAATCACACGTCTAAAATGTAATCATAATGTAATCTCTTGGATTACATGTTTTAGGTAATGTAATTTGATTACTTTCAGATTACTTCTGATCTCTCTGTCTATGTGTGTGTAGTAGATGACAGAGAGCAGAGCACTCTGAAGTGCGCAGCACATACATACTATATATTTATTTAATTGAATCACAGCTTTTTCGGGTTTAATAAACACACTGGACCATGTAGTGCACTGCTTATCCGGAGGTGAGAAACTTCTGTCAAAAATGCTAAATATAACAGCTTTATTTAAATGGACATGTCAAAAGGCAAAAAAAAGACAATATTTTACTATATATAGATTGCTGTATGATTACAGTTTTAATGAATTCATTTGATAAGACACCATATTGATAATTTCTTTTATTAAACTGTCAAATAAAGAATTCAGAAAAAATAACCATCTAATAACCACAACATACATCATGACCTCTCATGTGTTTTTGCTTAAATATTACACTGGTTGGTCACATAAAATATCCTGGAAAATTATGCCTTGAAAAGAGTGGGAACCCTGATGTAATCCGGTACTACCCAGCACTGACTATGGCATATGGAATAGACTATACTTGCTTCCATCTAGGGCTGGGTATAAATACAGATTTCCTGATTCGATTCCGATTCACAAGCTCTTAATTCGATTCAGTTCCAGTTTCAGGTTTTGATTTGATTTGATTTCCATTAACTTAGGTATATTTCAGTTATACTATCCAGTTTGCTTGCGTATAAGCAATTTATTGATTCTCAATACCAATTTTGATACCACAACAAAATATGAGAAAACATTGTTAATCAAAATCGATTTTAATACATTCATAATTTTGAAAGCTACTAGAGTAATCAAGCCAAGAGCAGTGAGTTGTTTCAAAGTCTTTCTTGCAAGTCAGTCTTCTGTCGGCCATCTTTGGAATGCTTTCGGGAAGCTGTTTTCAGTCGTGCCAGTGCAGCTCCTATCTACTTGAATGGGGAAAGAACGAAATCGGCAAAACGGTTGGTCAAGATTACGATCAAACAACATATTTCTAATCAGCAGTAAAATCTGACAACACTGGAATCATAAATTGTGCTTATTTACCTCAGATTACGAACAAAAATTAATTAACTAATGCGCATGCACATGCACGTTCTTGAGTTCACTGACATGTGATGTCTGTATCTAAAAGGTGATTGGCTGAACTTTTACATGTAAGGCGAAATATCCGTTGACCGTTGGGTGTTCCAATTTCTCCAATTCATATTAATAGAAGTGGCCCGTCTCTGCTAAATAATCTGTGTTAGTTTTCTTGTTGTTGTTGTTTGATTATTATTAACATAGTTGATAAGAGCAGGTATACTAGGCTCAAAACTCTTTTTTTTATTTATACAGCCACACTTCCATCCCTCACACATTTTAATTTATGTAAAATTAAAAATGCCGTCTACTTTGAGTCTGCATTTAACCTTCAGGAGCCCATGTTTTTAATTCTTGCTTATAAAAGCCTTTTACATCTGATGCTTAAAGAGACATTATCTTTGATTCCAGCACAGGAAAAACAAACCCAAACCCAAACCCAAATGCTGCTGCTTATGTAAGTCTGGAGCTGAGGAACTTTCCGACATTGGTTTACAGTGCTCTCGGTAGTTACACTGATGGTGTCAAACCAATAATTTCTCTGCTGAGCAGCTCAGGGACGTGTTCTTTTTTTGTGACAGTGTGAGCTGTAGTCATAGATTGTGGCCATGTTCCCAATAGCATACTTTTCTTTTTTTTGGATTTTTCCCCTTTTTCTCCCAATTTGGAATGCCCAATCCCTAATGTGCTTTTAAGTCCTCGTGGTCGCATAGTGATTCGCCTCAGTCCGGGTGGTGGAGGACGAATCCCAGCTGCCTCCGCGTCTGAGATCGTCAACCCGTGCATCTTATCACGTGGCTTGTTGAGCATGTTGCCACGGAGACATAGCGCGTGTGGAGGCTTCACGCCATCCACTGCGGCAACAATGCTCAACTCACCACGCGCCCCACCGAGAACGAACCACATTATAGCGATCAGGAGGAGGTTACCCCATGTGACCCTACCCTCCCTAGCAACTGGGCCAATTTGGTTGCTTAGGAGACCTGGCTAGAGTCACTCAGCACGCCCTGGGATTCGAACTAGCGAACTCCAGGGTTGGTACCCAGCGTCTTTACCACTGGCCCCCCCCCAATAGCATACTTGACTTGCTGATATGGCCTTCCTTTACACATATCCAAGCAGTACCATAGGGTGTCCATATTTGTCATTTTATGGTACGAAAGGGAGTTTTCAAAATTAATGAAAGTAAATGAGATCCAAACTAAATTGCTGAAATGAAATTAACACTTTTATTTACTAAAAAGTAAAAAATAAAAATAGAATTAATAAATAAAACAGGAATAGATTATCATCCATTGTCAAGTCCACTGTCATTTTGGAAATGATATTAGGCGAAATGTCCACTTCTGTTAATAGGCCGAACTTGAAAAGTTATTGAATGGCCAAAATATCAACCAATTCATTGGCCTGGCCAATATATGTCTACTAATTTGATACTAGTTTGATCAAACACCACAAGGGTTGATTTATGAGCTATCAGCATTGTGCCCTTGATCAAGACACTACTTCAAAAAGCTCAGGTTACTGAATCTGTAATAAGTGATACGTGTAAGAGCAGCATACTTGGCTAAAAACATCAGCTAGATTGCAAAGCTGCAATGCAGTATGAAGTATGTATAATTTCTCTTAAAAGCTCTTTTAGCTCTTGTCAAGTCATCTACACTGTGTGTGCCCACAGGCCCAAAGATGCCATGCGTGCGGTGAAGAAGAGACTCAACGGCAACAGAAACTTCAGGGAAGTGATGCTGGCTCTCACTGTAAGTGACTGATAGCTGAACATGAAAGTATTTGGACACTTAAAATGTCATTACATTAAAAAAAACCCCATCAAAGTAGTAGATTAACTGTTCAAAATGAAGATGAAAAGTATTTGGACACATTGTGGTTGTCAAATGTTGTCCATAGTTAATGTGAACTACACCTGTGGCTATTCTGCAAGAGCAGCGTTTCTCAAACTGGGGTCCGCGGACACCCCCGAGGGTCCTTTTCAAATAGCCAGGGGGTCTGTGGGAAATCCCTGGATTGTGAACATTGTGTTGCAATGTTGTAAGCCATAAAAAAACTTCTTGATATAAAGCTACTGACTATTATAAAAATACAACATAATAGAAGTTTTGAACAATGTAATCAAACAGCCTATAGGCTATAAGTTGTAGATTCTGGACCGCAAATTTAAGTGTGGGGAAATTCCATGGTGACAGCAACTTCTCTTATTGGTGAATGAATATCACTTTACATGTGTTATTTACAGAAGTTTCTGCAGATGACATTGGACAATATCCATCTGACATTGAGACACAGAGCTGTTGCTCCATCCAGTAAAAGGAAGAAGGGGTTTAACAACATGTATTTTAAGTTATATCGACCACAGTGAGAGTGAATATTCACAAGCCATAGACCAGCACTGGCTTAGCAAGTTTCCCATTTCTGACTGTATATACTTATAATTATTTTGGTTAATCTTGCTAGATAAAGTATGCTACTGTCATATTATAAGTTAGTATAATATGACAATTGACGATCCAGTTTCACGTCAAACACGATCATATATTTTAACCATATCATCTGTCTAATAGTGGTCAGTATTAGGTCATTTCATTGTATTTATGCAGTATACAGTATATATTTTTTCACTTCAGCGTAACTGTCATTTATGTGAATATAAATCGCGTCCCGTCCGCTGCCGAAAGGAAGAGAGCTGTAGGAATAGGCCTACTTATGAAAACTTTTTATTCTCCCTTCCTTCCTTTTATTTGCAGAAAAGCAAAAAGTGACCATTAACAATGACATCATTTGAAACATTAAATAATGATTAGTGTTGTTTAATTATCAACAACAATGTGATATTATAGTAACAAATAAAAACGAATGAATCAATCCTCAACTGTTTATTTTTCTTCATAAGAATATGGTGCTTTACTCATGTTTAAACTCATGCTTTGACTATAGGTGGAAATTAAAATAATTTATGAAAAAAATCAGTAGGCTACTATTTGAGCTTTGTAGTGTTCTCTGTGATGTTTAATCCTGTGGATGATGCTAAAACCTCAGCTGAGCAACAGACTGTCTCCCTGCCTTCATTTTATGGTGTTTGTTTGTGCTCTCTTTGATCTGAATCGTTTGTATTGTTGAATTTCTCACTTGTAAATTGCTGTACAATCGCTAGATGTAAATGTAATTGAAACACTTTGCACACAGAAGCCTGACACAAAAGGACAGCAGTGCCTGGCCATTCTTATTGGAGATAATTCTTATACTTCTAGTAAATAATATAATATTTGTTGTGATGGTGGTGGTGGGGTGGGGGTCCGCGAAGAATGTGGGGTTATGAAATGAGTCCTTGGTTCAAAAAAGTTTGAGAAACCCTGTTCTAGAGCATCCGTGTAACTTCATACATCCAATAAAAATGTCTTGATGAAGAATCTCAACTACTTTCTGTCCTTTATATCATCTAGGTGCTGGAGACTTGTGTGAAAAACTGCGGACACCGTTTTCATGTCCTTGTTGCCAACAGAGACTTTATTGAAGGTGTCATGGTGAAGATCATCTCTCCTAAGACCAACCCCCCTGCCATAGTACAAGACAAAGTGCTATCACTGATTCAGGTGTGTGGCCAAATCCAGATTAACACCTTTCATTTGTTTCTGCAATAATAACATGCAATCACAGTTGCCTGAACTCTAAAGATGCGGTCACATTTACCTTTGCACGGTGAAATTCTGTGGGCGAAGAAGGCGTGGGTGGACGTTGAGCGCGTGAAGCCAGCAAAAAATGAATTGCCAAGCAGCCTCTTTTTAATACTGCACTTTATACTCTGTGAGTGTGAAGTTAACTCGCCACTAAAATGAGATCCTTCTCCATTGTGAATATTCAGTATAACTGTATATGAAGCACCGCCCACACAGATCACTGCCAAACCAAGCAAATTCCATGACAGTCCTGGTTCAACGTGGCGAATTAGGACTGTCAAATTAAAATTAGAAAAAAATGCACATTCGAATGCTAAAACTGTGCATTCGAATTTTGGATGTGTGCCAAGAACTGACGATGACCTCAGATCGATCGCATTCTTGCGCTAACAAAGGCTAGACACAGCGCAACAAATACAGTTTAACAGAAAGCATGTGTCTCAATATGCTTTTAGACACATCGTCTAAAAAACAGCGCTCTTGCACGAGACGCTGAATAAACAAAAACAAAGGGAAACAAAGACATTTGTCTAGCATGCGTTTGCATAGAAAAACAAATGGATGGTTGCAAAAGCGATCGGTGTGAACAGCTCCTTACAGTTGGTGGAGGTCTTTGGCCATTGGGTCTTGCTCTCTTATAAGCCTTTCTCAGATTAAGCAATTCGTTTTTTAAACGCTTTGTCAGGAAAGATGTTCAACTTGGAAATGTTTGGCCAGCCCCTGGCCTGGGCTCATAGTCTGAGCCGCTTCACCACCGAGTTCAGCCGAATACCACTGCTATCTGGGAATATTGCTACCCTACATACAACTGTACTGAATAAAAACAATGTGGTATTTCGCTGTTATTGTGAAGTTTAAGTCTGGGGTAGTATAATGCGGCATCAGTGCAAGTTTAACACCATGTGAATTGTCTATTGAAGTGTCCCCCCACTCCTCCCCATTTTACTTTTGAATTAACATTTGAGAATATAGACCGACTAAAACTTTTTATTTATTTATTTTATGCACATTAGTTGAAAATGAAATGCTCTTTTTTAACAGCCAGGAATGTTCTTTGCAATAATATAACACGGTGCTGTTTAGATGGTTGCAAAAGTATTTGGTGTGAACTGCCCCTTACAGTTGGTGGAGATACTTGGCCATTGCGTTTTGCTATCTTATAAGCAGTAATATATCACGGTGCTGTATGGTTTATGTATTCAATGTGCCCTCTTGTGGACTAAGGAAACTACGTCAATTTAAAAATCAGCTGACTTTAAAATTCAAATTTAATTAAAATTTTGAAAATATTTAAGGGACAAATTTTAATTTAGCTTCTCTTCCCAACTGACAGCCCTACGGCGAATATGCCCATCAAAGTTCACCAAACTTAGGGGACCTGGGTAGCTCAGTGGTAAAAGACGCTGGCTACCACCCCTGGAATTCGCTAGTTTGAATCCCAGGGCGTGCTGAGTGACTCCAGCCAGGTCTCCTAAGCAACCAAATTGGCCCGGTTGCTAGGGAGGGTAGAGTCACATGGGGTAACCTCCTCGTGGTCGCTATAATGTGGTTCGTTCTCGGTGGGGCACGTGGTGAGTTGAGCACGGATGCCGCGGTGGATGGTGTGAAGCCTTCACACACGCTATGTCTCCGTGGCAACGCGCTCAACAAGCCACGTGATAAGATCCATGGGTCGATGGTCTCAGACGTGGAGGCAACTGGGATTCGTCCTCCACCACCCAGATTGAGGCGAATCACTACGCAACCACGAGGACTTAAAAGCGCACTGGGAATTGGGCATTCCAAATTGGGTGAAAAAGGGGCAAAAAAAAAAGTTCACCAAACATGAACTACACACGAAATCCTCGAGGGCAAATTCTTCGCCATTGGAAGACCTTCTAGCTAAATTCCCATTAAAATGACTGTATTTCAAACACCTTATTTCTGATCTTTCCTCCGGATGTCCACTGTCTCACGAGCAAATGACACATTGCAATATTGCTCTTGTCTCGAGTAAAACACGCATTTGATTTAGCTGCCAACTGGTTGCGTGGCCACTACATGGAGAGAAATTAAGGGGAATTTTAGGCAAAATGCCATTAAAAGTCATAAAATTGCTCCCGAAATTCAAAATGTGGGGGCAAAAAATGGCCTTGTATTAAATTTGTTTGTTGTTTATTTGTAATCTCTGCTATAGTAGATGTTGAAGTACTTTTAAGGGCATAATACATTCTTAGACGTAAGAATTTTTATTAATGAGTTGATTAAATTGACATTTTGACATAAATGGATAAGACACAGTTTATGTTTAAAATTGTTACAAAAAAATACCCATGAGAATCAAATACAGGGGGCAAGTATTGACCCTAAATGTAAAAATAATTTCTGACACTGGGTCACTACTGAAATAAAGTGATTTAATTGTGAGGAAACTTAGCCATTATTTTCTATAAAATATATAAGATAAATAGTGCCATTTTACTGGTATTATTGTTTAGTAGGAGACTTACTTTTCTCTTTTCTTTGAAACTGAATGTAGTCAGATGATGTTCATTTAATGTTGTAATATTTGGATTAGTTTACTGATTCAGGGTCCACGCTCACGGAAAACCTGGAAATATCAGGGAATTTTAAAATTGTGATATCCAAGCCTGAAAAAAATCATGCAAATTAATAAATCTTAAAAATCACAGACTTTTCGTGAAATATGTCATGTTTTTTAGCTTTGTTTAGCTCTGAAATATTTTATTGGCACATTGTACTCTTGTACTGTTATTGTATTTCAAGTAGCCTGTTTGTACATGTATTTCATGTGTTTTCTTTTGGTGCAATAAGCAATCTTAAAGGTGCTGTAAGCGATTTGTTTTTTTCATGGAAAGTTATGCAAAAATTGCTCATACTCCCTGGAAGATATTACTGAAATAATTGTCATGAGATATCTCACTGTTCACTGTGACAACTCTAGACTCTGTAAACTGCAAACAAAAATGTGTCCGCGGGCCACGGTCTCTGACGATTTCGACCTGTCAGTCATTTTGCGCATTCTCGTAGTATTGTAGTTTCAGCAAACGATTAGGCTAACTGCCATTTTTATGCCATGTTGTTCATAACAGTTGTCAGTTGAGGGTGCTATTTTAACAACCGTTTCTGCACATTGTCAGTCTCAATAAAGCTCATTTGGTATCTTTGGAGGGTGGGGTTTTGGAAAGAGGGGGTGTGGCTAATCCAACGGCTCAGTCTCGTTGAAGTAGAGCGGCTAAAATTGCTTACAGCACCTTTAAGTACCGGTAGTTTGTCTTTCTTTTTCTTGCAAAGTATTTAAAGTATACTATACATGCATTTTAAAAAATGCAGAATTGAATTGTTAATCCAGTCGGATTTCATTTTGAATCAAATCGTTCTAAATTTGCAAAAATCATTTTTTGAATCGAATTGAAAGCCTATGAATCGTGAATCGAATCGATTCGCTTGCAACCCAAAGATTCACACCCCTAGTGTGCAGACACCTAGCGTTCGTGTCTGACCAAAGTATACTTTGTCCCTGATAATAGTTGTGAAGTATTTCGAATTAACAGTAGAGAGTCTTCTAATTTTTGTTTCCTAAAATTGTCAGAGACATACACAGAATGACAAAAGAAAACATTTCAGCCATGTTGAATTTTCTGAAAAACATTTTCTCGGAAGTGTGATGCTGTCACATATAGGAGTGTCCTGATGGACAGCATGCACAAATTCATCCACTTGTGTGAGCCACTGATAGCCGGCACCCAGTTCACTTTGTGCAGTGCAGCGCTGACCTGTCTGGTTGGGCATAAATACATATTAATACGGTCAGTTATGTATTAGTTGAACGTAAACAGACATCAGAAAATCAGATGCATGCTTAAATATCAAAAGTTTTGCTTGGCTAAAACTAGGAAATTACATATTGAGTGTTCAGTGATGACCAGTTAACCTACTGTATATACTGTAAATTCAATGTGAAAACTCACAAACACATAAACACAGAAGCAATCTGAGGAAGAATCTCAAATTTCATAGACTTTCAGGCCCTCTTACCGCCACTATTGTGCAACAACTATATTCCTAACATCCAGAGCATCTGTTCTGCCAAATTTGCCAATTGTGGTCCTTTTCTCCTCTTTCCCATCTGCTTGAACCCCAGTGCTTGCCAGTTTTGGTTGTTTTTCAAGAGTGGTCAAAAGCAATAGTGGTTAATGAATGATAGGGAAGGACAATTCAATGTGTATGTGTTTGAATTTGTAGGCTCCTGTTACCAACTAAAGATCAAGAGTCACTTCCTGTGGGACAGCCCCTTCACTTCCCATCCAGCCCACTGTATGTTAACCAATCATCTCTCTGCGTTTGTGTCTTTTCCTCAGGCTTGGGCAGATGCTTTCAGGAGTAGCCCAGACCTCACTGGAGTTGTACATATTTATGAGGAGCTGAAGAGGAAAGGAATTGAGTTTCCCATGGCAGATCTGGATGCTTTGTCACCAATCCACACACCTCAACGGGTAAGACATATTCAACAAAACACACTTTCATATCTGTTTTCATTCATTTCTTCCCATCTTGTTTGTCTTTATAGGGTGTACCCGAGGTGGATCCAGGCACACACAAGTACAGTGCGCCCTCCAAGCCCAAGACAGCATCTCAGACAGCTCCTAAACCTGCTGCTGCCGTGACCCAAAACTTTGACCCCACCCAGATCCCAACTGTATTGGGTCCCATTACAGCAAACCCAGAGCAGGTCACACTCCCCACAGAATTGACTTTCGAACATTCAGCACTACAATGCTATGCGTAAAATCTAATATTCTGCATAGAAAATGCTAGATTTTCTGCTACTGTCATTTTGAAACTGAAATCATGGATTAGCTGTACAATATGACAGTTATATTCTTAAAGGGATAGTTCACCCAACAATGAAAATTCTCTCATCATTTACTCACCCTCATTCCATCCCAGACGTGTATGACTTTCTTTCTTCTACAGAACAGAAACGAAGATTTTTAGAAGAGTATTTCAGCTCTGTAGGTCCATACAATGCAAGTGAATGGTGACCAGACCCTTGAAGCTCCAAAAAGCACATAAAGGCAGCATACAAGTAATCCAGCATACAAGAGTCCAGTGTTAAATCTATGTCTTTAGAAGCGATATAATAGGTGTGGGTGAGAAACAGATCAATATTTATATCCTTTTTAATACTATAGTAAAAGATTTATAGTGAAAAAAGGATTTAAATATTGATCTGTTTCTCACCCAAAGTGATTGCATCGCTTCAGAAGACATATACTAAACCACTGTATTAATTTGGAGTACTTTTATGCTGCCTTTATGTGATTTTTGGAGCTTCAAATGCCTGGTCACCATTCACTTGCATTGTATGGACCAACAGAGCTGAGATATTCTTCTGAAAATATTTGTTTGTGTTCAACAGAAGAAAGAAAGTCAGACACATCTGGGATGGCATGAGGGTGAGTAAATGATGAGAGAAGTTTCATTTTTGGGTGAATTATCCCTTTAAAAAATGTATTACTAGGTTATTACTTTACACTTGTAAAACATTTTAGTAATCAGAACCAATAGAGCGCCACAGTCTGGTTCTGGGAATAAATATCCCATTAATTTGCTTTATTAAAAAAAGTAAATATTAATATAAATATAATTTAAGTTTAAACAATGGTATTTTTTGGTATCAAAGTACTGGTACTACTATATAGAATGTTTTAGTTCAGAACTAAGATTAATGTGCACTCAGGAAACCAGCCCTGTATTTGTTTGTGGTTTCAATTTCAAATATTTTGTTTGTGTGAACAGATCGCAAGGCTGAGAAGTGAGCTGGATATTGTGCGTGGGAACATTAAAGTGATGTCAGAGATGCTGACAGAGATGGTGCCAGGCCAAGAGGACACTTCTGATCTTGAACTACTCCAGGTCTGAGTGCCTCCAGCTATACTCGCTCCTTTACAGAGAACATGCATATAGTATATTGTGGTGCATATTTGCATAGTGCAGTTGAACCCAGATTAAATCTAGGGAGTAAAGTAATCAAATCTTAAAATGCTGTTATTTATTTTTATTTGAGGGCCATGGCTTAGTTGTAAGTGTAAGTTACTCCAACACATTGTGCCATGGTGCTTATATGGACGACGCAAGGTCTAATCTAGCTTGCAACATTTGCGGATTCAGTTAATTTCCATCTTCTTTATACTCACCTCTATAATAAAAGTGGAAAAAAATGAAAACTAAAAAAGTCCCAAAAAGACTGGAAACTACTCGCCACCACAAGGGGGCAACGTAATACAGAGTTTAAAAGCGCAGAGCAAAGGAACCTCATCAGGTAGTCAAGTGCATGTTTATGTTCTGATCTGGGATCATTGTACTTAATCACGAATCTAACTGTAGTTCAAGCAGGAATATTAGTAGCACATGAACAACATTATGCATTTTTGTGTAATCAGGAGTTGAACCGGACATGTCGAGCCATGCAGCACAGGGTAGTAGAGCTCATCTCTCGCGTTGCAAACGAGGAGGTCACCGAAGAGTTGCTGCACGTCAACGATGATTTAAACAACATCTTCCTGCGCTACGAGAGGTGAGAGAAGCTGCCGGACAGAAAAGTTGTGAACACTTGGATCTCAGAAGAATCTATTTAAATGAATATTTCACCACAAAACGAAAATTCTGTCATTATTTAATCACCATAATGTTGCTCCAAACCGGTATGACTTTCGTTATTCTGTGAAAAATCTTCACACAGCATTTTGCTTGAAAGTGAATGGTCTTGCAGCTCAGCTTTTCCTTTGATTTCAGCTCCTTTCCTCTAGTGCAGAGCTACAGAGAACACCCAGGGCACGAAAATACATTAACATTTCTTTCATCTTGATTTTGACAAGTGTTTCTGATATTTCACCAGCTCTCTGTTCTCACAGGTACGAGAGATACAGAGTAGGCAGAGCGGCACAAAACAACGGGGTGAGTTTGACACTGCAGTATTGTGTAAACATGAGGTGCTTTTTTTCTTTTATCTGTCTAACATTTTTGTTACTTTGATATCTAATGTATGTCTTTTACTAAAATTTGTCTGTTAAGTGCATGCATTTGTTTGTTTTTTTCCTTTATTGTTTGCTTGGTGTTTAGCTGAGAAAGGCAAGTATGATACATCTCTGTCATACATACAGTAGTGGTGTTCAGAAGTCTTGAGTCCACATTGAAAATCTTGGATATCTGATTTAAACATGGAAATAAGAAATCTAAGTAAAGAAACATTATGATGTGCAATTAATATTACATATATTTACGATTCTGCACTATTTCTAGGTCACTAATCAAATAAGCAAATTGTGACATTGACCATGTTAACTTTGTACAAAAGGTCAGATTTTCTAGCTTCCATTGAAGCACACAAAATGCTTTTTGGATGTTTTCAAATCGTGCTGGATAACATGGATCATCAGGTTTTACACAAGCTTGTGGAGTCCATGTCAACTTGAGTGCATGCTGTCATTAAAGCAAAAGATGGACATACCAAATAATATTACATTCTGAAACTCATCTTTTTACTCAAATTGTTATGCTGATAATATAATTAGTAATGGCAAAAAACTAAAAAATTCAAAATAGAAGCAGTTTTACAAGTTGACTCAGACATTTGAATCCTTCTGTGTGAGTGGAGTGGGGTTTTAAAATATGACTGACTCTATTGTTTCACATGTATTGTGTCACACTCACCTCCTAGAAATAAAAATACACAGATCAGCCACAACATTAAAACCACCTGCCTAATATTGTGTAGGTCCCCCTCGTGCCGCCAAAACAGCGCCAACCTGCATCTCAGAATAGCATTCTGACATGATATTCTTCTCACCACAATTGTACAGAGCGGTTATCTGAGTTACCGTAGACTTTGTCAGTTCAAACCAGTCTGGCCATTCTCTGTTGACCTCTCTCATCAACAAGGCATTTCTGTCCACAGAACTGCCCCTCACTGGATGTTTTTTTGTTTTTGGCACCACTCTGAGTACATTTTAGAGACTGTTGTGCATGAAAATCCCAGGAGATCAGCAGTTACAGAAATACTCAAACCAGCCCGTCTAACACCAACAATCATGCCATGTCAAAATCACTGAGATCACATTTTTTCCCCATTCTGATGGTTGGTGTGAACATTAACTGAAGCTCCTGACCCGTATCTGCATGATTTTATGCACTGCACTGCTGCCACACGATTGGCCGATTAGATAATCGCATGGATGTTTATTGGTGCCAGACGGGCTGGTTTGAGTATTTCTGTAACTGCTGATCTCCTGATTTTCACACACAACAGTCTGTAGAATTTACTCCAAATGGTGCCAAAAACAAAAAACATCCAGTGAGGGGCAGTTCTGTGGATGGAAATGCCTTGTTGATGAGAGAGTTCAACAGAGAATAGCCAGACTGGTTTGAACTGACAAAGTCTATGATAACTCAGATAACCGCTCTGTACAATTGTGTTGAGAAGAATATCATCTCAGAATACTATTCTGAGATGCGGGTTGGCGCTGCTTTGGCGGCACGAGGGGGACCTACACAATATTAGGCAGGCGATTTTAATGTTGTGGCTGATCATTGTATTATTTGCCCTTTTTCTTTCCTGCTTGTCCTATCATTTACATACACACTTTGGTCCCCCTTAGAAAAGTGGTGGTGGTACTATGGTACAGTGATGGTATTACCATGGTACTGAATGATTACTGCATTTATAAGGCATGGTATTTCTCCATGGTACTTCAAAGAACATCATGGTATTACCTACGGTACATGTCCAAAAAGCCATGACATTTAACAGTGAAATGTCCAAAAAACATGGTAATCCCATTCTACTTTGTAGTTTAGTTAGTGCCTATAGAAATCCTTTTCACTCTTTTTCCTTTTAAAAAAATATAGATTTATTTCTTAGTATGTTATTTTATTATTTCTTGATTCAGTAATGGTTTTAAATATTTAATGTTCAGCAGATAATAAAATATGTTTGAAATAAAATTACTGTATTTGTTTATTTATTATGTTGGCCTGACGAAGCCAACATACTGTTAAGGTCCCGGTATACTTCTGGAGAAGTTCTCCTTCGTTTAGAGATAAAAAGAAGTTCTAAACAGCCGAGCAATGGTATACTGTTTGTGAACATTCAGTCGCCCACCACACCGGTGTGGGAGGCGTTTAGAAGTACATTTGATCATCTTAAGACTAATCATCGTGATGGCCCCACGGATGGCTGCCTCGGTGTGGAGCTCCTCAGTTCTTTTGTTGTTTTTGTTTGTTTGTCCTGTATTTAGTAATCTTTTTCCAGTTAGTTTTAACAGAGACGAACTGCTGAACATTCGACAGCGTGTACTAGACAATCTTTTCCTGGTTTTCGAATATTCAGACATTTTGCTAGACATTTTAGTTGGAGGCGCAGCTCTGCTGTTCAAGAGACGCAGGCGCGGGAGACGAGCCGGTGTGCTGGTCAAACTCCGTCGGCATGGATTTCGAACAGGGCTGCCGAGTATTCACTTAGCGAATCTCTGCTCTCATCCTAACAAAACGGATGAACTACATCTGCTCACCTGCACAAACAAGGACTTTTCAACCTCTGCTGCCTTGTGCTTCACAGAAACCTGGCTGAGTGAAGCCATTCCGGACAGCGTGTTACATTTGCCGGGCTTTAAGCTGTTCAGAGCGGATCGTATTGCGGAGTTAATGGGGAAAATGAGAGGCAGTGGACCATGCTTTTACATCAATGAAAGTTGGTGTACAGATGTAACAACGTTAAAGAAGATGTGCTGTCCTAATTTGGAAGCGCTCTTTATTAACTCTAAGCCTTTCTACTCGCTGCGGGAGTTTTCCTCGTTTATTCTGGTGAGTGTGTATCGCACCAAACGCGTGTTTGAACACAGCGCTGCAACAGCTGGCTGATCAAATCACAGACATGAAACAGCAATTCCCGGACTCAGTTATTATTATTCTTGGGGATTTTAACTAAACAAATCTCACACGTGAACATGCCCCACCAGAGACAGGAACATACTGGATCACTGCTACACAACAATAAAGGATGCATATCGCTCTGTCCCTAGAGCAGCTTTGGGACTCTCTGATCACTGTCTGGTTCAACTTCTTCCAGCCTACAGGCAGAAATTAAAATCAACCAATCCAGTAGGACTGTAAAGAGATGGACCAATGAAACAGAGCGGGAACTACAAGCCTGCTTCGATTGCATGGATTGGAGTGTTTTTGTGGCAGCAGCCACAGACCTGGACGAGCTCACAGATACTGTTACATCATATATCATTCCTACTAGGACTTATTTGAAGTTCAACAATGACAAACCGTGGTTTACAGAAGAGCTCAGGCAGCTTCGTCAGGCCAAAGAGGATGCTTACAGGGGTGGGGATAAAGTCTTGTACAATCAGGCCAGGAACACACTGAATAAGGGAATCAGAGTGGCTAAAAGAAGATACTCAGAAGCTGAAAAACAAGTTTTCAGCTAGTGACCCTGCATCAGTGTGGAGTGGCATGACACAACTCACAAATTACAGGACTCCTACCCCCAACCCTGTAGGGAACCAACAAATGGCTGACGACCTGAATGTGTTCTACTGCAGATTTGAAAGGCCCAATCTCACACCCCACACCCACTCTGACCTTCAATCCACACAAACACCAACACCTCCTGCAACCCCCATCCTCACCCCTCCTGCTACTCAACCTGCACTTAAGATCTGTGAAGATGATGTGAGCCGTGTCTTTCGGAAACAAAAGACGAGGAAGGCTTCAGGCCCAGATGGCGTCTCACCAGCGTGTTTTCAATCCTGTGCTAACCAGCTGGCCCCCATCTTTACACAGATCTTCAATAGATCATTGAAGCAGTGTGATGTCCCATGCTGCTTCAAATGCTCAATCATTATTCCTGTCCCAAAGAAACCAAAAATCACAGGACTTAATGTCTACAGACCTGTCGCCCTGACGTCTGTGGTCATGAAATCATTTGAGAGACTGGTGTTGGCCCACCTGAAGAACATCACTGGACCCTTTCTAGATCCCCTTCAATTTGCTTATCGAGCAAACAGGTCTGTGGATGATGCAGTCAACATAGGATTGCATCATATCCTGCAACATCTGGACAGACCAGGGGCATATGCAAGGATCCTTTTTGTGGACTTCAGTTCAGCTTTCAACACCATCATCCCAGCTATACTCCAGAATAAATTACACCAACTCTCTGTTCCCATGTCTATCTGTCAGTGGATTACCAGCTTTCTGATGGACAGGCAGCAGCTTGTGAGACAGGGGAAACTCACTTCTAGCACCTGTACAATCAGCACTGGTGCCCCCCAGGGATGTGTGCTCTCCCCACTACTCTTCTCCCTCTACACCAATGACTGCATCGCCAAGGACCCCTCTGTCAAGCTCCTGAAGTTTGCAGACAACACCACTGTCATCGGCCTCATCCGAGATGATGATGAGTCTGCATACAGAAAGGAGGTTGAACAGCTGGCTGTCTGGTGCAGTCAAAACAACCTTGAGCTGAACACGCTCAAAACGGTGGAGATGATTGTGGACTTTAGGAGGAACACCCCAACACTGACCCCCCTCACCATTCTGAACAGCACTGTGGCAGCAGTGGAGTCATTCAGTTTCCTGGGCACTACCATCTCACAGGACCTGAAGTTGGAGACCCACATTGACTCCATTGTGAAAAAGGCCCAGCAGAGGTTGTACTTCCTTCGCCAGCTGAGGAAATTCAACCTGCCACAGGCGCTGCTGATACAGTTTTACTCAGCAGTCATTGAGTCTGTCCTCTGCACTTCAATAACTGTCTGGTTTGGTTCAGCTACGAAATCAGACATTCAGACAATCAGACCCCTTCAAGAACTATACACTTCCAGAGTGAGGAAAAAGGCTGGAAAAAGCTTCAGAGCTCTGAGCACCAGAACAGTCAGGCACAGGAACAGTTTTTTCCCTCAGGCTATCCATCTCATGAACAGTTAAATTGCCCCATTGAGCAATAACTATGTGCAATACACAGTTTAGTCTTTCTTATATTTATACAACACATTCAACCTCTTCTGCCATTTCATTCCTCTGAGAGAAAAAAAAAAACAAAAAAAACATTTGCACTGTACATAACAGATTTGTATTTGCACTGTACTTAACAGATTGTATTAGATTTGCACTATGTATGTGTATGTGTGTATGTATGTATGTATGTATGTACGCATGTGTATAATTATATTTATTTTTTATTTTTTATTATTATCTATGTCTTGCTGCTGTTTTTGTATTGTTGTACACTGGAAGCTTCTGTCACCAAGACAAATTCCTTGTATGTGTAAGCATACTTGGCAATAAAGTTGATTCTGATGTAAATATGAGGACACTCATTAAATCCTGAACTAATGTGACATTAAATGTATTAACAATTACTTTATGCCTCATTCTATGAGTAGAATTTACCAACATCTGTACGATCATGAAAGATCGTACAGATGTTGGTAAATTTGCACCACCTCACTAATAACTGCACGCCGGTGTGTTCATATTGACCAATCTTGACTGACTAAACAGTGTAAACAAAGTAGGTGGAGCTTCAGGTCACACCTACCAATGACGTTGACCAATGGCAGTAAGAAGGTGTTTAGCAGCCGGTTAGAAGTTTTCCTAAAAGTTCGACTAGGTGAGCTGAGCCACCGAAATGAATGCAAAAACACCTTCTTTTTGGCCAGATGTTGTTCTAAATGACATCACACCCATTCGTTCTTCGATTTCGTATGGAGTATACCGGGGCCTTTATTCTACAAAGTTTGGGGTTTTTAAAAAATCCCTAAACGGCAAGAACATTTCTAACACTAAGCCCTTCTAGAGCTTTCAAACTATGCCCAACGGTCAACAGACGTAGAAAGGAAGTCCCGCCTATAGTTAAAAGAGCCAATCACCTTTTAGATACAGACATCGCCTGTCAATCAACTCGAGAACACGCATGCGTGTTAGCTATACAAACCAAGAAAATTGCGGTTTTTAGTGTAACCTGAGGTAAAGAAGCACAATTTATGATACCAGTGTTGTCAGATTTTACTGCTGATTTGAAATCTGTTCTTTGATCATAATCTTGACTAACCATTTTGGAGATTTCAGGCTTTCCATATTAAAGTGGATCGGAGCTGCACTTGTATGCCGCTTGTTTACATAGTAAAATAGCTGCCCGGGTGCGTTGCTAGAAAGACTTTGCTAAAGGTTTTCGCCAAAGTCATCTACTTTAATTGGGAAAGCCCGAAGTCTCCAAAACGGTTAGTACAGATTACGATCAAAGAACAGATTTCAAATCAGCAATAAAATCTGACACTGGAATCATAAACTGTGATTCTTTACCTCAGATTATGCAAAGAATTTTATAGCTAATGCACATGCATGTTCTCGAGTTGATTGACAGGCGATGTCTGTATCTAAAAGGTGACTGGCTCTTTTAACTGAAAGGCAGGATTTCCTTTCTACATTCGTTGACCATCGGGCACTCAGAGCTCCTTGGTTGGGTGTTCCAATTTCTCCCATTCATTTTAATAGAAGTGGCAAAATAATCTCTGGTTTTCGCACAGCGGATGATCAATGGAATGCTCGTTAATTCAAACTCCAACTGTCAGAAATTCAAACTTAAACATACACAAAGCCTTTAATCTGCTTTAAATCTCTCTCTCTCTCTCTCTCTCTCTCTCTCTCTCTCTTTCCCTCTACAGTAGCTATCTATCTAAATAGCTGGCTGTTTGTCTTACTGTAATGTCTGTATTACCATCAAACTTATAACTTATAAAGTTTAAACTTTTAAACTTTCAGGTAAGACTTTGTCAAGCCAACATCGAAGTTTGTCTTGACAAACTTTACCTGTCTAGTTTAATATGTTATGTTATGCCAGTACTTTTCACTGGCAATAGAGAGATTTATAGACCTTAATCATGCTAACGCCATCTTTGATTTTTAATGGGAATGACAACGAGGCTGTGAGGGATAGAATTACCATCTCTTCAGTGGCAAGAACTGTATAAAGCTTTACAAAGCTCCTAGATCACATCTAATTTTCTACAACTCATGTTGTCTGGAGTTCTTTGTATACTGAATGTTCTTGGACAGATATTTTATCAATATTTTGCCCGCGGCGCTAGCGTGAATAAGGTCTGACTGATAACTCAGCAGTACTCCAGAGGCTGCTTTAGTGAGTGTGTGTCTGTGTTGTGAACGCTCAGGTCCTGAATGAGGCATCAGAAGAGGATAATCTGATAGATCTGGGTCCTGGTTCTCCTGCAGTGGTCAGTCCTCGGGTCAGCTCTGCACCCACACATACACCAGCATCCACTGTGCAGCCTCCTAATGCTGCTGCTGCTGTTGCAAGCACTGCCTCCCTCTCCACACAGCTGGCAGGACTTGGTGAGGATCACACACACACACACAGTTGGTCAGGCTATTTTGAAACTGTACTGTGCCAAGCTACTCATAATTTAAGAAAAATCTCAAAGAAGGAAAATCAAAGGGGGCAATGCTACCCTTAGCCACTCCTTATAATTTAGAAACATCACTTACTGTATGTTGCTATTGTTCTCCCATTAGATGTTGGTGCAGACAGTGTTAGCGGCACTCTTGGCTCTCTCTCTGCTCACAACCCTCAGGACGACTTTGACATGTTCGCCAACACCAGGTCCAGCTCTCTGGCTGACCAGCGCAAAAAGTAGGTGTCCATTTCCCCAATGTTAAACCAGTACCACATGGAACATCAACTCTAAACTCTTTTCTCCACTTATCTTCCAGTGTTAAATATGAGGATCCTCAAGCTCTGGTTGGCCTAGCATCTGCTTTAGACATCAGACAGCAGAATGCCACTGGGGTGAGTTTCCAACAGCATGTAGTGTCCCTGTAGTTCTGTCTACATGGAAGTTTTCTCTTTCTCAGAATGATTGGTTTATGCATGTTATTATCTTTAGTGTGCTGTAGACCTCACTGTTTCCTGAAGATGGGAACTCACGCTAGTTTTGAATGGCAAATTGGAAGCATTTCTAGTTCTCAGGCTTTGCATGTCTTCAGTAGTCACTTTTGGCATACAAAATGCTCCGGTTCTTACTTACTCACGTATTGGCACTGTGAGGGCTCCATGTCAAAGCCCAAAATTACAGATTTACTATTAGTCTTCAGCGTAACATGCCACAGCATGTTAAGACCCAGATTTAACTAGATACATTCTGCCACTTTAACTTGTGTTATGTTTGGCTGAGAAATCTTTTTACCTGTTTTAACCAGACAGCATTGTTATGTGCATCCCTTACATAAATATCCCATGGTAAACAAAATCTGGCGAAAATACCAGAGTTACTACAGTAATCGTTACTACAATAACAACAATTAGAATTGAAAATCCACTAACCGAAAGTATGAATCTTCAGCGCATGACTTGCTCCATTTTGTATCCACTACAAACACAAATTAATCTAAAATTTTCTCCCAAGAAGATGAGGTTTTTAAGGTTAATGCTCTATAAAAATTTTAAATCAACAAAACTGTGACACTCTCGGTTCGTGTCGACTCACGTGCTCTTCAGGACTCACTCGCCGACAGTTTGCATTGCAAGTGCCTCTATTAGTTGAACTGTCATGCAATTTGATCGCACTCTAACAAGCCTTTAAATGTTGTTGGTTATGCAATGCAAACATTAAAATGCATCGCCTTACAAGTCATGCGCAATAGTAAAAGTGTTTAGATGTCATATGATAGCATTGTGGGAAGTGTTTACGAACTGATAATCTGCTGTTTTACTTGTGATTTGTGTGAAAGTGAATAAAAGTCATTGTTGTTGGAGGGCCTCTAGTGTTCATTTCAACAGGAAACTGCTGTGATACGTACAACGAGCCATGTAAAAATAATTTTTTCAAAAATGTAGGTATAGCATGTGATTGGATGTGACCAGATTGGGTAAACACTAGACTTAGGATGGATGACTTTTTCACGCTTCGATAATCGGAAGACTAAGGCTGCACATTCTGCATTGTTACTGAACACAACTTGCTTAGTTTTCCATTAAATTTGACCCAAATCATTATAAAAAGACAAAGATTATATACTTTAGAAGAAGCCTTTATTTTGGTCACACATTATACATACATTTTTGCATATATATAGTGAAATTTATTTGTTTTCACATATCCCAGCTAAGCTGGGGTCAGAGTTCAGGGTCAGCCATGATATGGCACCCCTGGAGCAGATAGGGTCAAGGGCCTTGCTCAAGGGCCCAACAGTGGCATCTTGGCAATGCTGGGGCTTGAACCCCCAACCTTCTGGTCAGTAACACAGAGCCTTAACCGCTGAGCCACCACTAACCCTATGTAAGTCATCACTGGATGATGTATTGTGTAAATGTAACTTTCATACAGCCTTCACAATGTATTTTCAGTCACAAGTAAGTCTTTTTGTGATTTGACAGCTTGAATGAAACATATTCAGTGCTAAACACAGATCAATTTCATAATAAATGTCGTAATTTCTAATTGTCCAGTTTGCGCAGTTACACCAGTTTCATACACACCTGCAAACTCATCAACGTTCATTTTTGAAGAAATGCAAAAACCTTCATAAATTTAACAGCCTAGTTTGGACTGCAACTGTGCCTCTCCTAGCGGCGACCGGCTTCAGTAAATGTTATGTCTCCCCCTTGTGGTTTCCCAAAGCTCTAACGCCATTGGAAAGCACAAAAATTAGGCTTCTCATTTAAATGTTGGCTAATGTTAATATATTGATGTCTCAAAAATCTATCGATAAAATAACGTGGCGATCAATAATCGATATATCGATATTTTATGACATCTCTAGTAAACACCACTCACATTTTCTTGTAAACATCTAGTTATGATTTTACAGTTGTAACTATATCTGTAGTAACTATGGTATCTTTCCAGGAACAATGGCATAAGGGACTTTCTAAGAAAATATATAGAAAATATTTGCTTCATTAAATCATTGTAGACTGATTACATCCTATTTGTGCCAGACATCTAACATATAGTATTGAAATCAACTGTCTTTCAAAAGAGGTTGAAGAACTTGAGAGATTAGAGGTGCAATCAGCCCATGGATGAAAGTTTACACCCCTTTTTTCTCTTTGTTTCATTTTCCCACACCATCTACTTTTGTTCAATGACTCAGATTTACCTCTCTCTACTTCTCTTGCCTTAAATGACACTTGCTTCAGTTCTCCTGAAGATTGAGGTGGTCATATGTCTCTTATGTTTGTTTGGGCAGGGTGCTGTACTCTTCTTCACATGTGTAAGGTGTTTTTTGTTGTTGATTTAGCTGAGTGTAAAAGATCCTAATGCAGAGTTGGAGCCCATAGACAGCTGGCTCATTACCCAAGGAATGGTGAGGATTTCACCAGAACCACTGTCCCCTACGTGTCCACACACGTCCGTCCACTCCCCTGACCCACCCCTACCACAGTGTCCATTCCTGTTCTCCCACCACCACTAAAGCTCACCCACTCAGAACAGTAAAAGGGAGAGCTGCCCTCTCAAACCCTGCCATGATCCTTTATGGATAAACCAGGACAGTATGTTCTTCCATTGTTAATCATTTGGTTCATGTGAATGGTTCACATACACTAGTCAAAAGTTTGGACACACCTGCTCATTATTATTATATTACCTAGTACCTGCTGTATATTATTATGGAGGACTCAGTGTATATATTAACAAATAAATCTATCATTAAAATCTTCAGTGTATATAAATAAATAAATCATGAAATATGTCAATAAATACATCAAAGTCCAAAGGAAAATGTATTTTACATGTTATTTATTTATTGACAAATTTCATGATTTATTTATACTGTACATTAACATTTTTAATGATGGATTTCAGTATCCCATAATGCAAATGGGGGGCGGGTTTTAGTTACATGGCACTGCTCCTATTGGACTACTTTGCCCTACGCTGGAAATATCGTGATTGAGTGTTTATTATTCCTTTGGACTTCTATGTATTTAATGACATACATATTTAATAATTTATTTATTGACACATTTTGATGATTTATTTAATCACATATACTGTATATTTATTTATTTATTGACAGCTTTAATGATTTATTTACTGAAAGATTTATTGACATATATGACATACTGTATATGTGTTGTCATGATACCATAATCATATCTTACGATACTATACCAGCTAAAGTATCACGATACCACACGATAGTGTGTTAATTATTATTATTATTTTTATAAAATTTTCTCCCCAATTTGGAATGCCCAATTCCCAGTGCGCTCAAAGTCCTCGTGGTGGCATAGTGACTCGCCTCAATCCAGGTGGTGGAGGACGAATCTCAGTTGCCTCCGCGTCTGAGACTGTCAATCCACACATCTTATCATGTGGCTTGTTAAGCGCGTTACCACGGAGACGTAGCGCATGTGGAGGCTTCACGCTATTCTCCGCAGCATCCACACACCACGCGCCCCACCGAGAGCAAGAACCACACAATAGCGACCAAGAGGAGGTTACCCCATGTGACTCTACCCTCCCTAGCAAACCAATTTGGTTGCTTAGGAGACCTGGCTGGTGTCACTCGGCACACCCTGGATTCAAACTCATGACTCCAGGGGTGGTAGTCAGCATCCTTACTCGCTGAGCTAGTGTGTTAATTCTTAACACAGTTTGTCATAGCAAAGGTGGTTCTTAGAAACTAGCCATGTGAAAGTACATTTTTACATTTACATTTATGCATTTGGCAGATGCTTTTATCCAAAGCGACTTACAGTGCCCTTATTACAGGGACAATCCCCCTGGAGCAACCTGAAGTTAAGTGCCTTGTTCAAGGACACAATGGTGATGGCTGTGGGGATTGAACCAGCAATCTTCTGATTACCAGTTCAGTGCTTTAGTCCACTATGCCACCACCATTCCATGTAACTGAAGTAACTGATGGATGAATTGGGAGAAGGCTCAAATGTACTAACTTGTTACCTAATACATTCTTAGTTTGACGTAAAAAAGAAAAAAGAAAAGAAAAAATCTTCACCGCATCAAAACAGCCAGTTCAAATGGCAACGGTTTAAACTTTTATTCCATTATTCTGTGATTATTTGATTGATGGTAACATAAAAATAAAGATATTATAATGTTGAAAAGACTTCTGGAAAGTCATTCAAATATAACAGTGGAGTTTATCTTTTGCTCTTGGAGCAAATGGGTAAGTGAAAATAATATTTGCTGTGGTCTCCCATTCACTCCCATTCTCAACTAACACAGATGGCAATACACCAAAAAGGATATGAGGCTGTATGTCAGCAAGGCTTTGGCGTATGGACATGAAACTTAGACTCCAGATTCTGACAGCACCATATACATTTGGTAACAGCGCCACCTATTGGTCAAAAGTCATAATGAATTGTATTGTAATATAAGCAATTCAACTTAATTTTATTTATACCGCTTTTCTTAAAATCATAATCAGTCATTTCCAATCATACTTCCTTACTGGTGTTGGTGTGCTTGGCCCCATAATTTCTGCTTGCAGCTATATTTTTTATTATTGTTGTTAACATTAATAGTATTATTAAGTTGAACAATACACGAAAAGCCATCAAAATTATGAAATAACACAAATGGAAGTATGGGAATTATGTAGTGACTAGAAAATCTTAAATCGAGATCGTGGACACCAACTACATGAGGAACACACCTGAGATGATTATTAAACAGTATTGGAGGAGTTCTCATTATGTTGGACACTTGTTGGCTGCTTTTCCTTTACTATCCGGTCCAACTTTTCTTAATTTGAGGCACAATTTATATTTCTCTAACAAACTAATTTTAAGCATTTAAGCATAAATCTGTAGATCAAAGTGTTTTAAGATAATAAGAAACATAAATTCACTCAAACGTGCTCAAACTTTTGACTGGCAGTTTATATACTTCTTTGTTAATCTTTTAGTTCTTGTAAATGGGCCATCTATTTAACTCAGTGACTTTTTGAGGATTTATATTTTATTTCATGTTTCCTGAAATTCCATTTGTTTTTACTAAGACTTTTCAACTCTTTGAACTTTGTGAGGCTCCAGTGCCCTTCTATTTATCTGTCCCTTTTACTGTGAATGATCTCATCACCTCCATTTCCACTGCTCATCACAGGTAGGAAACACCTGCTTTGTCCCAGAAAAAGCAGTAGATTTCATCAGTCACACACTAACTAGACCCTGGACTTTAACATGAGTTAGCACAAGTACAGCCAGCCCTTGGCTCATTGAAGGTTCTGGATCCTACAGCTGCATTCTGAAAGAAAATGTATTTTTGCTGGCAGTACATCCCTTTTGTGATCACATTTTCAAAATTTGGTCCTCCAGTAGTTTAGGTCTATCCAGTAGTTCAAAGAAGGTCCAAATACTAAACTACGAGCCAGACAGCTGTGCGGTTCTAGAACCTTTCCTCTGACATAATCTTCATCCATCACTTTAATTGATAGTATCACTTAAAACGTCTCACCTTTTTTTGATTTAATCCAAACTAAGATGAATGTTAGCTCTGTTCTAACAATAGTAATTAACTAATAATCTTTTAATCAATATAAAAAATAACCAATTAACCTGGAATGAAATGAATGAATCTCTATTACGACAATGCTCAACTTTTATTTTAAGAGGCTTAAAGACACTGCTATTATGATGTGTTCAAGTCGTCCTGGGAATTCGTACTTAGGAGGTTGGAGATCATAAATACGATGTGATGTGTACTCACGTATTTTAGACTGAAAGAATGGAACTGTTTTGCAATTTCATATTTCTTTCCCTCTAGCACCAATGCATTAATGAAAAACTGCCCATTAGATTTGTAATTAATGCTTTATATATCTATTTTATCATTCTTAATACAGTATAATATATTAGGAAATGTAGTTGTGTTGCACAAGCATGTTGCTTAAACTCATTGCAAACTGCTTGTTGCAAAAATATTTTTTTTGTGCAAAAATATATAATGAACCAACAATCCTGCAAGCTATTTGAATCTTGTCTGATCGATGTGGTCTGTAGGGGAGCCAATGTGCCATGCTCTATAATGCCTGTCCTTATGTTGATATCAAACTACAGAGGCAATGATCATGGCTCTCGCAGGCTCTTTTCTACTGCATTAATGTAGATAAATGGTTTATCTTTATTCATTCTTTCAATAACACTTCACACTGCATCTCTCCTTCAGCATCCTTTCATTTGTCTCTCTCACTGCATGCAAAACAATGTTGCTCCAGCGCTTTGTGCAAGCAGTGTGTGGGTGCGAGAGTGTGGAGTGTGTGTGTTGGGTTGGTTTAACATTGATTGCATTTTTCTGTTGTTGTTATTTTCCTCTCAGACCTTTGGTGATTTTATTTTTTGTGTTTTATTGTTGTTGTTGTATGTTTGGGGGTGTCTTTTTTCGTTTGTGGCTTTGGGGTTCTTTGGTTTGTCCATGGCTTTGCTCCATAGATCCCTGTATCGCAGTCCTCTGTCATGGATGACATTGAGGAGTGGCTCTGTGCTGATGTGGTGAGACTTCTTTACCTTGATTTCATTCTATCTGTTTTTTGTTTTTTTGCCATGGTAACAATCACTTTCATTTAACCAAATTGTTTTTTTGTTTTTTTACTTTTCCACCTCAATAGTACTAATCATTTATTTCCACCAATCACTTTGTCAATCCACCGTATGGCACTCATTCACATGATACTAATGAACATTAACTAGGGATGAATTATCGCCAAATAAATGTCCTCCAGAATGTTTGTTGTTGGTGTTGGAGACAAGAGAGATGTTGTTGACTGTTACAGTGCACTGGTGCTGGATGCTTTTGTTAATCTGTTATAATGTCATCAAGGAGTTGGTTATTGTATTGTGCTTGTACTGATATTCAAAAAAAATGTTTGCAACTTGTCAAACTCAGTTAATGTGATGTGATATATGTCCATTGAACAGTGTTTGGGAAGGTACTTTAAAACTACACTGCCTGAGGGGGCCTGGGTAGCTCAGTGGTAAAAGACGCTGGCTACCACCCCTGGAGTTCGCTAGTTTGCTAGTTTGAATCCCATGGCGTGCTGAGTGACTCCAGCCAGGCTTCCTAAGCAACCAAATTGGCCCGGTTGCTAGGGAGGGTAGAGTCACATGAGGTAACCTCCTCGTGGTCACTATAATGTGGTTCATTCTCGGTGGGGCGCGTGGTGAGTTGAGCGTGGATCCTGCGGTGGATGGCGTGAAGCCTCCACACGCGCTATGTCTCTGTGGCAACGCGCTCAACAAGCCACGTGATAAGATGCACGGGTTGACGATCTCAGACGCGGAGGCAACTGGGATTCGTCCTCCGCCACCCGGAATGAGGCGAATCGCTACGCGACCACGAGGACTTAAAAAAAAAAAAGCATTCCAATTGGGCATTCCAAATAAAAAAAAAAAAATTAAAAAAACTACACTGCCTGGCCAAAAAAAAAAGTTGCACACTCTAATATTTCGTTGGACCGCCTTTAGCTTTGATTACGGCACACATTTGTTGTGGCATTGTTTCGACAACCTTATGCAATGTCACAACATTTATTTCCATCCAGAGTTGCATTAATTTTTGGCCGAGATCTTGTATTGATGACGGGAGAGTCGAACCACTCCTTAAAGTCTTCTCCAGCACATCCCAAAGACTTTCAGTTGGGTTAAGGTCAAGATTCTGTGGTGGCCAATTCATGTGTGAAAATGATTCCTCATGCTCCCTGAACCACTCTTTCACAATTTGAGCCTGAAGAATCTTGGCATTGTCATCCTGGAATATGCCCATGCTGTCAGGGAAGACAAAATCCATTGATGGGATAACCTGTTCATTCAGTACATTCAGGTACTCAGCTGACTTCATTTTATTGCCACATAACGTTACTGAGCCTAGACCTGACCAATTGAAGCAACCCCAGATCATGACACTGCCTCTAGAGGCTTGTACAGTGGGCACTACGCATGACGGGTGCATCGCTTCATGCACTTCCCTTCTTACCCTGATGTGCCCATTGCTTTGGAATAGAGTAAATCTGGACTCATCAGACCACATGAACTTTTTCCATTATTCCAGTCATATCTTTATACTCCCTAGCAAACTGAAGTCATTTTTTTCAGATTAGCCTCACTAACAAGTACCTTTCTTGTGGCCACGCAGCTGTTTAGTCCCAATCCTGTAAGTTCTCGTCACATTGTGCATGTGGAAATGCTCTTACTTTCTCTATTAAACATAGCCGTGAGTTCTACTGTCGATTTTTTCGATGTGACTTCACCAAGCATTTCAGTGATCTCCGATCACGATCATTCAAGATTTTTTTCGACCACATTTCTTCCGTGAAGCTGACAGTTCACCACTATCCTTCCAGGTTTTAATAATGCGCTGGACAGTTCTTAACACAATTCCAGTGATTTCAGCAATCTCCTTAGATGAATTCTTTGTTTGATGCAGGCCAATAATTTGCCCCTTCTGAAACACACTAACATCTTTTCCACGACCATGAGATACGTCTTCCAACATGGTTGTTTAAGAAATGAGAAGCTACACACTGCATCAGTTAGGGTTAAAAGAATTGTTGCCAGCGGAAACATATTAATCACTGCAATAATGATCCAATAATAGGCTCTTAAGTATCTGCTTATTTAAATCCAAACGCAACTTTTATTTTTTGGCCAGGCAGTGTAGCTTTTCCAACTACGATGTACTCATAATTTTTAAGTAGTTAAACTTAGCGGTCGACCGATATGGTTTTTTTAATGGGTGAAAAGATATCTAGAGAGCAGGTTGATGTCATGCCGATATAGATATTTTTTAATGATTGCAAATGAAATATACGTTTTTTGGAAATTAATGTAACATTTTGACATAACATATTAAAATTGGAAAACAGAAAAATGTGCATATTAATAGAAAAAACTATCGGTGAGTGTGTACACTGGTACGCTGATACCAAAATCAGAATTTGTTGAACATTTTTCAAGACATCCAACGCAATGCAAAAAAATTATAAAACGCAAAACAAAAAACAAAAACAAAAAAACTCCTACAGTATATGACATTTGAAATCATCGGGTTAATTTCTACTTTTGATCAAAACATAAACAGGCATTTGCAACTTGTGCAACACTTGGACATGTTGGATAAGTCAGTAAGAACAGGCGTCAGTAAGGCGTTAATGTGCATTGCAAAATTGGGGTAATGGGCAAAAATATACGTGTGCCAATAATGTTTTGCTTATTTCGTTTATGACGTTACCTCGATAAAGGAAAACCATTCAAGGTGTTAACATGACCTACAGGACTTATTAAAAATAATCTGTGTAAGATCGTGCATGAGAAAACACTCAATGAATAAATAGACTTTGGAACTGACACAAGGAGGAACTAAAACTTCTACTGATCGTCTATACGGACAATAATCACAAAATGGCCAAATATAATATCAACAGGCAGATAAATCAGTTTATCTAAACTACATTGAGGAGAGCTACCGTGCGCCTGGAGTTATTTGCATGAATTAGTGAGTCTACAAAGTGGCAACACTTACATTTTGAGCCGTTGCTGTCACAAAGAAGCGCTAGAAGAAGATGTAATCGCCGCTAAACATCAGGAGATGTACAAGTGGATGTGCAAGTCAAGACAGCATGTGTGAGGAGGTCTGGAGATACCTGTATTTTTATAACTCGAGTCTGAAGGAATATTAAGACATATTTATGGGTCTGAACTCCTGAAGAGAAAATCCGGTGTCTCATAGCAGTCCTAGCGCGCATGCGCCAACCACCCGTGTATATGCATGCACAGTTATATGGAGTATACTTTGACAGGCTTCCGTTCGACTGTACGCAGACACTAAGCTTTCACGTCAAAATGGAAGTATACCAAGGGCTTAATGAGCAGGCCCAGACGGAATCTCCTCATAAAGCTCTCCATATTTCTGCATAATTGCAGCATTTCATTCCCCTTGTGTGTTTGTTTATTAAATATTTTGGCTAAAGGCAGGATTACACTACACGGCTTCTACACTGATTCTAGCCCCTATTTTCAGTTGGGCCGAGTTGGTGCTAGTCGTCTCCAGTCTGCAAATTTTGAGAAAGTCTGAGAAAATTACATCGTATATGATGGTTTGACTCCGATTTCTTACCCTCATATCAAACTTGTTTGATATTTTTGGAGCTGACTATCCACGACTACAGAGAAATCTCGCAGTGTATTGTTTAAATCTGTCATGCGGCTCCTAGAACAGGAGGGTGTGTGTTTCTGCTCAAATTTATTTTGAAAGTCATGTAGTGTAATTCAGCCTTAATTTGATTTTGCTTTCAGTTACCAATAAAAATGGAGTACTCTCAGCTTCAGTTAACAAATGGTTTTTTTCAATGTGTAAATCACTTCTGCAGAATTTCACAGATTTTCCCTCAAAATCAGCGCAGAAAATGCAAATAAAGTCTGTAGATTCCATCTGGGCCTGCAAATGAGGCATTCTAGTACCTGCTTAATCATTGCCTCAGCTTGCTTGATTGTTAGGCTGCACAAAGCAGTGTGACAGAAAAACAGCAATGGAGCAATGTTTTGTCATGGTACACAAATACTTTTGGGGGGTTGGGGGGGCTTGTTTTGAAAAAAGCTCAGCGACTGTCACACTACTGAAAAACATTGAAAAATGCACATTTTTAGTGTTGTTACTCTCAGTTAGTTACTCCCCAACACTGGTCCATTGTCATAAATATTCTGCAAAATGCATACATATACGTGTACCCATGGTTATAAAAATGTCATGTTGTAAAGTGGTTTTCCAGCTGAATGGTAGGTAGTTGACTGTTCATTCTGTTAAGTAGTCACATAATTGTGTATAACTTATAAATGCGAATGATCTGACGTAAATAATTGACATATTTTGTTGTCTTTGTTGTCTTGAACAGAAAGGAGAAGAGGCTGAAGAAGGAGTCATGAGTGAAGGTATAGCACAAGAGATAAAAGTTACATAAAGTTTGCATCACAAATAATTGGGTTACTAGTTTAAAGTCAACATGAAATCATTGAAAACATATATCGACTTTTTATGCTTTCTTACTACATGTTCCTACGCTTATTGTAAATTAATAAATGCATGTTATTCCAAAGAAGGAATGGGGATGGGGGCTGGCATGGTAAATATTAACCAATAGCCAACTAGTTATTTAGGCATTGTATTAAAGAGTTAGTTCACCTAAAAATGACAATTCTCTCATCATTTACTCACCCTCATGTCATCCCAGATGTGTATGAATTTCTTTCTTCTGCTGAACACAAACAAAGATTTTTAGAAGAATATCTAAGCTCTGTAGGTCCTTACAATGCAAGTGAATGATGACCAGAACTTTGAAGCTCCAGAAGAAAGATACAGTCAGCATAAACATAATCCATCAGACTCCAGTAGTTTAATTAATGTCTTCTGAATCGATCCAGTTGGTTTTGGGTGAGAACAGACCAGAATATAACACCTTTTTCACTGTACATCTTGACAGCAGTCTCGTTAGCGTTCATGATTTTAAGCTCGATTACACTTCTTGTTGCGCTATCTAGTGCTCTGTGCATTTGTCATGCACTAGGAAGTGTAATCGAACTTGAATTGATCGTGCCTAGAGACTGCAATGGCAAGATGTACAGTGAAAAATGAATGTGTTCAGAAGTCATTTATTACACCACTGGAGCCGTATGGATTACGTTTATGCTGTCTTTATCTCCTTTTTGGAGCTTCAAAGGCCTGATCACCTTACACTTGCATTGTATGTACCTACAGAGCTGTAATATTCTTTGTATGTGTTCAACAGAAGAATGAAAGTTATATACATCCTTTAAGCTACTGTTGTTTAATGCAGTAATTTATTAATGTTAATGTAATAAAGGTTATGGCAATAATGGCAAATAAAAATTTGAAAAAGAAGCATTACCATACATTAAGATGCTCTTGAGGGTTAATTTGACCTTTAGCCTCCATTATCTGGAAAAAAAATTTTGGCCACAATCCACTGGTAACTGGCATTCAGGTCTGGTTCCATTGTGGTATGTAACACTCTTCAGCCCCAATCAATTACTTATTACAATTTTCCTCATTAGAAATACTATTTCACTCGTAACTACGTCACATTATGCAATTAAAATGGGTTACGAATGGTGTTTCATGTTAACCACACATAACACAGAAAAACCCCACCATTACACAGTTGACAATTGTCCTCTTGACATTTCTTTAGAGTTCAACAAGTTCTTAGAGGAGCGGGCCAAAGCTGCGGACAAGGCCTTACCACTGGCTCCCAGTGGAGAGCCCAGACCTCCCGTGAGTGCGCCTAGCAGCAGCCGAAAGAAGGCGGAACGGACAGAGGACAATCTCTTTGCTTTGTAGAACATTGACGGGAGAGATGCTCTTCGCTGGAGGCTGAGCTTCACCACAGTGACCGCAAGCATATTCCCTCCAGCTTCATTTTCCAAACGATTGCTTTTCTTGCCTGTTCTGATGTTATACAGCAGCAAGTCTCCCGTCTAATATCCCCCATCCCCTACTGGAGCACAGCTAATAGAGCACTGTGAAATCAGGCTACCGCTTGATTACGACTATAACCGTTACCTTCAAGTAGCTGAAGGGGATAGTTGAGCAAGGACGACAAAGAATATGTAGCCGAAAAGTTGTTGAAAAGAAGTTGAGATTGGTAAATGCGATGCTTTAAGCTCAGTTGTTTGATTCCTGCCCAAAAACAGATCGAATGGCGCTGTTTTGTTTTATATTTATTGTGTTTATTAATTAACTAATGGTCTCAAAATTTGCCATTTCATGAGGTGCATGTTCCGACAAGGCTAAATCCTATGAGCTGATTTTTCTGTAGCAGTTAGGTGAAGTGTTGAATTAAATATGGATTGTGACTAAACCTGTCCCGGTGGTAAATGGAGCATTAGTCCTAATCAAGTGTAGGAGCACAGAGACAACTGTGCCAAGCGCGAGAGAACGTAAAAAAGACAAGTCTGCACATGGTCTGCTCTTCGAGATTGGTCTCATGCATGATTATGAGTGTCTGATGAAGGAAAATGGGTACATTCGTCATTATGTGCCAAAAACCAAAGACAGTTTAGAGTAAATTTGTTTTCAATGGACAACGTTTTTGTAAAGAATTTGTTCACTCTTTTTCCCAAAGAGGTTTTTCACTTCGGTTTTCCGTGTGCTGGTATGTCTTGCGCACGGTCAAGCACTCAGCCTTTCAAAGTATACTTGGATGACATACGAATGCTTTGGACGCATGTGCACTATGACTGTTTTGTGATTATTTTTTAGCATAATCAATGCCATGCGCATGCACTAAATATACGCACAGAAGAGGAATGTTCGCACTTACTATGCTAATGACAAAATTAGTTAAATAAATAAATTTGCGGTCACAGTAGGCTTGCAATGTACACGATATGATGTCACATATGAAAACAGAAGTATACTTTGGACTTTTGTTGATTAGGGCTTTTGGATCTTGCGTTTCCGGTCTCCCACGTTTGGATGCGTATAAGTGGGAGTGAACGGAGCACAAAGTGTAGTGTGCCTGCAAATTTAAGTGCATTGTGCGTGAGACGTGCATGCAGAGAACCGAAGTATACTTTGGACTTTCATTGATTAGGACTTGCGTTGGAGCTTGCGTTTCTGGTCTCCTGTTTTAAATGGGAGAGAATGGAGCACAAACTGTAGTGTGCCTGCAAATTTACGTGCATTGGGCCTCATTAAGGAATCACGAGCAGAACTCATTGTTGTGTAAATCATTCGTAAAGCCGTTCTGACATAAATTCTCTAATTCATGAAAGTTTTCTTATTTTCAAAACTTTAGTAGGTACGAACGAAGTTTACACCTGCTCCTGACCATGTGTAAATCGTGTGTAAGACATCCAAAAGTGTGTGTTCCATCATGACTACGTTTTGATAGTAGTGAAATTAAAAAAGTAATGAAAAAATTAACAAATAATGAAATTCTTTTTTCCCAACTACTTATACTTTTTCCAGTAGAAGTGCTTGACTTTTCTCTAACAAAATTAATGCCCACTAATGTGAATTTGGACAGTTTTTTTTTTTTAATTTGATATGAGCTCTATAATTTATGGTTCATAATTTAGTAGAAGCATCGGTACATCACGTTCAGTTGATAATGTATGGTCAATGCTAATGCTGTTAAATCCATAAATAAACACATCAAGGGCAGGTGCGTACACAGTACAACTGGGAAAAAAAATAGTAAAGGCCCGCACTCTGTCATATAGCTTGCAAATCTGTAATATCTTAAAGTGTTTCAGTCAAAGATCTTCTTCAGGTATTCTATTAATTTCTCTTAAGATACTTCAAGTTGTAAGTATATCAATGTTACCATCACGATTTACCGGAGAAGTTTCACAAATGATGCTGGAGATGCACTGCGAACTGAACCAGAGAAGGTTGATAGAGGTGGACATCATCCTGCCGGCATGAACTGAAATTTTTTTACACTCGTGTCAAACCATTTTTATTGACTTCTTGAACTGTTTGATTCACAAAAGAGCCTCCGATGACAGAAAAAACATGCAATGACAGTAAGTCCTCATTCTTAGAGATGCTATTGTGCTTGCTAAATCAAAATTTTACGATGTGAATGCACTTCATTTATAAAAAAGGTTTCATTACTGTTCCGCATAGATGTTAAAAGCATTTACAAGCGAGTCTGGTGCCTTCCTTTTATGGCGTTTTCGTGGCCTTGGATTATAATAATTGTGAATGAACGTGCATATGCCTCCTCTTTAAGAATGTTTGGAATTCACAACATACACACGTTTTACTAACAAATCTGGTGAGTACGAAACGTTGGTGAATCCGGTGCAAAGTTTTCGGGAAGGTCCGTTTTACATGCAAATTACTCAGAATTTACTCATATATTTACGAAAGTTTCATGAATGAGGCCCATTGTGCGTGAGACTTACCGACACGTGGAAAACCACAGTTTACCTTGGATTTTCGTTATTTCTACAGTCTACTGGGTTCGGATGAATGGGAGTGAATTGAGCGCAAAGTGTAGTGTGACCGCACCTATACACGCACTGTGCGCAAGATGTACCGCCAGGCGGAAAAACAAAAGTATACTTTGACCCTCACCTCTTTGAGTTAAGTGATTTGAAGCGTTGCTTTTGGGATGTCCAGTATGAAATTACAGTGATCCTAAAATTCAAGACATTTGTTTAGAATTTTTTTTTTTCGATATTGTACCTTTTTAATGTTCACTCTTAAGGAGTGTTCACACTGACAACAGTGAAAAAGCATTCGTAAATCATTCATTTTCGATTAGAGTGAGTTGAGGCGACATAAACGACATCAACTGTTTGGGATGCAACAAAGCTGGATATACTTTAACTTTATTCAAATGAAAAGTGATGCCATTGCTACTCGTTTATGCAAATGAGCAGCCACGACGACTACCAATGGGAGTGTAGATAGTGAAACTTACATTATCCGTCACCTTATACATTTGGACAATGTCAAGTAGGAATTCCTACAAGTTGGCAACTTGGTGACCTCCAGTAATTTAATTGCTGTCAGTTTGAACGCACCTTTGGGAAGAAAATAATGTCAGATTCCTCTATTATCTTGCTCAGTTGCAACAATTGATTTTAGTAAGTAAAGGGTGAAATCTGCTAAAGCACATTTAGCAATGAAAGATAGTAAATAGATAAAAATGTTTGTTTTGTGCTATGCTAGACCTAACCAAGAATTATGTTAGCTAATGGCATTTGTATATGTATCCAGAAGTATACATACATGTGTATATACATTGGAAAAGTGTTTATAGTACTTAAGGTTTGTATTAATGTAAATGTCTAGTTGGGTCCCTCTTTTTTGTGATTTGTCATGCAAGACTTTTCCGTGTGATTTCAGGGCTTTGCAGAATTGCTCTTCGGTTTCATTCCAGTCAGTGTACTTTTGATTTATTAATGCTAAATGTTGCACTGATATGTCCCTTACAACATGAGCTTAATGTTTAGGGAAGATGTTCACTTCAATCTTATACGTATATGAAGTAACTGCAGCTAGATCAAGCATGACGTATTTTACCCTCAAAATGTTAAAATCCTTATGATCGGAAGGCATGGGCTTTTCTTTAACTTTGTCGCCAGCTAAATCCAACCCTTTTTAACCTCTGTCCATTCATCATAAATCAGTGAAAGCAGCTCTTAAACTGCAACATGTTCAGAGCATTAGATCTTAATCAATGAGGACACGTTGGGTTTCTTAGCCAGAGGCCGTTTAAAGATATCCATGAACAGCATTCGTTATGCCATAATATAATAATGAATAGATTAACTTTGATCTGAAAAGACTCAAATATCTAAGCCTTCTGCTAATTACTTGTCAGTAAGAAAGTGTAATACCTATTAGTAATATCTTGCTTGTTTTATAAAGAGCTCTCATTATTATTATTATTTGGATTATCAGCTTAAAAGAATGTTGCCATGTGACATTAAAAGTCTTAATTATTTTGATTATCTTATAATGTCTTAAATGTATTTAAGGATAATGAAGTGTAATTAAATTTCCTATTGTCAGATTTATTGTTTTATCTAAACTATTTTATTAAAGTGATTCGTTTGCTTAAGGCAAAAACCACTCAATGTGATTCATTTTATCAAGCTTATCTAATAAGTCCTCTATTATGCAGAATTGTCATGTTTGCTTTTGTAAAGGGGGCTTGACTTATTTAGTTTTTAATAATATATGTACAGAAAACAACACATTTTTATTTTTATCGATTTCTCAACCAACCTTTTTATTTATTTATTTAATATTAACTGTGTGCATCTTTTAACTTAATTTGCCAATGGATGAAGAAAAGCTATTAATGCTTTTTGAAAGGTGATTTATTTACAAAAAAAAAAAAAAAAAAAGAAAAGAAAAAAATCTCACTATACAACCACAGCAAGTCATATGCATAATTAAGCTAAATGTATTAAAGTAACGAAATGTATTGCTGTTATATTGGGGTTTGGTGTGAAATAGAAAAAGAAAAAGCTTCAATAACTTTGGATTCCTGATGCAATATTGCATTATGTTTATTTAAATACACAGTTTTACACATTCTCCTGCAGTCATGAAGCGTGTGTCTGTGTTACTCTCAGTCATTGACCTATTCACCTCTTCATGTTGTTATCCATGTGTAAATTAGGTGACATATAGAATTTTTAAACTACCTAATTGTTTAGGTCAAATCAGTTTAGCTGTTTATGCTAATGTGTATCATAATCAGTTTGTGTATTTATTATCAAATTTTAAGGGGATAGTAATATAAATTATTCTTGTAATTATTGGATTTACTTTAACATAATGTAAGGCTGTTGCATAATAGCTAAACTTTAATATCGGATGTTACGTTTTATTCCATATTATTTCCCCTTTCAGCTTGATTATCCTTTTTATTCAATGAGAAATACATGATGTAATCACGGGAGCCATATGTATGACGTCATATCACCCCACTCGCTTTCTGCGTCCTCATTGGTCGGTTTCTCTGGTTCTACAGACGGAGTCATCGCTGCAGCTCAGACAACCTTGAGCGTCCAGCGCCCACCCCTGCTCAACTCTGATTGGCTGACGGAGAAAAGACCACTGATTGAGATTTTGTAAACAAAAAATGACTGAGGAATATATTCCCTACTTTGTAGGAAAAACAAAAATAGTTATTTATTTATGAGTGTCACCAAAATTTAACCACTTATACTCTAAATGAATACTGACTGCCAGCGTGATCATTAAAAGGTCTGTTTCATTATTGCCGTGTTTAAATAGCTATAAAACTGTTTTAATAGCGCCAAATCAAACCTCAAATATGTGCCATGAATTAATTGCAATTAAACATTTTTCACATCTAAATATATTCAGTGCAACGCCTGACCGTGTGAAGTAGCGGCAACTAGAAGGAGGCTTCTGATTGGTCGTAGGGCGTGTCAATCACCAGCAGCGCTCTGGGGTTTGCCTGACTCTCGTTGTTAGTAAGCTAATGTGCGTGAAGTCAACTTTGTCTTGTGCGGTTGTATGGAAAACGGACGCGAGCAGGTAGTTGACTGAATCAGCAATTAAGTTGAATTTATCGACAGTCAAGAGGGTGTCTGCTGCGAAACTTACGGCAACAAATGTCCCTACATATTGACTCGCCTGATAAGTGCAAGACGTTGCTAGTTTACATGGAGTAACATTTGTGTGAGCGTGTATGGACTGAAACACTTTTGAAGTCAGCTTGAAAAAGCATTGGAGGAAAATGAATCTTTCCTTTGACGACCCGTCACTGGACACCTTGGACTCCAGTTTGTCTTTACACGATCCGAGTGATATTGACACAGCCCTGCTCAATGACATCGATGGTAAGATAGCGTTTGTTTACACCTGCATCGCTCTTTGGCAAGTTAGACAAAGTGTTGCATTGTGTTTTTGCAGCTTTGGGACAGACATTAATAAAGGCTGATGGAGCTGTCAGACACATACACGTGTTCATAACATAATGAATCTAATATCATCGAGTTGTGATACAGAGCAAGCTATCAGATTTAGTCACTACGTTACATGTTTTGCTTGGACAGCTACCTGGTGCTTTATTTGCGCATGGTTAATAGTGCCCTATATGTTAGCCCTTATACAGACCATGTCCTGTGTAAATGTAATGCATCCTGTCATTAGGAGACATACAGTGTTCATTGTCTATCATAGTAGCAGAAGTTGCATTGGGAACGGTCCCGCCCCCTCCAACTTGGCCATCTGACGTCACGTAAGGTTACTGTCGGGCATTCACTCTTCAAAGGTTCAAATTTTGGCCTACCAACACAATTCCCTCATTTTCATTTTATGTCAAAAATGTTACATTTAGTAAATTAAATTTAATAAAATGTAATTTTTTTTTTACAAAAATATAATTTTAAGTGTGAAAATGTTTGAATTAGTGCTTTTATTTCCATGGTAATGATTTTTATTATTCTATTATATGGTGTTCACATTTGTAACGGTAAAATTTTAAGTGTATCAACTGTTATTCTGCGGTTTAATTGGAATTGACCGAGGGTAACCCCTGTGCTGAAGCTGATAATGTCCGATAGTAACCTTGAGAGCGCGCGCTCTGCGCGGCATAGCGAGGCGCTTTCTCGGCCTCTGATTGGTCGAGCGCGATCACCTCATACAAACACTGTCTGCCATGTCTGTTCACAAACACTGAAGGAGTCTTTTATGTGTTAATCTGGGTTCAGAAAGATGGAGAAGAGATATAGTGCAATTTTAACACTTTTTAATAAATGTTTTAAAAATATTGTAATAACAGCAACAACAATAATTATTCTGAATAGTAACTGGTATAATAATAATAAAATACCCTATTATTAATAGTAGTAGTATTATTGTTTTTATTATTATTATTTAAATTAATTATTGATTATAATATATATATATAGTAATACTTGCAAAAATTATAAAAAATGTGAAAATAATATAAATACTACTACATCATTATTATAGCTATTATTATTATTCTCTGAAAATAAAGTCCTTAAATTGCAGTAGCCTTGAGTACCAGTAATGCATTTTGACCACTGTAGTTCACTTTTTTTGTAATATATATATATCTGAGATAATAGTAATATTAACGTTTGATTTAATAAATTAATGTGATATGAAAATAATAATAATACATTCAAAAGCATGCACCAGATTAATCTAGGCTATAAACCATGGGTTTTCAAATGTTTCGATGTCTAGGACACCCAAATATGAAGATCCCCTTATATATTATATATATATATATATATATATATATATATATATACACACACACACACACTGGTGGCCAAAAGTTTGGAATAATGTACAAATTTTGCTGTTTCAGAAGGAAAGTCGTACTTTAATTCACCAAAGTGGCATTCAACTAAACACAAAGTATAGTCAGGACATTACTGATGTATAAAAAAAAAACCATATCCTCAGCTGACAGCTTCTTTGAATTCTACCTGCTCAACACCAGTTTCATGTACAACAGTAAAGAGAAGACTCAGGGGTGCAGGCCTTATGGGAAGAATTGCAAAGAAAAAGCCACTTTTGAAACAGAAAAAGAAAATGTTAGACTGGGCAAAGAAACACAGACACTGGACAACAGATAACTGGAAAAGACTGTTATGGATCTTAACCCCATTGAGCATTTGTGGGATCATCTAGACCGTAAGATTCGTGAGAAGTGCCCGACAAGACATTCATCTATGGCAAGTGCTACAGGAAGTGTGGTGTGAAATGTTACCTGAGTATCTGGACAAACTGACAGCTAGAATGCCAAGGATCTGCAAAGCTGTCATTGCTGCACATGGAGGATTTTTTGATGAGAACTCTTTGAAGTAGTTTTGAACATTTTTTCCAATTGTAATAGTAATTTTTCACGTTATTAATATCCTGACTATACATTGTGATCAGTTGAATGCCACTTTGGTGAATAAAAGTACCAATTTCTTTCTATAAGAGCAAAATCTGTACATTATTCCAAACTTTTGGCAGCCAGTGTATATATACACAAACACACACACGCACACACACACACACACACACACACACACGTTATTGTACAAAACAATACTTCAAAAATAATTTTGATTTAAGTTTATAGTGTTTTTTTCCTTAACATCTTATCTTCACTATTAAAGGAGTACTTCATCCCAAAAAAAAAAAAAAAAAAAATCTCATAATTAACTCAACCTCATGCCATCCCAGATGTGTCTGACTTTCTTTCTTCACCAGAACACAAACAAAGATTTTCAGAAGAATATTTCAGCTCTGTAGGTCCTCATAATGCAAGTGAATGGTGGCCAGACCTTTGAAGCTCCAAAAAAAGCACATAAAGGAAACATAAAAGTAATCCATAAGACTCCAGTGGTTTAATATATGTCTTCTTAAATGATGAAATCACTTTGGATGAACAGATCAATATTTAAATCCTTTTTTACTATAAATTCTTCTCCCTGCCCAGTAGGTGGTGATATGCACAAAGAATGCGAATCACCAAAAACAAAAGAAGAACAAATTTGGAAGTGAACATGGAGGTTTATAGTAACAAATGACTTATATATTGATGTGTTTCTAACCCACATCTATCATATTGCTTCTGAAGATATAGATTTAACCATTGGAGTCTTATGGATGACTTTTATGCTGCTTTATGTGATTTTTGGACCTTCAAATATCAGGTTCCCATACACTTGCATTGTATGGACCAACATAGCTGAAATATTCTTCTAAAAGTCTTAGTTTGTGTTCAGCAGAAGAAAGTTATACACATTTGGGATGGCATGAGGGTGTGTAAATTAAGAGAGAATTTTTACTTTAGGGTGAGCTATCCCTTTAATGTTTGCATATACAGTAAACCTTAAGAGAAGTATTTTCAATTAAATAAAAATGTTTTTGTATAGCACTTTCACAATCAATATTATTCCAGAGCAGCTTTTCTGATACAACCCCCAGTGAGCTAACTAAAGGTTACAGCAAAATGTTCAAGAAATATTTTTTTATCACAAACATATACGCAGTTTATTTTTTAATATTATTTCTTATAGTTAAAAACTAGGGCTGTCAATAGAAGAAAATAATTACGATGAATGATTTTCAACCAGTCTTAAGAAAGCAGAACAAAACAGAAATAATGTCAAATTAAAACTTAAAAAAACAAAAAAATTCCCCATGGACCCCCTAGCACCCACTGGGGGTCCCCTGACCCCAGTTTAAACACCCCTGCTATAAACTGCACTATAATGATGTTAAAAAACAAAATTTAGCCAAATCGTTTTTCCTTCCGTTCAAGAGGATAAATAGTGTCTTCAGGGTATTAGTGCTTTTAGTAAATTGCATGTTTAAATACAAGGTAATTCAATATGTCCTTATTCTGGCACAACAAGATGAAGGTGATTATATGATCCAGCACTCACATTAATTTACAGCTATTAATATTGTTTCTATAGCCTGCAGGTTTTAAAAAAACCATCTTAGAAAACATTTTCTCCTTTGCAATGATTAATTTGGCTCTATATTGGGTGGTTGTGAAACAAATTATCTTGATCAGACTCTGTCCTTGTGCGAGAGGAGTTAAACTGAAATTTGAAGCGCTTCAGTGTGGCTCTTTGCCCTCGTTTCATCCTACAAGTGAATTAGCTCTCTGCAGTCATTTGCTGAATTCACCATGCTTTGGGGCACAGGGATGTGATCTAATGAGACTGGACAATGATCTTGTTTTCTGTTCACATCGATCAGGCCTTGACACATCATGAACCCCTTCTGTTTGAAACGAAAGCCCAAAAACATTGAGCACAGTAATCAAATGTTTGTTTTGGTACGTTTACATGAAAAAGCTTCCGTTAACATTTTTCCTCCTAGAAACAGTCTTTTGTACCTTTTCTTATTTGAATGACTATATACAGTAGTGGCCAAAAATATTGGCACCCTTGGTAAATATGAGCAAAGAAAAGGCTGTGAAAAAAAATCTGCATTGTTTGTCCTTTTGATCTTTCATTCAAAATATTCACAAAAATCTAACATTTTATTGAAGTAAAACAATTGAAAGAGGGGAAATATCTTATTATTAAATAAATATTTTTCTCCAAAACACGTTGGCCACAATTATTGTCACCCCTAGAAATTAAATTAAAAGTAAAAAATATATCTGAAGTATATTCCCATTCATATTTTACATTTTTTAGTACACCTGGGTGACTAGGAACATGAAATTGTTCAGCCATGACTTCCTGTTTCACAGGGGTATAAATATGAGGTAACACACAGGCCAAATTCCCGTAATCATCAATTACAGTGTTAGACTAAAGAATAGAGTTCTGATGTGCGGCAAAAGGTTGTTGAGCTTCACAAAATGGGAAGTGGCTATAAGAAAATAGCCAAAGCATTGAAAATGCCCATTTCCACCATCAGAACAATATTTAAAAAAGTTCCAATCAACTGGAGATCTTAAGAATTGGCCTAGAAGAGGACGTGTGTCTATATTGTCTCCACGCACAGTGAGGAGGATGTTCAAGTGGCCAAAGAATCTCCAAGTATCACAGCTGGAGAATTGCAGAAATTAGTTGGGTCTTGGGGTCAGAAAGTCTCATAAAAAATATCAGACATCACCACAAGTTGTTTGGGAGGGTTTCAAGAAAAAAAGCCTCTGCTCTCATCCAACAACAAACTCAAGAATCTTCAGTTTGCCAGACACTACTGGAACTTCAAATGCAACCGGGTTCTATGGTCAGATCAAACAAAAAAAAAAGAGCTTTTTGGCAGCAAACACCAGAGATGGGTTTGGCGTACACAGAGATGAAGTAGGTACCCAATGCCCACGGTTAAATGTGGTGCTGAATCTTTAATGTTGTGGGGCTGTTTTTCTGCCAGAGGTCCTGGATATCTAGTTTGGATACATGCCATCATGGACTCTATCAAATACCAACAGATAAAAAAAATCTAAACCTGACTGCCTCTGCCAGAAAGCTTAAAATGGGCCCTCGTTGGATCTTCCATCAGGACAGTGATCCAAACAAACATCAAAATCAACACAAAACTGGTTCACTGTCCACAAAATCAAGGTTCTGCCATGATCATCCCAGTCCTCTGACCTGAACCCCATAGAAAACCTGTGGGGTGAACTGAAGAGGAGAGTCCACCAACATGGACCTCTGAATTTGAAGGATCTGTAGAGATTCTGTATGGATGAATGGTCTCAGATCCCGTGCCATGTGTTCTCAAACCTCAATAGGCATTATAAGAGGAGACTCAGAGCTGTTATCTTGGCAAAGGGTGGTTGCAAAAAGTATTGAATAAAAGGGTGCCAATAATTATGGCCAATGCGTTTTGGAGACAAATATTTATTTAATAATAAGAGATTTCCCCTGTTTCAATTGTTTTACTTTAATTAAAGGTTAGATTTTTGTGAATTATTATTATTTTTTTTTTAATGAAAGCTCAAAATTACTACTGTATAATGATGGTATATGGTATAAATGATGGTATAAAATTAGAGAATTTATTAGGTATGTTTTAAAATATTTTAAGTATGAAAGGTATCAAAACTTGAAGCAAGTATTATAAAAAAGTGCAATATTTTTTAAATTAAAATGTTTTTTTCCTTTCCTTTAGAGATAGACTAATGAAATGAAGAAAGTTAGATTTTCTCAGTAACTTTGGACATTTTTCAAATATGCAAAGTTATTCAATAAATAAAATGTTTAATTTAAATGTAATTTGTACTTACCAGGCTCTGGTCAGATGTAAACATCAGATGTAAAACTGAAACCAATATTTAGACACCTGTTACCTGAAATAAAATGTAAGAGTTATAATTGAAATTAATCAGCAGTTTTTGTAAGTTTGTTTATTTGGCCAATTACATTATTTGGCTAATTACATTCAAATAGTTTTGTTTTCAAAAGTTAATGAGCAAGACTGTGATTTGATTGTTGGCATGTCAATGAGATGGAAAAAATATATTTAATAAAGATTGAGATAACCTGCTAAATTTGTAGGTTAAGTGTGCTAAAGGTCTAAATGAAAATGTTTTTTTTTTCTTTGCATAATTACGTAAAAGTACTTTGTATTTAGTTTCAGAAGTACAAGAACTTTACTAACCTGGTAAGAATGGATAGGCTCACATGTTCACTATAGAAACAGGTGCCATGAACCTGTTGATACAATACTTTGCACTCCAATATTGCTTTATAGTTTCAGTAATTTAACTGACAATAGTTTATTGTGCAGATAACTCTCCTCATAAATGATTGATTAATCTGAGTGATAAAGTTATCAATTTGTTAACGCACCTGCTTTTTATTACAGGACTGTCAAAAACACCATTACATAAAAATAGTTTAAGTCTCCCTTTTTGCACTTAAAGCCTTTGAGAAATCCATTGCTTACTCTTCCTGTCTCTCTTTCCGTGTTTTAACAGACATGCTCCAGCTTATCACCAACCAAGACATGGAGTTCGGAGGGCTGTTTGATCACGCTCCATTCCCCGCTCCCCCTGCCCCTACGCAGGAACTTTCAGGCCTGCCTCACTTCAGCCCCTCGTCTCCCCCACCCACCTCCTCCACGCCCACCATCACCTCCACCATCCTCAGCAGCAGCCCTCATCTGGATGCCCTGCTGGGCCCACCCATAACCCGCAGCTCTTCCATCCCAGACAAGGTGTTCCACCCTCCCACCTTTCAGCAGTCTCCGCTGGCCCAGGTGACATCCACCCCTGCAAACCCTACCACACTGCAGACCACGCAACCCAAAGCTCAGCCGGCTCCATCTCCCAGCCTCCATCCTTCCACCCCGGCTGGCAAGAGTCCAGCGTTCGGCTCCTCTCAGCAGGCTATCTTCAGCTCACCAACACCCCGAGCACCGCAGCAGCAGCAGCCTGTGGTCACTTACACCAAACAGAATGGCTACACCGGTGAGCTTGATCTTTTAACCTTACACAGCCAGACTTTTGACCATCGGCATGAAGTCTGGTGTACTATGCAGATTATTCTGGCTAAGAACCACCCACTGAAGGCCTGGGTATGCTTAGTTTTTCTGGGTTCCAGATTGGATTGCACCCAATCAATTGTTGACTGTGTTGCCTTTCAAAGTATACTCTTCTGACCACAAGCGAATACGAATGCGTTCGACGCATGGGCACTACGACTGCTTTGTGATATTCTTTTAGTACAGTCAACGGCAGGCGCATGCACCGACGCTGCGTACAGACGAGGACTGTGCACATGTCTAGAAAATCTGGGCTGCATGCGGACAGTCTGCGCAGACTGTGCTGATGATGAAATTTGTGTCACGCATACTGTGTGATTAGCAATGCGGAAAACCAAAGTATACTTCGGCTTTTAGACCGGAAGAGTCTGTCTGACCAACATGCAATGCGACCAACCACAGTTTGTATTGTATTTATGTTCAGTTTAGTGGCAGGTGAATCTGAAACAGTTGATACCACAATAATAGCCTGCCGTGGAAAAACGAATTCATGGTTTGGTGCAGCACTCTCTGCTAACCGTTGTAGAGGAATCACAGAAGACATTAGCGGAGGATGTATGTAGAGTTTGTGATCAGAATTTCTGTCAATCCAAAAGTATTAATTACTGATTATATCACAGACAGCAGATTACACAGCACATGGATATATAGTTTACTTGCTTCTAAGTATCTCCGACAAAACTCATAAAATGTCTTTAAAGGTTTGAGACCACTAGCTTTGCAATCTTTGGCAAAACCTGTGCACCCAAAAGTTGCGTAAAGATTGGAACTTAAGTATAAAAAGTATACAAATCTTTCATTTGTGCATAATGGAGGTGCCATAATCATAAAACTTCCGGAAGGATCTGCCAAAAATGTTAATTATACAGTGCATTCAGAAAGTATTCATGTTGAAGCCTTACGCTAAAATGCTAAAAATTATTATTTTTTTCACATTAATCTACACTCCATACCCCATAATGACAAAGCAAAAACCAGACTTTTGATAACTTTTCAAATTTATTAAAAAGAAAAAACTAAAATATCACATTGACATAAGAATTCAGACCCTTAACTCAGTACTTAGTTGAAGCATCTTTGGCAACTATTACAACCTCAGTTCTTTTTGGGGTATGATGTGACAAGCTTTGCACACCTGGATTTTGGGATTTCTGCCATTCTTCTGTGCAGATCCTCAAGCTCTGTCAGGTTGGATGGGGACCATCGGTGGACAGCCATTTTCAGGTCTCTCCAGAGATGTTCAATTGGGTTCAAGTCTGGGCTCTGACTGGGCCACTCAAGAACATTCACAGAGTTGTCCCTAAGCCACACTTGTGTTGTCTTGGCTGTGTGCTTAGGGTCATTGTCCTGTTGGAAGGTGAACCTTCGGCCAGTCTGAGGTCCTGAGCACTCTGGACCAGGTTTTATTAAGGATATCTCTGTATTTTGCTGCATTCAGCTTTCCTTCAACCCTGTGCAGTCCCCCAGTCCCTGCTGCTGAAAAACACCCCCACAGCATGATGCTAGCACCACCATGCTTTACCATTGGGATGGTATTGCGCAGGTGATGAGCGGTGCCTGGTTTCCTCCAGACAAGACACTTGGAATTGAGGCCAAACGGTTCAGTCTTCGTTTCATCAGACCAGAGAATCTTATTTCTCACAGTCTGAGAGTCTTTATGTGATTTTTATTTATTTATTTATTTATTTTTTATGTGTCTTTCACTGAGGAGAGGCTTCTGTCTGGCCACTCTGCCATAAAGCCCAGATCGGTGGAGTGTTGCAGTGATGGTTTTCCCTCTGCAAGTTTCTCCACACATGATCTCTGGAGCTCAACCAGAGTGACCATCGGGTTCTTGGTCACCTCTCTTACCAAGGCCCTTCTCCCCTGATTGCTCAGTTTGGCCGGGCGGCCAGCTCTAGGAAGAGTCCTGGTTGTTCCAACTTCTACCGTTTAAGAATTATGGAGGCCACTGTGCTCTTGGGAACCTTCAATGCAGCCAACATTTTTTTTTGTAGCATCCTCCAGATCTGTGCCTCGATACAATCATGTCTTTGAGTTCTGCAGGCAGTTCATTTGACCTCATGGCTTGGGTTTTGCTTTGTTATGCATTTTCAGCTGTGAGACCTTATATAGACAGGTTTGTGCCTTTCCAAATCATGTCCAATCAATTGAATTTGCCACAGGTGGACTTCAGTCAAAGTGTAGAAACATCTCAAAGATGATCCAGAGAAATGGGATGCACCTGCGCTAAATATTGAAAGTGTCAAAGCAAAGGGTCTGAATACATATGTCAATGTGATATTTCAGTTTTTTTCTTTTTAATAAATTTTCATTGTTAACAAAAATCTTTTTTTTTTTTTTTTTGCTTTGTCATTATGGGGTATGGAGTGTAGATTGATGTGAAAAAAAAATATTTAAAGAATTTTATCATAAGGCTGCAACATAACAAAATGTGAAAAAAAAATGAAGGGGTCTGAATACTTTCTGAATGCACTGTAAAACATTTTTTTTTTTTTTTAACCATGAATGCTTGATATTACATCTGCTGGCACTTAATCCCAGATGCAAGGGTTGCATATCATGCCTACCTTATAAACTATGGCAACACAGGCAATTCTCGTAGGGCATGGTATGTTGGGTATTTGTGAGAAGAAATCTTCTGAGCTTGTCTCAGCTTGTGTTTTATGCTCTCTGTTGTTGATGTTGGTTTTCAGTTAGTAATGGGAGTTTTTGGAGTTTCAGATTAGGAAGGAGAGAGAGTCGTCAAACTTTGTTTATGCAAGGGGTGTGCAGATTTTCATAGGTTTCTCATGAAAAAATTACGTAAAATTTTCCAACTAAATTGGGTTTTACAACCTGACATGAGCCATCTTTACACTGCAAAAGGTGGCACGTAAGTTGTTCAGAAGTTTGACATACAGTATACCAAGAAAAGGTGTATATTCACAGACTGTTTAGTGCTGCTGCTCAGAGGTGGCATAAATGCAAATACACAGTAATTGCATGAATAATGTTATCTTAATGTTTAGCTTAACTCGGCTATGTAAAGATGCGTATTTGGTATTCAATCTCTATTTCGGACCACCACAGCTCCATAGTTGCGATTTAAAACTTAAATTATTAACAGTATTAACATTTATCTCACCTGTATTACATGTATATTAAAAGTAGTATACACACTGACATAGTTTGGTATTCAATATCCAGTTGGATTGTGGAAGCTTCATAGGTGTTGTGTCTCATTCTTTTACAACAAAAATGTTACAGAATAATAGAGCAAACTTGAGAATAATGGTTGGGTCAAATGAACTAAGCAAAGCAGTATATTGCTTTACTTGTTAAGCAATTGCTATGCTAATCAAAGTATTGTGTTTCCAATTAGCATGCATTCAGCATGCTGGCATTCACTGTACTAGCTAGATAGGGCCCATCTACTTGAAGTAATTAAGTTGATCTTACATGGTAATTTTATGTTCAGTTAAATTTAGAGATACGTGCCATTAAAATATATAAGTTAGCTCACCCAGTATTTCAAGTTAAGAGCAATTAACATGCATGTGTTGAACAAAATAAAAATCTGGAAGTTCTGTTAACTTAAACGTGGGAGTTTATTAACTTAAAAAAATTATGTAACTGATTGCCTCACATTTTTTTAGTTCTTTTAACTTAATAGTGTTTACAGTGTTTAAGTATGATCCTTACATATTTGATTCAATAGCTGAATCAGATATATGCTGTTATGTTAGCATGTGTCTATGAAAAACTTTAGTCAGTAGATATAGTCAGAAACAAAATCTCACTCCTTTATCGGACACTAACTCTCTTTTTCTCCAGTTAAAGTGTATTAAGATTATTTATATTTTCTGTTGTGACATTGAGTAATGAGACAACTGCTAAATTGCATCACCTGATCACTGTCCAACCAATGATATGTCAGTACTGACATTTTGCTTCAGACAGCCCTGATATGAAGGTTTGTTATGAAACGAAAGACTGTGTTTGTTCAAGGTGCAGATTGTTGTGATGTCACTGTTTTCAGTCCTGGAAACCTAGTGACCTTTTGCCATATATTAAATGGTAGAGACCTCGTGCAGTGCTGCTCCACCCACATTCTTTGTATATTCTCTAATCGTTTCCCTTCCGTCTTATCGTTTCAAGGCTTAGGTAATGTCTCTAGGTCCAAGAGAGAATGCAGCATCACACTTGTGTAGATCAAAGTGCGGTCAGGTGACGTGAACAGTTTATTACTATTGCTAATGAATCTAAATCTCCTCTTTGGCATATCCGTGAATGTTTGCTCATTCATTGTGCGCGATCACAGCATTGTCAACAGAACAAGATTTCCTCAAGTGATAACAAAAGCAATTACGATTTTTGATTTGAAAAGATGTATTTGTTTGTTTGTTTTTTTTTTCTTGCCATTTCTTACCTCTCATGATCTTGCTGGTTCTTGCAGCAGTCAATCAGCAGAGCTCCCCTCAGCCAATCCCGAGTGTCCCCGCCTCTCCACAGAAAATTCAGCCAATGGCCATACAAGCTCAGGTGCAGTGCCTCTCGACTTCACCCATCCTGACCACCTCCACGCAGACCATCTCTTCTCAGGTTCAACAGGTTCCTGTAAGTGCTTTAATTTGAATCACTTTTGCACACATGCCAAATCATTCATATTTCGGATATGACTTTACATTACTTTTTTGTTTGCACTGACCCTTCTCTGTGTATTGCAGGTTTTGTTGCAGCCTCAGTTCATTAAGGCTGAGTCTCTCTTGCTCACCACTCTGAAGCCTGATGTAACCATGGTAACAACAGTAGCATCACCCTGCATCACATCGCTTGCTACATCCACAGCACCTGTCCAGAACACCTCACTGCAGGTACACAGAAGAAACACAGACACTTTATGTATTTTTGTTTGTTTGTTTGTTTTTTGTTTGATATATTTGTTTTGTTTTGTTTGTTTTGTTTTTGTTTGATTTGGTTTTATTTTTTGTTTTGGTTTGGTTTGTTTGTTTTTTTTGTTAGATTTGGTTTTATTTTTTTGTTTTGGTTTATTTTGTTTTGGTTTTGTTTGTTTTTGTTTGGTTTGTTTTTTGTTTGATTTGGGTTTATTTTTTTGTTTTGTTTTTTTATTTTTGTTTGGTTTAGTTTAGTTGTTTGGTTTATTTTTTGTTTGTTCCATTTAATTTTGTTTTGCAAAATTATTCAATAGTAACCAATAAGATATAATGTTTGAGTCAGGTGTCTGGAACTGGAAGTTTCATATATTTGGTCTCAGAATACAAGTAAAAATAGTACAATTTCTATATCACTGCGTTTCAGCAAGTGAAATTTGTCAAATGAATTTTATCTTGCATTAAAGCATGTGAATGATGGTGCTTTTTCACTCTGCTTTTGGTGCAAATGATCCTTTTGTCTGCTTCTTTGTTTTGGCTTTCAATGTGAACAGGCCGTCAAGTGTATAATTACTGGTTCTCGTCAAAGTTCAAGATATTCAATTTTAAAGTTACATTTAAACCTTGCTGAAATTAATAAAATAAAGTGACTGGAAATTTAAAACAGGGTCTCGCATTGAACTGTAGATTGCCCCTTTTTTGCTGTTGTCTTGCTTATAAGGCATATTTGAAGATCTGTTAAATCTTTTCTACACATCTGTTCTGTCTATCCATCTCTGTCTCAGGCTCTAATGAGTGGTGGCACCATCCTGACTACCGTTCCACTAGTAGTAGACACAGACAAACTGCCCATCAACCGCATCGCCATCAGTGGGAAACTAGGTAGTCTGCCGCACAAGGGCGAGAAACGCACGGCCCACAACGCCATCGAGAAACGCTACCGCTCTTCCATCAATGACAAGATCCTCGAGCTCAAAGATCTGGTGGCAGGAACTGAAGCTAAGGTTGGCCCCCATTGTCTTTGTCAAGACCTACTACTACGTAGGTCTGGTGCTCATTCACCTGAGAATATCCTTAATGACAGCGACTCTTCATTGAAATTAGTTTGAAAACTTTGACCAGATGATATGAGCTACCCAAACAAGCTCTTTTTTTCAGCCTTACCTGAAGCCAGTTTGAAGGGTCAAAAATGGTTTTGCTTTAAATGGAAGCTTCTCTCTTGTGCAGCTCAATAAGTCGGCAGTATTGAGGAAAGCCATTGACCACATTCGCTACCTTCAGCAGTCCAACCAAAAACTAAAGCAGGAGAACATGGCTCTCAAAATGTCCATCCAGAAGAATAGTAAGCTCATCCAGAGTTCCTTGCTATGCTTTAAAGTCAACATGAAATCAAAATTGACAGTTTACTTGCTTAATACATGTTCCTGGTCATATTGACCCCATTTACACCTGGTGTTAAGATACGTTCCAGGTGATCCGGTGATCGGATCACAAAAAACACATGAAGTTGTCAAAAATGCATGTGACAACATTGCATTTGAGGTGTAAACTCTAATCCGTCCTGATGCGTCCTGGACAGCAGTGAAGCGCCTCCCGCTCACCTGTCAATCAACCGCTGCACTATACAAAATTTTAAACTTTGCACTTTCGTGCAGCTTTTAAAAGAAATAACGGTCCGATCAGAAAAATGTGAAAAGCACATATAGCCTACCCTGTTTTACTGATAAACAATGTTAAGGCCATATTGAATGTGTGCCTCTGCCTGTTTAAGTAAGAGTCTGTGATACATGATTTATTTTGAGATTGCGTGGGTTTGTTTTGGTATGGGGATACGGTATTCATTTAATTTGATCAGGTCTTGAAAAATGTCTTAAGTCTTAAATTTGATTTTAAAAACTCTGCAGCAGCCCTGCTTTTTCTTGAATTTTTTTGTGGTTTATTGTCATACAGTAGCACACTAACCTAGTCATTGATGTATATCGTCACAGAGACCCTCCCCTCGAAATCCGAATACAAGTGTTGCATTTAAGCGACCAGATGTAAACAAGGTGATAATCTGACATGGTGAGAGGCAATCGTCTGTGTTCCACAATCTGCTATCTGGTCCTTGAATAATGTATAATTAAAAGAAACTAATTTGGACTTTTTTTTTATTTATTTTTTTTAATTTTCTGCAGACCCGTTTTGAAAACCCCTGTTCTGAAATCTTGCCAATAATTAACGCATAGAGGAAATAAAGGTTACAGTAAGGATAGATATTCAAGTCTGGCTCCAATCTGATTTGGAACGCCCAATTTAAATGATTCAATCAGTTCCTGTTGGATAAATTCAAATCTCGCCCTACGTTTTCTTTTCCCATTGAAGATTCAATCAGAAAAGCATCATATTATGGAAGTAAAATGGGTTGCGAATGCTGTTTCATGTTGACTTTAAACTTATTCCAAAATTATCTTGAATACCTGTACATAGAAATATGTTCCCAGAAAGCCATTTCTTTGCATTGACCTGTTGCTTTGCTGCCGCAGAGTCTCTGAAGGACCTTGTGACTATGGAAGTAGAAGTGAAACCAGAGATCCCCACCCCCCCAGCCTCAGATGCTGGTTCGCCCCAGTCCAGCGGACCCTACTCCCACCACGGCAGCGACTCAGAACCGGACAGCCCAATGGAAGAAGACAGCAAGGTGGGCTGATACCAGCTGAACCCTAGAGCTACTGTTATGAAATTATTTGGTTTTGGTCATGATGTAATTGTTTGCTTGTGGTTTAAGAAAAATGTAGATTATTCAATTGTTTGATTGTTAACTCAGGTTAACTTTTGCCATCTCTCTTTCTATTAGCCTATGGTTGACAGGGCTGGAGGAATGTTGGACCGCTCTCGCATGGCTCTGTGTGCTTTTACCCTCCTCTTCCTCTCCTTTAACCCGCTGGCCTCTCTGCTGTGTGGGGGCTGGAGCAGCTCTGGAGCGTCTGTCTCAGGACATGCAGGAGGCAGAACAATGCTGACAGTGCAGGAAACAGGTGCTGATACTCTTACGTCACCTAGTGAGAGATTTAAGTAAAGGCAACAGTCAGTCAGCACCCACTTTGTTTTAATGGCCTTGGCTCCGGAAGTATTTTTCCCCATCCCCCAAGGAAAATTACAAAGACAAAACTTGTTTTTCTTTAAAATAATGTTCACTGATGAATTATACACAAACAACAAGACCAGGGACATGTATTAAGAAATTTCATAGGATCAGTTTAGGTGTTATATTGACTTCAAAATCTAACTCTCTTGAATTGTTTAATAATCAAATCTTGTATGTTTTTTGTGTGTCCAGCAGAGTCATGGGGTTGGATGGACTGGATGTTGCCCACTTTACTGGTGTGGTTGTTAAACGGTGTTCTGGTTGCTGGAGTTCTGATCAGACTGCTAGTGTATGGAGAACCAGTGACCAGACCCCACTCAGAATCATCTGTCCTCTTCTGGAGACACCGCAAACAGGCAGACCTGGACCTAGCCAGGGTAAAAGCACACTCGCAGCCACAAAACTCATCAAATCCCATTGCATTAAATGTGTGATTTTCTCTCATTTTCTTGTGTTATATCCTCAGGGAGACTTTGCTCAGGCCTCTCAGAACCTCTGGACGTGTCTCAAAGCTCTCGGTCGTCCTCTGCCCACCTCTCAGCTGGATTTGACCTGTGCTGTGCTGTGGTCCGCTCTGCGTCTGTGTTTGCAGAGACTGTGGGTGGGTCGCTGGCTAGCCAGCCGAGCTGGAGCCCTCCGTGCAAATCGCATGCTACAGGAGGATGCCCGCAAGAGCTGCCGTGATGCTGCCTTGGTCTACCACCGTCTACATCAGCTCCACATGACTGGTGAGTAGGGCTGGGGGATACAGATAAAAAAAATGAGGATGTCGATTTAACACAAATTAAGTGTGATAAATTATGTAAGAAAAAAAATAATTCAGTTAATCAAGCATAAATTCTTTAATAAAAACAGACAATAAAAGCTAAGGATGTCGATTTAATGCTTGCATTTAGTGTGATTAATTATATGAAAAATAAAAGTCACAATTTTATGCAATTAATCATGCCCCCTGACTATACGAAAATTCTGTAATAAAAACTAACAATAAAAACTAAGGATGTCAACTTAACACGTACATTTTGTATTATTAATTAAATAAAAAAATAACATGTAAAAACAATTAATGCAATTAATTATGACCCCTGACTATAAATAAATTCTGTAATAAAAAAACAATAAAAACTAAGGATGTCAACTTTACACATTAATTTAGTATGATTAATAATAATTTAAAAAAAAACCGTAAAAACAATTAATGCAATTTATCATGCCCCCTTAATATAAATAACATTCTGTAATAAAACAAATGATAAAAACTAAGGATTTAAAGTTTTAATTTTGTATTATAAAAAAAAAAAAAAAAATGCGTAAAAACAATTAACACAATTAATTACGCCCCCTGACTATAAATAAATTCTGTAATAAAAAACAATCAAAACCAGGGATGTCAATTTAACATGTTAATTTAGTATGATTCATTATTTTTTTTAAATCACGTAAAAACTAAAGCAATTAATAATGCCCCCAACTATAAATAATTTTTTCTTTTTTAAAAATGCGTAAAAACAATTTACACAGTTAATTATGCCCCCTGAGTATAAATAATGTAATAAAACAAACAATAAAAACGAAGGATGCCGATTTAACGTGTTTATTTAGTATGATTAATTATATAAAAAAAATAACGCAATCGATTATGCCCCCCTGACTAAAAATAAATTCTGTAATAAAGCAAACAATAAAAAATAAGTATGTTGACAATGCTTAAATGTATTATGATTAATTATATAAAAGATGCCTCATGACTATAAATAAATTTTTTAATAAAACAAACAATAAAAACTAAAGATGTCAACAACATGTAAATTAAGTATGATCAATTATATAGAAGAAAACACGTAAAACAATTTTTTGTGTAATTAATCGAGCCCCCTGAGTCAACCTAAATTTTGCAATAAAATACAAAATGAAGGATGTTGATTTAACGCATAAATTTAGTATAATTAAACGTAAAAAAATAACATGTAAAAACATTAACTAAATAAATGCCTCTGATTATACATAAATTCTGTAATAAAAAAAAAAATAAAAACTAAGGATGTCAATTTAATGTGCATATTTATTATGATTAGTTATATAAAAAATTAACACATTAAAAAAATTTATGCAATTAATCGTGTCCCCTGACTTTACTTAATTTCTGTAATAAAACAAACAATATTTTGATTTCTTAAGACACTTGGTATTGTATAATCAGTGCATTACTTCTCTGCCACAATAATGTCTTTGGATTACCTGAATTATTATATTAGGCCTTATATGTAGTTATTTGAATTATTATGTATTGAATTATCTGTATTTGGGGGCCTTTCAGCAAATATTGATATGCTATTTGCATATCTTTATGCTTAATATTTATGTGTTTGCCCTGAAATGGTTTAAAAGGTGTAATTTTGATTTTATTTATTTATTGTATTAGAGGAACACATTATTTTCGATAAAACAGCCAGTTAGATACACGTCTAATACAATATTAAAATCTCTCTAAATACATTTTTGCGGACTGTGTGTGGCATACAGTATATGCCACATTAGATGTCTCTTTGAGCCGGCGTTAGTCTACAAAGTATTTAACTTAATACTATTATTAGAAGTAACATAATGTTCTCCAACACTGCATGACTGGTGCAAAAATATGAGAACCTACCTTTCTGAGATGAAACACAGTGTTGGGCTGTCATGTTTGTATGATTCATGTCTGATTTGTACATGATGTGGATGTGAGTGCAGGCAAGCTTGGTGGCAGCCATCTTTCTGCGATCCACATGGCTCTGAGTGCGCTCAATCTGGCAGAATGTGCAGTAGACTGTCTCCCTGTTGCCACACTGGCAGAAATCTATGTGTCTGCAGCCCTCCGAGTCAAAACCAGCCTACCCCGTCTGCTTCACTTCACCACTGTGAGTACGATGCTTTTAAATGCTACCTACATAGGCAGCTTACTAGGTTTTGGAACAGCGCCACAGTCTCTTTCTTCATCTTGTGCAGCTATTTGAATGCTGCTTGCGAAATTGCTCTCATTATTGTTGATTATGTATCTGTATTTTGTTTCCGTAGTACATATGATGAGTGGAGATGTGACTTTTCTTTTCTCTGTCTGCGTATCCATGTAGCGAGTATTCTTGAGCAGCGCTCGACAGGCCTGTCTCTCGCCCAGTGGCAGTGTTCCTCCGGCTATGCAGTGGTTGTGTCACCCTCTTGGTCATCGCTTCTTTGTGGATGGAGACTGGTCCATACGCAGCACTCCTAAAGAGAGCATTTATAGCCAGGCAGGAAACTCAGGTCAGGACCAAATCACAACAGGACTATTAAAGGCTTCAGTTTGTGAGAGCTCAAAGGATTTTTGTATTAATGTGCTGCTAATAGCGATTCCCTCCGTACCCTTTATCTCTGTCTTTTCTTTGTCTGAAGTTGACCCGCTGGCTCAGGTGACCCAGGCGTTCCGTGAGCACCTTTTGGAGAAGGCCTTGTACTGTGTGGCACAGCCGCAGGGTGACAACACCCTCACTGATGGGGACGGGTGAGTACTTAATTCTCAGTGCTAGTTTACACAGAATTAAATGTAGGCTACAGTAGGAAACTGGCCTATTTAAGCGTTCATCGCATCAGTCTGCTTAGGCTGATATTGGAAGCAGATAATACAATTCAAACAGTAAACGAGTTCTATGCCGGGTTTCAAAATTACATGGTTAACCATCTTTACTGAACATTAAAATGTTTTGTTTTGCTGGATTTAATTTCAAGTGTGCAAAATTCTCCATCAGAGCATTAGTGTGAAAACTGTTTAAACAAAAAACAGCAAAGCAATATATATGTACACCGATCAGCCACAACATTAAAATCACCTGCCTAATATTGTGTAGGTCCCCTTGTGCCGCCAAAACAACACCAGCCTGCATCTCAGAATAGCATTCTGACATGATATTCTTCTCACCACAATTGTACAGAGCGGTTATCTGAGTTACTGTAGACTTTGTCAGTTCAAACCAGTCTGGCCATTCTCTGTTGAACTCTCTCATCAACAAGGTATTTCTGTCCACAGAACTGCCACTCACTGGATGTTTTTTGTTTTTGGCACCATTTGGAGTCAATTCTAGGCTGTTGTGTGTGAAAATCCAAGGAGATCAGCAGTTACAGAAATACTCAAACCAGCCCATCTAAAAAAAAAAAAAAAAGGAAAAAAAAAAAAGAGTAATCGATTACTTGAAATTTAGAATTTAAGTTCAACCTTTGAACCTTATTTAAAAATGAGCATTATGCTACTACTTGTTGTAGACAACAAGATCTAGATTCAAAAATAAAAGAAACAACATTTGCACTCACACATAGAAACATACATTCCAAGTCTTCTGAAGTGATGCAGTCACTTTAAATAATGGCAGAATTTTATTTTTGGGAGAACTAACGGCAAGATTTAGGGGAGAGAAGCTGTTTTAATGTGGCTCACAGCAGACAAAAGCACACACGCACACACAATAAAAAAGATATCGATTTGCAATACTGGAGTAGTGTTTTTAGTCGAATATTTAAAGCTGAATGAGTACTCGATTAATCAATTACTTGTGCACATCCCTAGTGTTCATCCTAAAAACATGTTAAATGGAAGAAAACGTTTGTGTGTCCAAGTATGATGCTTGTATTACACAAGTAAGCCATATTAATGTACCTCAGTGAGGACAAAACTGTCCACTTCTCAACACTCAACTGTCCATTTTGTCAACTGACAGTGTTTGTTATGCTCATTACCTTGTGACAAAAATTCATTACCTTGTGACAGTGTTTGTCATGCTCATTACCTTTTTTTGGGGGTCAGATTTAGCCATAAAAACTGTCCAAATTGGTCAGATTTGCCTAAATAGTCATTTTTAAAAATAGTTCAGTTTTCAAGTGTATCATTTTGTAAATGTATTTGTGATCCAATAAATATATTTTAAAAAATTACTGGTAGAACTTTACAATAATCTTATATGTTAAAGGTGCACTCAGTAATTGTTTCCTCATTAAAAAAAGTTGAACCCCTAAAGACATGAGTTGTAATTTTGCAATATATGTAGAAAATCATGATCACTCACATTAAAATGAAGACTCCAGTCATATCAGTAACCTTATAAAAGCTGTTTTATTCTACATGGAGAGGGTCCGCACATGGGGGCTGCCATGTTTGAATCACATGACCAGCTGAATACTACTCACTGAATCTCAGTAACCGTCCTGTTATAGGACACTTCACTCATTGATTAAAGTAATCATGCCTGACTGTGAATACTACATTTCTACAATGACATCTGAAACTGAAAACTATTGATTTGAAATGATGCTGCATCCAAACCACTAGGTGTCAGTGTAAGTCCAAGATGACACAAAGACAAAAGTTACTGAGTGCACCTTTAATATTAGAAAATGGATTAGGTAACATAAACCTTGAAGAAATAATTTTTACAGCATTTATTAAGCTTGGGTAATGTTAATTTATAAATATACTATTATTCATTGTTAGTTCATGTTAGTTCATAATACATTACCTAATGTTAGCGTATGCAACCTTTAATTTTAAAAATGTATTATGTTTAAATTAACCAAGATTAACCTCCTGAGACCCGAGCTTTCCATTTCCCTTTTTGATTTGTAACTAGTAACACCTAATAAACAAGCAAAAAAAAAAAAAAAAAGTCGTTTCTAGAGCAAATAGATTTCCTAAAAATGAATGCACACATATGTGGACAGTGAGACTAAGTTGTGGAATTTTAAATAACACTAAGCTATAGGAAGTCAGATTTTTTTCCTCAAATTATTTATTGTTTCCAGGAGTGTTGGTTATTCATGTTTTTGAGACGTTACAGACATTACATCAGAAATGAGCATAATTCATTCTGATTCAAAGTAATGTCCAGCATCATCCAATCACTGCCAACCATGTTAAAATAAAATTATACATTTACAAATTCTGAATGTATGTACTGAATATCGTTATCACATGTCTGCCAAACATCATCTGCAGCCTGAAACTGAACTTTTGGTCAGATTTTAGGATTAATTGCACTATAGGATGCTCCTTTGCTCCCTGTTTAGTGAATGACTTAACCTCCAGTGTGCTATCTGTCTGCATTGGTCTCAGAACAGTTTGAAATGTACCTTATTTTCATCCTAACTCCATATAAAACCTCTGAAAGCAACATTTTCCAGCTTTTGGATAAATCTATTGATTCTCAATGTGATAATGCACAGTAAATATAGGATATTTTAAATGGGAATGAGCTAATAGTCCACTATAGTGTACACTGTGTTTAACATATTATATAACATAAATATATTTATTAGATTATGAATAAATATATTGTACTTAAATTGAATAAATAAATCAAAATTAATGGTTGTTAAATCTTAAATACTTTTTTTTTTTTTTTTATCTTATTTTTTGTAATGATTTTACATTCTGTTCCCCTTACACTGCAGTAATTTTTGAATGCATCTTATGAGTGTTTTTTGCTGTTTTGACAGAGAATACTCTGATGCTCTAGAATACCTGCAGTTACTCACAAGCGCATCAGACGCAGCAGGAGCCACAACGCAGTCCTTCGCCATCGGATCCAACATGGCCACTGTTACAGGTCAGTTGCACTTTCTTTCAGTTAGCTTAAGTTTTGACCCTGGACTCCTGAAATCTTGGTTCAAATGATCTGTATCAGAGCATAAAAAAACATCGGTTACAGCAGAGCAGGGAAGCACTGCTGCATGGTGTTTATAAAGCACTAATTTAGTTTTCATTGTGGCTTTCTGTTCAGGTCAGTACATTTCAAATCACACTGTGTTCATCTCCGCATGTTTTCATTGAAACAGATGTTAGTCAGGGTGATTGAAGGACAGTTTGTGTGTGATCATGATTGTGTCCTTGACCTCCAGGCTGTGACCCTCACTCCAAATGGTGGTCGTCAGTTGCCGTGGTGATCATTAATTGGCTCCAGGGAGATGATGTGGCGGCCGAGAGACTCTACCCAGCGGTGGAACACCTACCACACAGTCTTCAGTCCGCAGAGTGAGTGATGCACACAAATACACACCGGACACTCTACGGCAGTTGTCCAGGAAACTTCAATAATGGAGGCCTGTGTTATTGAAACAAAAAGACTCTGTGATGGCCACACACTCAAATGCAACAGCCTGCCTTTCTCCAGCCTTATTTGCTTTCAAGAATATTATTTCCAGAAGTAAATAAAGATCAAACCAGATGAAAAGAGATTGCGTGAGTTGTCAGACCTTCTGATCAGAGTGACTCTTCCTGTGGAACCACTTCAGCCCGTTTTATCTTTTGGCTCGCTGTCCGGGAACTCTCCTTCGTTTGATGTGCTTTTTGTGTTGCTTTATTGCTGTTAGCTTGGTCTGTGCTCAGTACATCCTGTTTGTGTTGCAGGAGTCCGCTGCCCAAAGCCTGTCTCAACACTTTTAAAGCTGTGCGCTCGCTGCTGGCTAAACCAGAGAACTACCAGCTCAGCCTCAGTTACTGTGAGAAAGCCAGCTGCCTCTTTAGAGACAGCCTCAATCTCAACCCACATTGCAACACCAACACTCTAGACAAGGTACATGCACATATTTTACGTGTTTGTCAAAAGTTTGAAAACACCTACTCATTTTTTATTATTTCTATTTTCCATTTTTTAGAATAATAGAAAAGTCGTAAAGATTGGTGTGGTAGTGTAAACATTAAGCTACATAGTAAGTACATCGAGATCAACTTTGTCAGTTCTAATCTCATTATTATGTAAAACTCAGTTTAGGTGTTTGCGATACGAGGCAGGTGTGTGTTGAATCTTGGACGGGGCTGTAGTGCATTGTAGTTGCATTGCATGTGCCTTGAGTTGTGCAATGTTCCTGCAGTGCAGTACAGAGCTGAGCCGCAGTGCCTCTGTTACACACACATTGTGTTTTATTTACATGATCCCTAAGAGGACATACAAAGTTTATATATTTTAAGAAAGTGTTTTATTTTGTATTGTAAATAGATTCAAATAATTAATCTCAAATAACATGTCATGAGCTTTTTCAACATCAAGATTTTAGGTGAATGTGTTTTTGCAGTTGACCTCAGTAGTCCTGTGATGTGACAGATGAATTTTTAAAAGTACAAATATTTGAAGTCATGTGACGCCATGTGGGGATCAGACGTGTGAACGGCGAGCTCTGCGCACTTTGCTAGTTTTAATACTTTTAATGACATAAACCGGTGAGATTCGATACACTCTGTTCCATAACTGTTCTAGGGGGACTATATGTCAAAGAATTCAAAATCCTCGGGCTCTGGAGGCATTAAAAGGCACTTACGTGCTTAAACTGACACCCCCGAGCAGGCTGCAAGCCTGGAAGTCGATTTAGTCGGGGAGATGCTGAACATGTCGACAATGCTGACGAAGGTCGTTGCTGACTTAGAGGATCTTGCTGTGATACGTTGATCGATCACTGCCATGGAGGCAAAGTTCACTGATGTGGTTACAAGAGTGGGGGGTGTCGAGAAACGGATTCATTACCTGGAGTCATTGGAGAGTATTTCTTGCAAGTGATTTGAGTGAGTAAGCCATTTGTTCGCACTCATGTTGCAGCCAAGTGAACCGGCTCACTGAACATTTGCTTGACTGTTGAGGAATCTGCGCGCTTTCTGTGCTGGTTCCGCCTATTGGCTGGAGTTTATTTTGTAGAGTGTCACACCTTCAGGACAGTTTTATGGATGAATCTACACACTCTTTGTGCGTATTCCGCCTATTGGCTGAAGTTTGTTTCATGGAGTATTTCTTGCTGTGCAATTTTGTCTCACAACATTTGTATAGAAATGCCGGACTTGACAGCAAGGCTGTCACGGGGGTTCTTGTAGGCGTGCTTGGACTGTTTGAGTTTGGAGGGATGGACACCAGTTGGCGCTGTCATGCACGGTTTTAATGCGCATGTTTTTCTTTTTTCAGTTTTTTTGTTTTGTTCTAGGGGATGTTCGGGTTTGATTGTTGCACTAATGTTGGAATGTGGTTGTTATAATCGTTTTTGACACACAATCTATTTTTTCTTATATGTCAAAATGTCAAATGTTAGTATAAGTGGATTGTCTCTCTCCACATGGAATGTGAATGGGTTGGGGCACCCCATAAAAAGAAGGAAGGTTATTTCTCTTCTTAAACATAAGAAATATGATATAGTGTTTCTTCAAGAAACGCACCTTTCTCCACAGGAAACGTAAAAATTTGGGAGGATATGGGGTGGGCATGTTTTCGATAGTGCTGGCTCGAGTAAGAGCAGGGAAATCATTACACTGATAAGTAAACATCTACAATTCAAATGTCTCAATCAGATTAAAGATAAATTAGGAAGAGTCGTTATTGTTTTAGCTGAAATTCAGGGGCAAAGTCTTATTTTGGCTAATATTTATGCACCTAACATTGATGATCAGGGCTTTTTTATAGATCTTGAAGGGATGTTGCAAGTCGCTGGCACCCCTCATGATATAATATTGGGAGGAGACTTTAATCTTTTGATGGACTCAGTCCTTGATCAGTGAAGCAAAAGTGTGCAAGCCCCCTAGAGCAACACTGACGCTTCACAGGATGTGTACAAATCTTGGTCTTACAGAAATTTGGAGACTTTTAAACCCATCTGGGAGGGACTACACATTTTTTCATCAGTCCATAAGATTTAATCTAGAAAATATATATATATTATTTATTTATTTTTTTATTTTTTTTTTCATCTGTTGTTGATTGCTCAGTTGGAAACATTTTAGTCTCAGATCACACCCTGGTGAGTTTAGAGAAAAGGAAATCATATAGTTGGTGCTTTAATGTGTCCCTTTTGTAAAATCCTGATTTCCAACAAATGTTAAAGACTGAAATCAATGTTTATATGGAGACCAACTGGTCCTCGGTATCCTCTGTGGGCGTGGCTTGGGAGGCGGTTCTTAGGGGTCGGATCATACAGTATGCCTCATTAACCAAAATATTCAAAGCACGAGAACTCGTGGAGTTGGAAGAGAATATTAAAAGTGCCGAGGCAGAGCTGAAGTGCTGAATGTCGTCTAATGGCCTCAGGGAACTGACCTGATTGAAATACAGATATAATACTATTTTGTCATGGAAGGTGGAGTTTTGGCCGTTCAGGGCAAGACAGTCGTATTTTGAGTCGGGGGACAAAGCAGGGAGATTTTGGCTAGATCTATAAAGCAGAGAGTCTTTTTCTACCATTCCCTCAGTGAAATCTGCTGGTGGTGAAATATTTACTTCGGCCATTGATATTAATAATGCCTTTAAAGAGTTCTATCTTGATCTCTATAGTTCCACGTCTTCGTCTACTGATGAAGATATTAGAAACTTTTTGGAACCATTAGATCTTCCTAAACTGACAACTGAGCAAAAAAACTCTCTTGATTCTGAGATAACCTTGGAGGAGCTTGAAGAGGTAAATAAGGCCTTACCTACAGTCAAGGCTCCGGGACCAGATGGCTTTGCTGTTGAATTTTTTAGATCTTATGCTACGGAACTGACTCCACTTTTGTTAGAAATTTAAACGGAATCATTAAAGAATGGAAAGCTTCCGCCAACCATGACACAAGCCCAGATCAGTCTGATTCTTAAAAAGGACAAAGATCCAAGTGAGTGTAAGAGTTACCGTCCAATTTCCCTGATCCAGCTAGATGTTAAAATATTGTCAAAAATTTTGGCTAACAGATTAAGTAAAATTATGACATCTCTTCTACATATAGATCAGGTGGCGTTTATTTGGGGCCGTAACTCTTCTGATAACATCAGGCGTTTCATCAGTATCATGTGGTCAGTGGCGAATGATCAGATTCTGGTCGCTGCCGTCTCACTTGACATTTAAAGGCATTTGATGTGGTAGAATGGGATTATCTTTTTAAGATTTTGGAAATGTATGGGTTCGGCAATACTTTCATTGGATGGATTAAGTTACTTTATAGACACCCGATAGCAGCGGTTCAAACGAATGGATTAATTTCAGATTATTTTATTCTGGATAGGGGCACCCGGCAGGTGGAAACATTAGCAGCCGCGATACGAAAGGATGATGATTTCCCAGGGGTGGTGGCAGGAGGTGTGGCGCATAAGCTTTTGCTTTACGCTGATGATATTTCATTATTTGTCTCCGACCCTTCTAGATCTATGCCTTGCCTCCACAGAATTATTAATTCCTTTTCTAAATTCTCAAGATACAGAGTGAACTGGTCTAAATCCTAAACTTTTGCTCTGACAGCATATTGCACTGTAACGGCTTTTCAACCAGGCGCCTTCCAGTGGCCCAAACAGGGCATTAAGTATTTGGACATTTTATTTCCAACAAATTTGAGTGAATTAGTTTTGACCCTTTATTAAAAAGGTTTTCGAGTGATGTGGGCAGGTGGGCTTCATTACGTTTATCTATGACTGGGAAGGTTAATGTTATAAAAATGAATTGTATTCCAAAATTCAACTACCTACTACATTCTCTCCCCATTGAAGTTCCCCTCTTTTATTTTAAACAATTTAATAGTATAGCTAAATCCTAAATTTGGAATGGTAAACGCCCTCTGTTGAAAATCCCAGGAGATCAGCAGTTACAGAAATACTCAAACCAGCCCATCTGGCACCAACAATCATGCCATGCTCCAAATCACTGAGATCACATTTTTTCCTCATTCTGATGGTTGATGTGAACATTAACTGAAGCTTCTGACCTGTATCTACATGATTTTATGCACTGCACTGCTGCCACACGATTGGTTGATTAGATATTCGCATGGATGATTGTTGGTGTCAGACGGGCTGGTTTGAGTATTTCTGTAACTGCTGATCTCCTGGGATTTTCACGCACAACAGTCTCTAGAATTTACTCTGAATGGTGCCAAAAACAAAAAACATCCAGTGAGGGGCAGTTCTGTGGACGGAAATACCTTGTTGATGAGAGAGGTCAACAGAGAATGGCCAGACTGGTTTGAACTGACAAAGTCTACGGTAACTCAGATAACCGCTCTGTACAATTGTGATGAGAAGAATATCATCTCAGAATACTATTCTGAGATGAGGGTTGGCGCTGTGATGGCGGCACGAGGGGGACCCACACAATATTAGGCAGGTGGTTTTAATGTTGTGGCTGATCTGTGTGTGTGTGTGTGTGTGTGTATATACAGGTGCATCTCAATAAATTAGAATGTCGTGGAAAAGTTCATTTATTTCAGTAATTCAACTCAAATTGTGAAACTTGTGTATTAAATAAATTCAATGCACACAGACTGAAGTAGTTTAAGTCTTTGGTTCTTTTAATTGTGATGATTTTGGCTCACATTTAACAAAAACCCACCAATTCACTATCTCAAAAAATTAGAATATGGTGACATGCCAATCAGCTAATCAACTCAAAACACCTGCAAAGGTTTCCTGAGCCTTCAAAATGGTCTCTCAGTTTGGTTCACTAGGCTACACAATCATGGGGAAGACTGCTGATCTGACAGTTGTCCAGAAGACAATCATTGACACCCTTCACAAGGAGGGTAAGCCACAAACATTCATTGTCAAAGAAGCTGGCTGTTCACAGAGTGCTGTATCCAAGCATGTTAACAGAAAGTTGAGTGGAAGGAAAAAGTGTGGAAGAAAAAGATGCACAACCAACCGAGAGAACCGCAGCCTTATGATTGTCAAGCAAAATCGATTCAAGAATTTGGGTGAACTTCACAAGGAATGGACTGAGGCTGGGGTCAAGGCATCAAGAGCCACCACACACAGACATGTCAAGGAATTTGGCTACAGTTGTCGTATTCCTCTTGTTAAGCCACTCCTGAACCACAGACAACGTCAGAGGCGTCTTACCTGGGCTAAGGAGAAGAAGAACTGGACTGTTTCCCAGTGGTCCAAAGTCCTCTTTTCAGATGAGAGCAAGTTTTGTATTTCATTTGGAAACCAAGGTCCTAGAGTCTGGAGGAAGGGTGGAGAAGCTCATAGCCCAAGTTGCTTGAAGTCCAGTGTTAAGTTTCCACAGTCTGTGATGATTTGGGGTGCAATGTCATGTGCTGGTGTTGGTCCATTGTGTTTTTTGAAAACCAAAGTCACTGCACCCGTTTACCAAGAAATTTTGGAGCACTTCATGCTTCCTTCTGCTGACCAGCTTTTTAAAGATGCTGATTTCATTTTCCAGCAGGATTTGGCACCTGCCCACACTGCCAAAAGCACCAAAAGTTGGTTAAATGACCATGGTGTTGGTGTGCTTGACTGGCCAGCAAACTCACCAGACCTGAACCCCATAGAGAATCTATGGGGTATTGTCAAGAGGAAAATGAGAAACAAGAGACCAAAAAATGCAGATGAGCTGAAGGCCACTGTCAAAGAAACTTGGGCTTCCATACCACCTCAGCAGTGCCACAAACTGATCACCTCCATGCCACGCCAAATTGAGGCAGTAATTAAAGCAAAAGGAGCCCCTACCAAGTACTGAGTACATATACAGTAAATGAACATACTTTCCAGAAGGCCAACAATTCACTAAAAATGTTTTTTTTATTGGTCTTATGATGTATTCTAATTTTTTGAGATAGTGAATTGGTGGGTTTTTGTTAAATGTGAGCCAAAATCATCACAATTAAAAGAACCAAAGACTTAAACTACTTCAGTCTGTGTGCATTGAATTTATTTAATACACGAGTTTCACAATTTGAGTTGAATTACTGAAATAAATGAACTTTTCCACGACATTCTAATTTATTGAGATGCACCTGTATATATATTATAAAAAATAATATTCAGATAATTAAAATGCATTACATTATTTTGGCTGATGAGTTAAGCATTGATAAGACAATACAGAAAGTGGGTTTAGAATCCAGTGCATTGTTTATTTCCATATTATTGAATGAAAGACAATCATTGGCCTACAGTTCACAGCAATCTATTTTGCAATTGAATTTGACAGTCTGAGATTTATTATGAGGGCTTGTCTAAGGACGCCTCAGTGTACACCTGTGTCAGACGGATGCTTTTGGAGTGTCTCACTTTGTTTGCGTTACGTCGTAAACGTACTGTTTTTAGGTCGTTGTGTCAAGTTAAACGTACTTTAGTACTTGGGGATCTCAAGATGTGTTTTCTAAGTTTGAATTTGCACTCCATCAAGCTATGTTTTGAACGCAAGAACACGTGCTCGTGTTGTGCTGTCTGCTGAAGGTTTGGTTTGTTCTCTGTAAAAGCTGCGCGTTTCCTATACAGCTGAAGTTTCGCTTACCGCCCCCTTGAGAAAACAGGTGGTACTTCAAGCTTGAAATGCTCAGGAATCTTCCTTATCACAGTCCGGGGATATGATTAATTGCGTAAAAAAAATTTGAACGCCTTATTTTTTTATATAATTAATCGCAATGGTTGCATGATTACTGATTTTTAATTAGTCAAGTCGAATTCAGCTTGTCATGACATCATTTGTTCGATTCATTAAAGGGATAGTTCACCCAAAAATGAAAATTCTCATCATTTACTCACCCTCATGCCATCCCAGATCTATATGACTTTCTTTCTTCAGCAGAACACAAATTAAGATTTTTGGAAGAATATTTCAGCTCTGTACATCCAAACTATTCAAGTGAAGGGTTGCCAGAACTTTGAAGCTCCAAAAAGCACATAAAGGCAGCATAAAAGTAATCCATATGAATCCAGTGGTTTAATCAATGTCTTCTGAAGCCATACGATCGCTTTGGGTGAGAAACAGATCAATATTTTAGTCCTTTTCACTATAATTGTTTACTTCTAGTGGATCTCCAAGACTCGTACATGAGAGGACCGAGTTCACGCAGCCTCTTGTAAGCACGTTGGCGTGTTCACGCAAGAACTGAGCGATACAACCAGAAGTGCAGCTCGGTTTATGTATACAAGAGAACGCTGTTCACAGGCTTAATTGTGTTTGCTTTCATTTGACGTATATTGTTTACATCTTGTGGCTATACTTTTGAAATGGTGTGTATTTTTATGTTTATGGACTGGCCCCATTCACTTCCATTGTACGTGCCTCACTATAACCGCATTTTTTTCTTTTTTACATAAAGGATGAATTTTTTAAAGGATGAAATAATTTTTGTGGTAATCAACATTATGCCACAAAATGCTGTCGATTGAGCTTAACTTGTATTATTCCTTTAATACAAATGCTTTCAGAATGAAACTATATCGAATTAGGTAAATGAAGTAATATAAATTGTTAACTTGTTAACTAAGCAGTTCTAGTTTTATTACAACAGATTTATTTTCCTCTTTTCATCTGGTCTCTTCTGTGCTGTACAGTTCCGTCTGTATCTCACACACACGGATGTTATTTGTGCCCTCAAAGAAAATTATCTTGAGGATTTTCTTTTAGAGTGGCACACAGTCTCATCTCATACTGCTCTTTGTTTCTCTGCTATAGCTGGTGCAGTTGCTGCTGTGTGATCTGTTGTTGGTGACGCGCACTAATGTGTGGAGGGAGCAGCAGGTGGCGTCACAGCAGAGCTCTCCGACGGCCGCATCACCTGCAGAGCTGCAGGGCTTCCAGCAGGATCTGAGCTCTCTCCGCAAACTCGCTCAGAGCTTCAGACCGGCCATGCGCAGAGTGAGACACACACACACACACACACACACACACACACACACACACACACACACAGAGGGCAAAGCCCAAGACTACAAATGAGACGTGATCATATTGTTGTCTCTAGTTTAATGAACCAAGAAATGTCCTAATTTAAGCAAACTATTGCAGATATTGCATTATTATTTGTGCTAAAACACACAAACAAACCTCAACCCACCCCACACCCTATCTTTACTTTTTTTTTTGTCATACTGTGGTTCCCAACCCTGTTCCTGGAGGCCCCTCAACACTGCACATTTTGTATATCTCCCTATTCTGACACACTCAATTCAGGTCTTGGAGTCTCCTCTATCGAGCTGATGAGTTAAATCAGGTTGTGTTTGATTAGGGAGATATCCAAAATGTGTAGTGTTGGGCTCCAGGAACAGGGTTGGGAACCATATGGAATCAAATTTCCCTTTTTCTTTTGAGATAAGAGTTTAGATTTAAATCTTCCTTCCCATTCCTGAAATACCACCTATTGAAACTAAACTGCAAAAACAGCTTGTTCTGAAATCCTTGGATTTCTTACACCATAAACCCAAATCATTAACATTTGACTGCCCACATGTACACGACAGTGCTGCTAAATGATAATGTGTGTGTGTGTGTGTGTGTGTGTGTGTGTGTGTGTGTATGTATATATATATACTGTATATAGTATGACCCCTGTTAAATTTTGTAAGAATATTTGTTTTTTAAATGGTATTATATTTTTACATTTAATTTAATTAGTTATTAATTTTATTAAATTAAATATTTTTATTTAATTTGTATTACATATTCTGTTCTTTTCTGTCAGGAAAAAAATGTTTTAAGTATGATTTGACACCTTCTAAATTGTGTAAACAATGTTTTATTCTTTTTTGTATTTTTTTTTTTTTATTTAATTTTTTTTACTATATTTCATTTTTTTTTTTTAAATCAAATAAACAGTTTTTACTTATTTTATCCCCCTGAGGGAAACTAATATTTAAGATGTATGATGTGCCCCTTTTAAATTGTGTAAATGGATTTACTTTATTTAAAATGGTATTATTTTTTTATGTAATTTAATTTTTAATTAGTATGTTTTCATTTAAAATAAAATAAACTTTATATATATATATATATATATATATATATAAGTTTTTTTTTAATTAATTTTATGATTTCTGTACAGGTTGAACATTTACATTTTTAGCAGATGCTCTTAAAAAAAAGAAAGTTTGAACACTATTCTGATTCAGTACTAAATAGGAAATTCATATTAAAGCAAAAACAGACGTTTCTTGCATAGGTTTAACAGAGCTTCTGCAGGCAGGATTATCCAGTTTAAGTACAGTGCTTGCCTGATTAACTCGCATCTCTCTCTCTCTCTCTCTCTCTCTCTCTCTCTCTCTCTCTCTCTCTCTCTCCAGTTGTTCCTGCATGAAGCCACAGCCCGGCTAATGGCAGGAGCCAGTCCAACACGCACACACCAGCTCTTGGACCGCAGCCTGCGTCGCCGCACAACACCTGGCAGCAGAACAGGTGAATATGCATCACTTGTGTTTGTGTGTGCACAGAGTGTGTCAGAAACATTTGTAGCTGTATTTCTCTTGATAGCCTCACTTTGAAAACAACGTTTGTTTGTTTTTCACATTTACGAATGTCTGCATAAAGCATTTAAGTCAGTTTGTGACCTGTTAGGGTGAAACAGCTTATTAATGTTACAATTCAATTGAAACTATATTGTGCACCATATATTATGATGCAGTTCCTAGATAAAATTGACTTTATCTGCTTTTAGTTTGGCACTTGGCAAGTGTTAATTTTAGACTGTGTTTACATTACTTTGTGTGTGTGTGTGTTTTCACAGAGGCGTGTGAGATGCGGCCGGGCCAGCGAGAGCAGGCGGAGGCCGTGATCCTGGCGTGCCGGTATCTGCCCCCCTCCTTCCTGTCCGCTCCGGGGCAGAGGGTGGGCATGCTGGTCGATGCCGCCCGTACACTGGAGAAACTGGGCGACAAACGCACCCTTCACGACTGCCAACAGATAATCATCAAACTAGGCAGCGGAACCACAGTCACATCCACCTAGCCAAAAACACAAACACTTAAAAGCACTTTCACAAACACACCCCATGATCTCTAAAGAGAGAATAGGCAAGCTCATTATTCAGGCCTCAGTCACGATCAAACAGGAATGCAGAGACTTGTCGAGTGTTATGGCTTTGAATTCATTCGACTCTGCCCTATTCAAGATGACATATTCAAAATGAATCAAAAGATACAAACGCAGGGAAAACAATGGGACCCTCTTTTGAAATGTTTTGTTGACATTTTTGATATGGAAGTAATTCTTTAACTTATTTATCTGCCATGAAAAAGATTGAAAAGAAGTAATTTTTTATTCCATTTCCTTTGTGAAATGGCTTTGTGTAATGATGCACTGTCAGATCATTTGGTGGGCTGGTTTTGACTGGGTGGTGTAGAGCTTCTCTACTTTAGCACCTTTAGAGAAAAATATACATTAAAATATCCTGATATTTTGGTGTAGAGATATCTCGTTTATCTCAACCATGAGGTAACCAGAAATGGTAAAGTAGTTCCTACTTTACGGCATTTTATCGTCTGGGATTAATTGATTTTGCAATCTTTGTATGTATTTTTAATAACAACTGTATTTATGATTTGTCTGACCCTGTAGGTGAGTAGTATTTGCAAAGAAAAGGGCTAATGGTAGATCTTGCTGAACTTGAAACATTCTATCAGCAAAACTGTTCTCGGATCATCAGAAACGTACAATTTCTACCTGCAGCCACCATATGATGTTGGTCACTGGATTTGTGTCCATTTGCACTATTGAGTGAGTGGACTGCTTGGTCGCCTACAGACAAAAAGAGCCCACCGTTTGCCATTGAATCCAATATTTAGTTTGTATTCCCAGCCGGAACGGTTGTAAGTCATGTATTGCAGTTTCTATCCAATGAATTTCATCTGCATCAAATGTTATAGAAGTATTGATCATAAGCAAAGACATCAGCGTTAATATTTTTATCCAAAGATACGGTTTGAAACCGAGGATCTAGGCTACCTGCAGCTCTTGCTAGGCAGAGACCCATATTTATATTTAATTTCTTGCCACAGTTATGATTACTAGACATATTTTATATCCGCAGTAACAATGAGCGATTTGCGGTTGACATTCATTACTTGTACGCTAACCTTTCTGTAGTGCTTGTGATCAAGTCTCAAAGACAGATGTTTAAACTTGCGTACGCACATACAGTATATCCTGGTGTCTTATGATTTATTCTTTAAAAATGTAAATAAAAGTCTTTTGTAATAAAATTCTCCGTTGTGTGTCTTTTACTCCCTATGTGCAATGTTCTGTCCTGATGATAGGCCAATGTTATTTCTCTAGCTCATGTCTATTGGCTTTGAGGTAATCTATATACGTATATAAAGGTGTGTTTGTGTGTGTGTGTATGTATGTGTATATATATATATATATATATATATATATATATATATATATATAGATAGATAGATAGATAGATAGATGTATTAATATGTATGTGTGTATATATATATATATATATATATATAGCAGGTGTATTGTTTTAATTTTTTTTGTTGTTGTTGTAAATATCTACTTTAAAATGAGAATTTCAATAGCATTATATATTTTAATGTTTAAGCTGTTAGGTAAAGAAATGAACACTATAAAACACATTCAGGCAATTGTCAACTATATAATGAAGCTGGATTTTAACCAAAAAGTTTAGCTGTGTTTTTAAGACAGCGGTTATTTTTGATAAATGTCAGGTTGGGGCAAGTTCTTTCATTGCTATAAAGCTAAAGTATGTAACATTTTATGTGTTAAAATACTTTCTTCCTTCCAGCTTAATATGCAGAGAACACTATCAGTAAGCTATCCATGTCTTAATTTCCTCGAAAACTGTAAATACTGCGTTTCTGTGGCGCTATGAAAATGTTTCTGTTTATTTCGAGCGACCCGCCCCAATAACGTTACTCAACCAATGGCGTGAGTTGGGGGCGGGACTATCTCTTTGTTTGACTGCCGTCAGACGGAGGATGTATTCAACAATCTGGTTAGAATTTATTTATTTTTGGCAATTCCGTTTGGTGGCGCTAGTGGCGCGGAAATGACATTCTTCAGCTTTAAATGTTGTAATTTTATACAATTAATTACTTAAAAATTCGTTAGCCAAAAAAATAGTTTGATATTTTATGCTACCATTTACAGTTTTTGCTGTTTAAACTGTTTTAGCAATTGTTTTAATGTTTATATTTTAGCCGATAATAGGCTACTTAATGTCACGTTCCCATTGCTTCCTGCTTTGGGGCATGTTGTCACAAAAGGTCAACGTGTGTTGACATTTCCTGGACAATAACGGTGAAAATGTTCAACAGCTTTATTAATAGCTTCTTTTTTGTAGTCACGACTTTAAGGTATGTGTCTATACAAAAACTCACTCTCAAAAAAGAATACCACCTAAGAAATATTCAGTGTAGTAAAAAGTGTCCCTTGTAATGTTTAAAGCTCGTGTCTGTACAATGCTTTGCCCCATTGACTTTCATTTTAAGTGCATTATTGTAAACCAGATTTTGTTTTGTTTTTACAAGCTTGTTTTACAACCAGAACATTGCTTTAATACTAGACTTGGTAACAATTTAGTTACAATGTGTTGTCATACTGTATGTCCTGCTGGTTTGAAGGTGGGACATTTGCTTCAGATGAGCAGAACATTTGTGAAAAACCCTTTAACTCGAAACAGAATTGCTTTTTTTGAGCTTGAACTAAAAGGAGCCACCAGCAGAGTAAATCATGGTGTTAAGATGTAATTTTGGACCACTGGCTGCGATACAGAGACATCTTCAGGGATAATAGCTCTGAATTACTTTGTTTGAGTTCCAACAAAAAAGCAGGAAAAGCAAACAAAATGTCATTTTGATCTCAGTTCCAAAGACAGCTGTTCATGTTCACACATCAATTATATTTCACTGCAGCATTACATATAATAATAATAATAATAATAATAATAATAAAAATAATAAAAACATCTCCAAAATATCAGGAACATTGCAATATTGACACAGTGGACAAATACAATTCCAAAAAAGTCATGTGAATTCATCAGTTTAATAACTTTAGTAAGCAATAACATATTTGTTTTTATAGAAAATAAACATCTCTAAGAAATACTATACACAATTATAATAGTACATCACATCTTACATTTAAACATCATCAATTACTTATATACACAGTTACTTAGAATTAGGAATCAAATAATTACGTGACAGTTCTGTCTTCTCTATGCGCCATTTTACCTGTAATACTGCAGTGGAGTGAAGTCTATAATATGTTAGTCACATATACATCTTTGATTAAATTACTATGATGTTTTTAATGTCGTCTTCTGCATCACCATTTAATTGAACATAAATGTAAAATTTGCCAGTCTCCTTCAGTAACCGAGGCTTTCCTAACCTCTTAAAGTTCACCCAAAAATGAAAATGTTGTCATCATTTACTCACCGTTGTGTCATTCAAACCCTATTTGTCTTTCTTCCGTGGAATGAAACACAGTGAATGTGAATGGAGACAGGGGATGTCGGGCTCCAATAATGACAAAAAAGCAGCATAAAAGTATCATAAAAGTAGTCCATAAGACTCATGCGCTATATTCCAAGTCTTCTGAAGCCATACGATAACTATGTGTGAAGAACAGACTTAAATTTAAGTTGTTATGCACTGAAAATCTTCCCTTGCGCCGTATCTCTAAAATGTCATTTGTGCATGCGTACATTCAAAAACTGTGTATGAGAGTGAGTAAATGAAGACAGGATTAAAATTTTGGGGTGAACTAACCCTTCAATTAGCTAATGCTGAACAGTGCATACATATAATATGAACGCAGCATATTTTTTCTCCTAACACACTGTTGGACATGTCATGGTGCTGTTTTGTCTTTAAATACACATGAAAATAAGCATACAACTTTGAGTAGCAGTATATTAAAATAATGCATTTATATGATTTGTTTTCATGATATCAGAATATTTAGACCTGTAAAGCACACCATATACGATTTTATTTATTTTTTGTAACATGATAGTGTCCATTGAAATACATCCAGTGAGTGTATGATGCATAACATCTTCAAATTTCAATCCCATTTGACAGCGGGAATATGACTGAGCCATCCAGCACTCGCGGCAGCCATCCAAATCTGCCACCAGGTGTCCTCGACTGATAACATCCGCTCCAGAGTACAGAAAAAAATGGAAGAATGGCACATTCGCATTCATAACAAAGGTGTCGTTCCCTTTTTCACCGTGGATTCACGGGTGGATTGAGAGATGGTCTGGTCTCAGGTCAATATTGCTACAGTACCAGTTTGTTTCTGTCTCAGATGTCCATAGTGACTTGCTGCACGAAGGCGGACGTACGTCCTTGATGCACTTCATGGGTGACATTCACCAGTCCTCGTTCGCCTGCATATTACATTGCCTGAAAAATAGATCCATTGCATAAGAGTGAATAAAAGCTCCCTGAAATATTCCCACATTTTAAAGCTCCCATTATATATATAGATTGGATAAAATCTTAAAGATAGAAATCATATTAGATCAGTTTTCTTTTATCGCAATATCACAATAAAAGGAATATTCCGAGTTCAGTTAAGCTCAGTCGACAGCATTTGTTGAATAATGTTGGTTACCACCGAAAATAATTTCAGCTCGTTTATTTTAAAAGAAACCAAAAATCACAGTAACAGTGATGCACTAAATGGGGCCAGTCCATAATTACACACTGTTTCAATAGTATAACCAAAAGACATAAACATTATACATGTTAACATGATTTTAGTGTGATAAAATCTCTGATTTACATGATTTTAATGTAATAAAATTGCTTATAGGTATTTATGGCGGCTTGTTAACATGGCAGCAACATTGAAACTTTACCCTTATAAAGTAAACGATTTTATCACACTACAATCATTTTAACATGTATAATGTTTACGTCTTGTGGCTATACTTTTGAAACAATGTATTTTAACATCTGCGGATTAGCCCTTGTAAGTGCCTCCCTGTAACCATGATTATCCTTTTTTCTCACTCCAGGAAGTGACATCATTTTAGTGGGAAAACAACATCACGAACATCAGTAAGTATTAGCAATGTAGCCTGTTTGATGGATTCAGTGATGTTTTGTGGTATTAGCTGGCTTGTCTCACTATAAAACATTCTGTTGATACAATTACATAAATCTCTATGATAATATCACAATTCAAACCATCAAAAGGTGGATAAAAATATCAAAATTAACTTCAAGTTGACACCCTCATAAGCTAGTTATCAATCCCACACTGAGCAATGGCTAACTTTAAATTTTTGTTTACATTTTGTTAATTTCTTGCTATTGTGTAAATAATTAAGCTATCATTTCAAGTACCTGAGCTTGACCAGAGCATATTTCTGAAAACTTTTATTGAAATGCTTACTTAACACTAGCATATTCATTTGTATAAGTTAAAAGGTGCATCCCAAACGACACACTTCTGCACTATTCTACTCCATTTTGTAGTGTAAGTAGTGCGAGTAGTATGTTAACACTGAAGCTGTGTCTCAAACAACACACTATACACTATGCACAAAATATACTATGTACTCAGACATGTATGGGATCAAAATCCCGTCAAAAGTATTGTGGTCGCGGATCCAAAAATAATAAGCGCAGCTCAAAAAATAACAAGCATGAATCAAAAATATATAAACATTTAAAATATGCTGCAAAACAAATAAAAATAAATTAAAGCAAAGTCATCAGAATTGCAAACAAAATCATGTTTTTCTTGGTTTTATTACTGTTTTTTGTGCTATCTGACAATTTTGCTCATATTATTTTGTACACTTACGCTGTATTTTTCTTTGCTTTTGTTTCCAAGATCTGCGTTTGGTTTTCCAAAACTTGTGACTACAGTTTCATGTAAATCAGGGGGTGTTTTGCATCCCTGTTGGTCCACTAGTTCTTGTTTGACAGCTCCTCCTCTAGCCAGTCATTCAAAGAGGGGAGGTGACATCACTCCAATGCAACTCCGACGGCTGCTGCTCAATATTCTATTATTTGTTGATAGATACGCTGCTTGTGTCTGTTTTGAGTATTTTCTGCCAGCTCTAGGAAACAATGTGTTGTCCGAGTAGGCCATTATCATAGTCCGTTAACACATGTATCGAGTCAGCTGAATTTAGTTAGCAGAGTCTTTAGTTTAGGCATTATTTAAGACTCCCTTGTTTGTAGGTTATTGGCTGCATATCTAAAAAAACAAGGCTGTGTTGGTGTGGATGTTTGATGCATGTTTTTACTAGCTGTACCAATGTAGTCGCGTGTTCAGAACCCAACTTGATCCACTTTTTCATGTTGCTGAATGCGCCGTTATGTACTGATCCTATGTTGGCATCGTTGGCACGGCTACATGTAGTTTCTTTTTCCACGATACTGCAGCGAAATCAGAAACGAGTGACCAAGCATCCCCACGTCAATAAATAATGCAATAAAGTTGGCTTGATGTTGGACGTTCTTTATTCACAATTAGTGGCAAATTTAGGGACCATCTCTAAAGATACAGCAACATTGGAGCATACATATCCAAAACATTTACAAACATTTCCATAACACAGAGTATACAACTTCAATGACATTTGAAGCAAATGACTTACAGGCATACAACCAACTCCAAAGTGTGCATGCAGGTGTCAGCAATAATGCACACCTTTTAGATTTTTGATATAATAATAATAATAATAATAATAATAATAATAATAAATGTCCAATTATATGTAAGAATTTCTATTTCATCAGTGTTGTAATAGGCCTTGGTGTCACGATCTGGATTTTATTTCATGGAAAAGTGGATCAAGTTGGGTTCTGAACACACGACTACATTGGTACAGTTAGTAAAAACATGCATCAAACATCCACACCAACCCAGCCTTGTTTTTTTTTTGTTGTTTTTTTTTAGATATGCAGCCAATAACCTACAAACAAGGGAGTCTTAAATAATGCCTGAACTAAAGACTCTGCTAACTAAATTCAGCTGACTCGATACATGTGTTAACAGACTATGATAATGGCCTACTCGGACAACACATTTTTTCCTAGAGCTGGCAGAAAATACTCAAAACAGACACAAGCAGTGTAGCTATCAACCAGAAATAATAGAATATTGAGCAGCAGCTGTTGGAGTTGCATTGGAATGATGTCACCTCCCCTCTTCGAATGACTGGCTAGAGGAGGAGCTGTCAAACAAGAACTAGTGGACCAATAGGGACACAAAATGCCCCCTGATCTCTACTCACAAGTTTTGGAAAACCAAACGTAGATCTTGGAAACAAAAGCAAAGAAAAATACAGCGTAAGCGTACAAAAAAAATAAATAAAAAAAAAATAAAAATGAAAATGTGAGCAAAATTGTCAGAGAGCACAAAAAGCAGTAATATAACCAAGGAAAACATGATTTTGTTTGCAATTCTGATGACTTTAATTTTTTTTTTTTTTTTTTTTGCAGCATATTTTAGATGTGTTTATATATTTTTGATTCATGCTTGTTATTATTTTGATCTGCGCTTTTTATTTATTTATGCACTTATTATTTTTTTATCTGCGCTTTTGATTCACACTTATTATTTTTGGATCCGTGACCGCAATACTTTTGACGGGATTTTGATCCCATAGACATGTAGTGTATGAACTTTCAAAGTGTAGTATCATCCCAAATCGAACACTTAACGGTTGTTTATGACAGGGTAGCTTTCACCGTTTAACAGTTGACGGAAGTGACGTTTCAAAGGCATGCAATGTGTTGCCGCTAGCTTTAGCGCATTAGCCAACCTCAGTTCAACACTTGTATTTTAAAAAACTTAAAAATTCACACAGCTTGGGGTGATGGTAAAGCATTCAACTCGCATTTGTAAGGTGCTGTATCCACTGAAGTTTCGCCAGCTGTTACATTCTTCATTATTTACAATTGTTTTGTCAGACCAGCAGCGCAGCCAGGTAACCCCACCCCTTCTGCTATGTACAGCAAACTGTGAGTGCTGAGTGCATGAAGTGTCCAACATTCCACACTCCGTTTTGACGGTTAAAAAGTGCATTATACGGGTATTTAAAGTACACTTCTTTTTGCTGCATTTTCAGTGTTAATATACTACAAAATGGTGTAGAATAGTGCAGAAGTGTGACGTTTGGGACACAGCTACAGAGTTAGTTAACCAGAATGATTGGCCCAATATGTTTGGCATACCCCTCACATTCCCACAGGTTGTAAACACATTGTGCATGCATGACAAGTGTGTTGCATATGCGGCTGCATGGCTGCACTGTGCTTGTGTTTGTGTGTGTGGCGCTTTGCATCACCAGCGTTAATTGCCTGTGCTGGAGCAGTTGTCGCTGCGCCCATTTGAAAGCCGCATCAAGCTGGGATCTGCAGCCGACCCACTCTCTGAAACACGCAGCAGGACCATCTCCTAATTGTGCTGCCAAAGAGGCTTTTTTATGTATCTCTCCTCCACTGCAGCCTTTCTTGCCTTTGCACTCGTTCTCTCTCCCTCCTCTGTTCTCGGGCCATTCTCTCTCTCTGTCAGCCCTTGTTACAGTTCTTGCAAGGCAGCACTGTATTTACATTCTTTAGCTTTGTTTTAAAACCCTAAACCAAAGAATTAACCTTCTGCAACCTTCAAACTTCTGCAATTTATTCAGCCCTGAACATAAAGACTCATTGATACTTTATGTACAGTAGATAATTATAGTATTAGATGTGATATCTATTATAAATGTTTTACAAAACTTAAGACAAAAGTTTAATCTAAGCTTAAATCGCCCATTAACTTAAGCCCAAAGTATACTTCGGTTTTGATGCAAATGCTTAGCGTCTGCTCACAGTCAAACACAAGCCTTTCAAAGTATACTTCGTTTGACTGCACACATATACAAGCGTTTGGCGCATGCGCGCTACAACTGCTTTGAGAGACTGGACTATTTCTATCCAGGAGTTTAGACCAATAAAGATGTCTTTATCTTCCTTCAGACTCGAGTTATACAAATGCAGATGTCTCCTTCACACACTCTTGACTTGCGCATACACTCTTTTTGTTTCCACATTCGTTTCCTGTGGTTTAGTGGCGATAACATCTTCTTCTAGCCCGTCTTTGTAACAGCAATGGCTCAAATGTGAGTGTTGCCACCTTGTGGACCCACTAATTAGTGCAAACAATTCCAGGCGCATGCGAATACTGCGTATTCAGATCACGGTTAGAAAATTCAGGCCGCATGCATTCTGTGCTCGAGCACTCTTCTGATGATGAAATTTGCGTCACGCGTCCTGTACGCAGACGCCTAGCATTCACTTCTGACCGAAGTATACTTTGGGCTTTACAGTAGAATGTTCGCATTTCAAAATCTAACCGAAAGTGATGACGTCATTGTAATATTTACATACCGAAGTGATTGGTCTTGTTGTCCCTGCATATATGTATATAATTTTTTATATCCGCCATTAAACTGCAAAGTGACCATGGCTACAGTACGTTCAGAATGGAATCCTTGCCTACTACTTACTGAGGACTATACCCTGTACTGCCAATTATTTTATTTTTAAAGTGTAACACCCTGTCTACAACAGTCACGCAACAGCTCGAGGCTATCTACACTGGACACGTCGACAAAATGTTCTAAACCATTTATTTGTGTTGGCAGTAGTAGAGCCAGCAGGTGCAGCGCAAAATGAAACTGGACACCTGTTTACTGTCGGCGTGATGGACGCACCGCCAAGGATGCTTCCATTGTAGACAGCATCATCGATTATAATGGGGTTCTACTACTTTTGATGCAATGCGAAGAGCCGCTCACGTCTGGGTAGACTGAAAGTGAAACAGTGGGTATTTGTGGAGAGCGGGGCGGGCCTCGCTCCGCACAGTCACTGCTTGACCTGCCCCGCTCTCCACAGTATTATTCCATGATAAACGTTTCAAACAGCAGTACACTACATTGTTGTCACATGACCTCATCATGTTGCATGTGAGAGGTGTCGTCCGGTTATAATCTTTAAATAAAAAGCTCTGATGCAGCATTTCATTCACACCTAAAACCTCAACACAATTCTGTTGTTGCCTTCAAGCAATGCTATTTTCTTCAGTAAATGCAAATCTAGTTTTTCTGTATTCCCACACATGCAGGAAGGGAGGAAAAAACAGCCCCCAAAAAATCGACCTGGCTGATGCGCCGCCCCCATTCGCCCTGACCTGAAGCTGCATTAATGTTGTCATGTTTTCCTGCCATGTGAACCATAAAAGAGCTCGCCACTGAGTGCGTGCGAGGAAGATGAAGAAGAGGAGGAGATTTCCTGTGAGACCTGGATGGGGGTGGTATCTCTGCCGCTCGCTTTCATTAAAGTGCCAAATTGGCATCCCAGAGACCCAAAGCCCTTAGATCCCCCTGCTGTTCTGAACTTTCTCCTTTGCTCTGTTTGTCTCGTTCTGCTTTCCTCTGCCTTTGTCGTGGGAGGGTGAGAGAGGAAGGGAGGAGGAGAGATGGAGAGAGGAGGGTGGGATGTTTTGATCTCTCGCCAGGTTTTGTCTCCGAGAAGAAGCAGCACTTCACTACTGCTAAATATCATTTCCCTTTCTCTTTCTGTGTCAAGCCCATTTTCTAGAAAGTTCTTGCTGTTTCTATTACTTTCTCTCTCCCTCTCCCTAGACCGTAATATGGAATATTTCAACCATCGAAGCATTTCAAGCTTACAGTACCACATTCATGTTTTTGCAAGTCCCAATCAGCAGGGGGTAGTAAGCGCAACTCCAGCTGCATAAGCAATGATATACAGGCAACAAACCACACTTACTGATACACACATACATATAGACTATGCCTGTGTAACAAACAGTCAGTTTAAGGTAGCTACAAGTATTATGCTGTTAAATCTCAGTATAACTTTTCTAAACTGCTTAACTGACCTAACTTTACTTCCATCATACAATAGAGTTGTTTGGGGGTGGGGTAGTAAGCGCGATCTGTGCTGTGATGTCACAATGGAGTTGCTTTGTGGGATATGGAGCTGCCTGAAGCGTACATCTAAGTAGGCTCTCTCCCTCTGTGAAAATCAAGAGGTTGAGGGTTTGTCAGTAGAAACTTCCCTCGCCCACTTTATGAAGTGTAACAAACTTCCAAAATGGCGGCAGGGATTCCCCCGAGGGGAAGTGCTTAGGGAAGTTAGTGAGTGGATGTTTAAAGTGAAGTGGAACGCAGTCAAGGGCTGCATCTGAAAACGTATGCAGCTGACTTGCTGCCTTGCTGCATTATCAGTTAATTGCTAAACCGACGGCGTTTTTAAATTAATTAAACGCTTAAGGAAACTGGTCTCAGAACAGTTTGAAAAGCACTTTAGTTTTATCCTACCTCCATATACAGCTTCCAAATGCAGAATTTTCCAATTTTCAGATGCAGCTAAGATGAGGAGTGTGTTTTGCGTTCCCTCTCAATGGTTTGCGTGCCCTCCCAATAGTTTTGCCTGCACTCCCAATAGTTTTTGTGTTCCCTCGCAATAGTTTTGCGTTCCCTCCCAATAGGTTTACATTCCCTCACAATAATTTTGCATTCCCACGCAATAGTTTTGTGTTCCCTCGCAACAGTTTGTGTTCCCTCGCAATCTATTTTGCGTGCCCTCACAGTAGTTTTGCATTCCCTCGCAATAGTTTTGCGCGCCCTCCCAACAGTTTTGCATTCCCTCGCAATAGTTTTGCATTCCCTCGCAATAACTTTACCATGATTTTACTGTTGTAACCATATTTTAACCTTGATATTTGTAGTAAAACCATAGTAACCACAATAATTACCATGGTTAAACTAAAGGAAAAACATGGTTACTATATGGATACAATATACACTGTATTAAAACCATGGTTTCTGCCAAAAACAAAAACAAAGAAAAACATGGTCACGTAACTTACTTTTCATAGTTACTACAATATTAGTAAAACTATAGAAATTTTCCGCCATAAAAAACTAAACAAAAACAAAACATGGTTAGCCTACAACAGTCATGGTTACTACAATATTATTACATTACAATAATGATTTCTGCCAAAAATTATGGTTACTACAGTCTACAATATTACTATAGTAAAACCATAGTTAAACTATGGCATTTGTATAGTAAAACCATAATAACCACAAAATTATGATTTACCATAGCATAGATTTACCATAGTTTTGGTTTTCCTGTAGTATCACTATGATTTCACTACGAATATCATAGTTAAAATATGGTTACAGTAGTAAAACCAATGTAAACTTATTGCGAGGGCATGCAAAACTATTGTGAGGGCATGCAAAACTTATTGCGAGGGATCGCAAACTATGTTGTATTTTTCCCATTCTCTCCCATGGGTTGCGTAGCATGGACAGTAAACGGATGCTCCGTTCTATTGCTGAGATGCTGCAGAGCTACTCCAGCCACTTTATTACTCTAGCTTACAGATGATTGGTCCGTGCTGTCTGCGCATAATTTTGAATGTTCACTTCAATGCTTTTAGTGTAGTCAACTTCAAACCGTTGCATCACATCCTGTTGCGTCAATGAACGTGTCCGGTGTAGACAGGGTTTAAGCATTTAACTCATCTTGGACCATGCTATGTGCTATGGATGTGAATGATACATCACATCCTGCAGTTGTTAAGGAGAGGTGTGCTATTACAATATTAGTAAAACTATAGAAATTTTCCGCCATAAAAAACTAAACAAAAACAAAACATGGTTAGCCTACAATATACTAAGCGATCAGATGATTTTCGCCTGGTAAACTATAAAATGGCCAAAAAATTCTCATAGTCTTACATTGAAGGAGGGTCTCGAGTGATATCTAGGGACATCTAGGGACCAGAATATCATAATGACAGGGCTCTTTTGACTTGGGCCATTAAGCAACCACCTAGCAATGACCCAGAATACCCAAGCAACCACATAGCAATGCCTTAGCAACGACACAGAACACTAGCAACCACTCAGAAAACCTAAAAACCCACATAGCAATGCCCTAGCAAATAACTACCAATGCCCTAGCAACAACTCAAAACACCTTAGCAACCGCACAGCAACACCCTGGCAACCTCTCCCAACACTCTTGCATTGTGGCATTGACCTTTGCATAGGCAAGCAAGTTTGATTTAAGCAGTGAAATATTGTTTTTGGACAGCTTTGTGCTTCAAGCAAGATAAAAGACCTTGAATGAAAACGTGGATATTTTGCTGTTCCTTCACACAATAATAAGCATCAGGCAGCTTCTAAACACCTTTTTTTTTCTTTACAGTTTGGCTCCTAGAGGAGAACAAGGAGACTCAGAGAACCTATGTAAAATGTCTAATTAACATCCCTTCACTAACTTGTGCTTTCAGTGGAGAGCTACCTAGTCAATAGCAGACAGATAAGGGTGAGATATGCTCTGGGATCATCTGTTGCCTGGAGAGATGGTGCTGATGAAGAATTGTGCTCTACTGTCTAGCTTCACTCTGCACTGCTGTTAGGGAGGTGGTAAAATGTTACAAGGACACTCAAGTGCATGGTATAATGGGGTGTCTTTTAGATCAGAGATGTCCTTTGCTGAGTGCGAAACCAATTCTACTGCTTACCTTGTGTTCCGGACACCAAATTGAGAAGGTCTCTTCTTGAAACGTGCAGCCTGGAAAAGAAACAGAGAGGAGAGAATGTGAAAGAGCGTAGAAGCAGGAATTGAAGGCAAAAGTGCCCCTGGAAAATGCAAAGCAAGGGACTGAAATAGCTTGCCCTCTTGTTCCATATTAGCCAATTTCTATGATGGGAAAGGTCACTAAAAAATAATACATGAAACAATTGGATGTATAGGGAAATGACTGCTAAATGAGGCCAAATATTGCAAAATGTCATGTAAAAACGAAACCAAGTGTATAGTAGCATGTCATTTTTACCTGTTGATCAGATGACACTTCCAGGTAAAGTGGGCAGTTCTTGGCCAGAAAGTCTATAGAAGTGGTTCCCAACCCTGGTCCTGGGGTACCCCCAACACTGCACACTTTGGATGTCCCCCTTATATAACCTAACTGATTCAACTCATTTGTCATTAGTAGAGCCTCCATGAAAAGAACTGGGTGTGTAAAATAACGGAGATAACCAAAATGTGGAGTGTTTGGGGTCATCCAGGACCAGGGTTGGGAAGCACTCCTGTCAATAATGGACAAGTTCATACATCACAGAACTCTTACCCATCTCTTTGGCGCAGATATAATGGTACATCTGAGTACAGCTCTTCCAGCTGCAGCAGATGGAAGCTCCCTCACTCTGGCACCTGGAACATTTCTGTGATGAGACAGAAAGCCTGAGGATCTCTCTGAAACATCGACTCCTTCATTCCCCTGAGCCTCCACCAGTTGCTGATATAAGGTAAGACAGTTCTAGACTAACTACACTCAAAGCCAGTTCACAGCAATTTTCATATGTGCAAAGTATATTTTAGTTTGTATGTAATTATAACCAGTTTTTATAATATAATATAATATAGAAGCCGTCTGGTTCTCACTTTTTGGTTATACTGTCAGTATTTAGGAAACATTGGCTATGTTTGGAATGGAATACAAGTTTAGTGCTTAGTTTATCCTGCCTACATATTTCTAAAAAATAGTATGTGAAACAGTATGGAGTATTCAATGATAAATGTTTCATTCAGAAGTATGCTACATCGTTTTCATGACCTTACTACTTTGCATGTTTGCATGTAGCGATTGGCATCCAGTTATCTTCTCATAAATAAATACTGTTGCATTTTGGTCAAATTTGTATAAAAATGTCTTTTGGCAGTCCAGCAAATAATATGTCCAGAAAGAGGTGCTAAAATCATGGTTGATACAAGCGCATTGCACAAGGTACAGTTTGCTTCACAGTGTACTGCACATCTGAGTATGCTATTTTGAACATAGCCATGCTGTTGGCTCTTTGTCAACAATATAGGAAATGGTTACTGAATTGTGTTATGTAAATGAAACACTTACTGCATGTGCAGCACTCTGAGCAGCCTCTTTCAGCCCATAGAGTTTTCCTGCTACCAGAATGATGCCTCTGGTCCAGATAGTACAAGCTTCATGAGCCCAGTGCTCTTTAGCCTCTGCCTCCATCTGCAATCTCTGCAGAGTAGTTCCACTCTCCTCCTCACCAGCAGGGGGAGCAGATCCACTAAGTCTCCTCTGCAACAGCAGCAGTCTTTTGAATCTCATCCGCAAGGTGGGGCGGGTTCTTAACTTTTCCCTAATAGCCTTTTTCCCCCTCCTGGGATGCCTGCTACATCCTTCATTCGTCCCCTCCTGATGTGCGTCATTCTCAGATGCACTCTGTGAGTCTATGTGCTCTATGCAGCAGTTGGCTTCTGTCTCTTTAGCACTGTTGCTGCTTTGTATGAAATCATTCCTGTGTGTTAAAGACAGCATTTTCCGTGGTACGCAGTCCTCGAGATAATAGGGGCCGCACAAGTCCCCAAGCTCTCTGTTATTTGACGGCTTTCCACATAGGCAGCACGTTAGACACCTGTCAATTAGGCTTTTGTTAACTAAGGGCCCCTGGAGCATTACTGAGGTGTTTAATATTGCCTTGGTAACTGTGACTAGATTTTTTATTTTAGCGCCACTCTTTTTTCTTGCTTGGGTGAGCAGATGCTCTTCCTCAGGCCTGTTGACGATGGTACAAGGGGACGTTGGCTCCAAAGAGCTGTCAATGTGTACATATGGTCTGAAAGAACATTTGCCATTGCTCTGTGGTGGATGCAAGTCTGATAATGTTCCCTTCACTGTTGGAAGGAAATCTTTGTTGCATTTCCTCCTCTGCTTAGTTCTCTTCACTTCAACTTTGAGTACATTAAGATTTGTTTGAATCTTTTTCTTAGGTTCAGGCTTTTTTTTCTCTTTTACTTTGTCATCTACTGTTTGACTTGATGCTTCCTCCTGTTTCTTTTTAAGTGATGGTCGCCTGCCTCTTTTGGCTTTTATCACTGGTGGGCATAATTCTGTTGGTGGTTTCTCATACTGTATCTGTTCACCTGTTTCTAGTAAAGAAGAGGACAGTGGAGGTGGGGGTGGAATATCAGGCTGCACAGGCTCCTGTTGCTCCACAATGGAAATGCTTTCTTCTGGTTCAGTGCCTTTTCTTCTCCTCTTTCTTTGCTTCAGATGCATCTCGTGGTTGTTTTTAATAGCTCTCTGTTTGGCTAGCCTTGGTGTGTTTATAACAAGGCTCCCAGCTTCCAGGACTACATCTGGTGTATTGCTGCTCTCTACGGTGGCCCACTTTCTCCTCTTCTTCCTTGGAGTTTGAATTCCTGCTGTGGTTTTGACCTCTTGTGTACTCATTGTGTGCTTGCCCTCCTCGTGAGCCACCTCTGGGGTGTTCATTGTCTCCTTTTGCTCTGGTTCCTGTGGTGCTGGTTTTGATGTTGATTCTTCTGGCACAATATCTGGTTGGATATTTAAAGGTTGCTTTTTGGACCCTGGGGATGTGATTTTCTGAACCATTGCCTCATATTTGAGTCCCCTGCCTTTCCGAGGAGGCAAATATTTTGTTTTAGTGGGACACTGAGGAGGCACAGAAGGCATGTCAGTGATTTCATCAGTAGGAGGGTTATCTGTGGTTACATTGCTGCTTACAGATTCTGTTGGCAAATGCTGCCCTATGTTTTGCTTTTCCTTTACTATGCAGATTTCTGTGACTGTTTCTAATGGAGGCCCCTCTGTCTTCGTTTGACTTGTTTTCAAACCTCTTTTTTTCTTTTTTGGGTCTGAAGGCTTTAAACTGGATTTTCTTTTGATGGAAACTATCTCTTCATTAGGTTGTTGGAGAGTGTCTGTAGAGACATCCTTATGTTTAGGTAATTCAAGATTTGATGATTCTGTCCCACATGACTGGTCTACAGTAACATCCTGTATTTGTGTTCCTATGAGCCTTGTTGACAGTGTCTCTGTTGATTTATCACTCTCTTGCTGTTTTTCTTCTGTCAATTTTTCCTTTGTTTGTTTCCGTGATCTCAGCACCATTGACTTTTGATCTTTGACTAAAGACTTTACACAAGTACTATCTAGAGTAGGTTCCAAAGTGGTTTCACCCATAGAGGTGTTCACAACACCTACATCTTTGTCCAGAGTTAAAGCTGTAGTCACATCTTTCTGAATAAGTTCATTTGTAGAGCTTGTGTCCTTGGTATGGTCTGTTGTAATCAGAACATTTTTATCTTGTTTTCTTGATTTGATCTTTGAGGTAATGCCTCTTGGTCGACCAGGGCCTTTAGACTTTGATCCCTCAGTTGGCTTTGACTCTGTGGTAATTTGACTTGACTTTGGAAGATGTTTTTCTTCTAGAAAAGCCCCCGGCTTTAAGCCTGGTTTAGAACCAGATTTTGGATCAGTTTTAGGACAAGGCCGTAAACCAATCTTTGGACCAATCTTTGTAACTTCTGTGGACCCTGTATTTTTTGAACCTGGTTTGGGTGCTGGTTTTACATTAGGTATTACTTCACACTTTGGACCTGGTTTTGGACCAGGTTTTGCACTAGATTTTGGAACAGGCTTTGGCCCTGGTTTTAGACCTTGTTTTGGACCTGGTTTTAAAGCAGACTTTGGACCAGGTTTTGGACCTGGCTTCACACCTAGTTTTAACCCTGGCTTTGGACCAGGCTTTGGACCTGGTTTCCTTCTCTCTTGATGGCAAACCTTTGGGCTGCTTTGTGAACCACAAGAGCGAGTGCACATCCGCGATGGCAAACTGTCTGTCAAAAGTTTTGGTGTTTGACTGCTAACATCCTGGTGGGCAGTTTCCATCTGATCAGGAATAAGGGCGCTTTTGCTGGAGGGCATACTGGGATTTTGGACAGAATGTGGAGCTTTGTCTCCTTCCACACTTAGCTGCCTTCTGATCCCTACACTTGAATGCATTAGTCTCCTCCTGCCCCGTGCATGCTTCTTACCAAACATTCTTGTATGTGCAGATGGGGCCAATGGGTCTGGTTTGGCTGAGGGAGTCACTGCGCTGGGACAGCTTATACCCAGTTCCATATCCTCATCCCCTTTCTTGGGGGAGGGTGGGGTGTCAGCCCAGGATGGTGCAGAGTGCAGTATTGACTTGCCTGGCAATTGAGGAGAGTCAGGCTCCAGTACCTTTGCATCACTGCGATCAATGTGATGTTCTCTAGCCTGAGCCATAGGTGTTGTTTTCTCATTGAGAGCTGAGAAGCCACTCTTGGCTGTGTGAGGCTGAGGTGCAATGTCACATAATGCTGACCTCCTTTCACTGCCTTTGTGTGGCATGTCCTGGGCAAAGCTTTCTGCAGTTTCTGTGTTGATTTGGGACACATTTTCCATCTCTTCAAATGTACTACATACTTCTGCAAAGGACTCCTGTGGTCTTGCTTTATTATCAATGACTTCCTCAGAGGTTGTAAGACTCTCCATTTCATCTCTCACCTCAGTGGAATTATGGAAGAGGACAGACTGTTTTTCCTCCAGGGTGTCCATTGGTTCCTCTGTGCATGTGATGCTCTTTACAGAATTTTCACCCTTTGAGTTTTCTTCTTTCTCTGGCAAATACATATCAGTGCCTGAACTACCTGGTGATGAATTTTCAGGAGTTTCAACATTGGGCTGTGGCTCTGATTTGAAATTTGTAGACCTTATTTCTGTGCCTTCATTTCCTTTGTGATTAAGGTCTGAAAAACAGTCAGTGTCTGTTAAGTCTCCTTTCTCTGAATTATATTTGTTTTGTAGCCCTTGGTAGACTTCTGTTTCATATGAGTAGCCTTCCTCTAATACCGCTTTATTTATTTTATGAAAAAGAGAAGGACTTTTCTCATCCTCCAACCACTTCTGTGGCTTCTCAGTGACCTCTCCTTTGCACTCATGCTCTGCAGACAGCTTTCTTTGTGCAATGTCCTCCTCATCAGCCATCTTCTCAGTCCATGCTGACTCCTCAAAGTTCTCTTTTAGAGTGCTTTCTGAACGCTTTATTTCTGGTGGTGAATTACTCTCCTGTTTCATAGGACTTGGGGCTGTTACACATATGGGAGACCTCTCATCTCTAATACACCTGAGGGAGCTGTTGGGGTCCTCTCCAGTAGGTACTCTCTGTTCTCTGGGGTTGCAATTGAGATTTTCTTCAGAGGCTTCACTCTGTAGACTTCGAACTGAGTCACCTGACCTGACAGACATATCATCTGCTGAGTTTAAGGAGCAGGAAGATGCTGCATCAAGGCTAAGCCGCGAGTTTGTCTGCATGTGTGCTTGGCCTTTGGCCTGACCAAAATAGTAATAGCTCCTGTCCATCTGGTCCTCAGTACTGCTGGAGTATCCTCTTTCCTGCAATTCTGTTGTCATGGACCTGGGAATGCTGTAAGCATCAGATGGTGGAGGACCATGTTGGTTATCAGGACAAGATTGATCTTCAATACCCTTTAAGTGGCCTCCATAGTCTTCTTTTTTCTGATGGTTTCGCTTGCTGGACTTTTTGTTTGCCACAAGGGCCTCGGAGAGTAGCAGCTGCTGGACATTATTGGAGATATTCTCAACCTGAGATGTCAGGGCATTGAGGCTCCACAAACTTGGGTTGGACAGGAGCTTTTCAGAGAATTGCTCTTTCATGGAGCTAGAATAGCTCTGGGACTGGTGGTTCACACTCGGTGATGTGTGGGTATGAGGGGGCATCAGCATGTTTTGTTCTTGTAAACCTGTGGATGAGGAAGCCCCAGGGTTGATGGGGGGCTGTCCATACTGGAATGAATCAGGGTTTGGCATTAAGGGGGATGGTGTGGAATTGTATGAGGGAGATCTTCCCACAGACCTTGCAGGTGAGTGACTTGAACTTGGGCTGCAAGTCTGATAGTATTGTTCTGGAGACCTTACAGATATATCTGTTATGCAGTAGTTTTGCTGGGGCTGATTGTAGTGTTGAAATTTCTGGAGGTTCTCCTGTGTACCAGACATCCCTTGCATGGAGCCCTGTTCAAATCCAGATCTGGAGGGATTTTGCTGGTAACCATAATTATTCTGTGGTCTGTATCCACTCTGCTTTAGACTGCTGTGATTACTGAGTTGTCTTCCATACTGGGCATTAGGTGGAATACCATAGCCCTTGTAGCCATGGGGAATTGGATTACATTTCTCCATATACAAAGATGAAGAGGAGGAGGAAGTTGGTTGAGAGTGCTGGGGGAAATGTAAGTGGCCCTGGGGATACATTAAAGGAGACTGTGCAGGATTTGGGGGAGGGCACTGTTGATGGGGGCTTGTATATGCAGGGGCAGAGGACTGAGTGGAAATATGACACTGGCTCTGAGAGATAGCTAGCATGTTCTGCTCTAGGTACTGGGATGACCCACTGACCCCCGACTCCAGCCGTCCCACCATGTCCTGCTCAAACTGGGTCATCTGAGCTGACTCATCCCATTTTTGCTGCAAGTGACCTTCACTCATATACTGGGCTGAATATCCAGGGCCAATGTGATTACTGTAGCCAGCCTGCAGGAGCTGGCTTGGAGTTTTAGCTCCTCTGTAAGGTTTTTTAGTCTGAGTAGCATTGGGGCTGCTGTAGACAGGATAGGTCTGCTGGCCATAACAGTCTTTAGAACCTGCTCCCGCTGTTGACATCCCCGCAGCAGCTAGAGAGTGCGCCTCATAGCCTTGTCTGGACTGGCTGTGATGATGTCTATAACTCTCAAGGCGCAATAATTCTTGGGGTTCCTGCTGGTAGCAGTGCTGGTTGCCATGGAAACCACTACGTTCTCTGAAGGACTGCATGACTCCAGCTAGGGGGCTCTTTTGAGAGAGAGAGAGAGAGAGAGAGAGAGAATAGAAAGAGATAAAGGGTATGCTTAGTGCCTTCATTTTCTTATAAGAGATCATTCTCTCATTCAATTAATCTGAATTCATTGCTGTTTTTGTCGTAAGAAAAATCATATTAGAATGCACACATACTCAGTCATTTATAAAATTATATCATATATATCACCTGATGAGCACTATAAAATTTAATTCTCACTTACTGCAGCTGCAATCAATCATTTTTGTGTTAATCTAATCTAGGAATCTTAGCCTAGATTGAACTAACCCATCTTTTGGTGGTATCATGTTCTACAGTGAATACCTATGATAGGTCCAGCTACAGTATTGTAAATGACACATGAATGTCTCACAAGAGGTGTTTAGGAGGACCATGCATGCCAACAAATTAAGCGTTTGATCAGCATTTAAGCATATAAGTGTTACATTCATTTGAACAAGCAATGTATTTAATTTGTACAATAAGAAGATGCTGTTATTGTTGTTACTCAAAATTTGTTCTCACTGTGTAATATTTGCATATATATAGCATCAGTTGGCAATACAATCCTCTGGTTAATATTCTCTTCTCTCAGCAGTGAGTTCAAAGTAGTGAGTCTGTGTTTTGTGGGCACACTGTAGATGGAGGCTGTTCCATTTCTACCCTCCAGTGATGTAGGCCTGTCTAGGGATGGCTGCCCAGTCCCATCAGACACACACATTATTCATCTCACTAGCGCACTGTCTAAAGCCATCATGCCCAAGAGCATCATGCTCCCCTTTTAGCAGCCTCCCAGGAGGCCCCACCATTCACTACTGCTTCAGTTGTACTTGTTTGCTGTTGTGCTTGTTTACACAATGACCCAAATAGGACCACTCAGGATCTACACTTTAAGCCTTTAAAAAATGCATAGACTAAGTGGTGAAATGTCCAAGCGGGCCAGAGTGAGCAAGTGACATGATGAATATAGCTTTTCCTTCCAAAAATCATTGCAACTGCACTATGGTGTGTGGTTTAAACATGTTTCAGTAATCCTACAGGAGCAGGAAAGTTCACCCAAAGGAAAGTTTACCCAAAAATTGTGTTATCATTCTCACCCTTGTGTTGTTTCAAGCCTGCATGACTTCTTCTGTGGAACATAATAGGAGATGTTAGGTAGTATGTTAGTCTCAGTCACCATTTACTTTCATTGCATCTTTTTTTTATTTTTTATAAATATATAGGCTAATGAAAGAAAATGGTGATTAAGTTTATTAACATCTTTTGTGTTCCACAGAAGAAAGTAATACAGATTTGGAAAAGCATAAGGATGAATAAATGATGACAAAATGAAACACACTTTAAACATATTTTTAACACTTTAAAGTGTTCTTGTAGTATCACTTTTTTAAATCATTGGCATTCGGATCATCTTGCTTGAACATATTGCATTGCATATTGACAGATCCACTGTGTAGTGCTGTGTGTGGTTATACTGTTGATACAGCCACAGATCTGTTGAGAGCCTGGTTTAAAAGGTACAGTACGTTTTCTAGGTCTGTTGAGGGTAGTATTTGTCTCCTGGAGTACCTAATAATGACAAAGATACTCTTACTACATAACTTACCATGACTGTACCAATGCAGACTTACTCATTCCATAATAAGTTAGAATCTATGGATATGTTTCTCAACCTTACTTCCACAGTGCTACAAAGGAAGTAGGTGTTGATCATTATGCTGCTACTGACTGATAGCAATTATGTAGCACTTCTAGGTAAAATTCTACTTCTGTGTCTCTGGATTTGTTGGTGCTGTTTGTCATCACTCTCTTCCACATTGTATTTTTGGGCCCCCTGAGGCAGAAACACAGACTGTGGAGCGATATATTTAAGCCAGCTGTGAGCTCAATGGGTTTCTACATACTTTTAGGCAGAATTCCCCATGAGACCTTTTACTACAAAATGCAACTTGCTATCATTCATTAACAGCAGAGTGACTGCATGTATGAATAGGGCATGCTCTCTAGCTGTTCTATCTGCATGTCTACTTATCACATATGCAGTTAATAACCTTTCCTTGATTACATCACCTCTGGTGGCCTCTGCATTGAGGATTTCGAATTCAGTCTCAGGGCAAGCAATGTGCAGCCATCTGCCTTAATTATGCTGTTACAGAAATGTGAAATGTGTCCCTAAAGAGGATTGTTTAAACTTATTAGGGTAACTTGTCATTAGCTTAGCAACACATGCTTATGTCAAACTCTAAGTTATCATCTGTGTGAATCAACTATGAATGTAGCTGAGTCTCGAGCACAAGATTTCTTGTGTAAAGCATATCAAAACAGTCACTTTTGAGGTTCTATTTTGGTAAGGATGTAGGTAGTTGCCTATATAGCAATGAGGCAGCTCACTAGGGTTTGCAATAGAGCCAAGATCTGTTTTAATTAGGGATGTGAATCGATTAAAATTTTAAAAACTAATTAATCACACAGATTTTTGTGAATAATCGAGATTAATCATCATGGTACATGGTACATTAAAAAACATTAAAATATAATCATAAATATATTTACTTTATACTTTGTTTCACTTAGAAGAAATTGGTTAGTCATCATTTATATTAATTATTTAAATATAAACATGTTAAAATGTTCAGTTTTTTTGCAGATAGACTTAATTAGACACATTTTTACAGGTATAAATCTTTGAAAGAAGTATATGTTTACATTAATTAAATCAGTGGACATGCTGTAATTAAAAGTTGGGCAAAATCTTCTGCCGTTTTCCAGTGGACTTTTTTAATAATAGGATAAAATGGGCAGATTCTATTTATATCAAGCTTTAATGGCAGGATAAACTTAAAAGTAAATTGCCAATGCATTATTAGACACTATACATACAGATATAAAACAAATTGAATTCAATTTAATGAAGTTTAAAATATCAAAACTATTATTTTCTCTGGCTGCCGTTCAGGCTCTATTGTACACATGTTGGGTCTCTCTCATGCAATTTAGCTTTTAGCTTTTGACACTGGTTCAGATGACAGTAAGTGAATGTTTTCGGGCAATGCGAAGAGATGCGGCAGCTTGCCCGTATCTCTCCCACACATGGTTCACCACTTGATGGTGAAGTCTCCATTCACCACAGTAAATCTGCTCCCATATTTATTATGCTTGGGACATGTGTCACAAGTAATGAATAAGCGTGCACTGCTCCACACAATCAGTTTCTGAGCTAGGATGTGCAGTCAAGTTGAGCGTGTTCCTCCCTTTAAAAATATAGATGCCAATTTTAGCCACAGGATATGGGAAAAAACATTTGTTAATATATTTTTTAAGACGTTAAACAGTCAACTATTATTCACAGAAATTAACCCATTAAATTTCCCAGCCCTAGTTTTAATACAACAGTCTTCTGTTTTTAAAAAAAAAAAAAAAAAAAAAAAAAACGTGAAGGAATACTCTCTCACTGATGGATATGAGAAGTAATAAACCAATAAAATAGCTCTCTGGCATTTCCGAATCCTTCATAAAACAGCTTAGTTATGAGATTCAGGGGCACAGGGCACAAAAAGGACAATCTGCACATAAGGAGGGCTTTAACCAGAACAAACATTGAGTCAGGAAAGAAGATGCCAAGGAGAAAGGAAAGGGGGTGGGAATCAAGGTCAAGGTAGGGGGTCGATTCAATTTCAGTGCAGTCCGTTAAGGACATGAACTGAATTTGAGGACCAAATTCAATCTGTTCCCTGCAAGAACTGCACTGACATATGGAGGTAAAATTCATTAATTGACAAAAAGAGTTTTATAAACTAGGTTCGGGAGAAGCAAGGTCATTTAATCCAACCAATCACATCACCAGAGTAAGCATATATAAACAGCCGCTTACCACTGCATGGCATCGAGTCTTCATTATCCCTCCACCTCCCCTTCCTCCTCCTATTTATTTATTAATAACTAATCTAAGTCTGGGGGGGTATTCGAGCTCAGGTCAAGCCTCGAACCTCGAGCCTCGAGCCCTTTGCCCAGGACAGCAAGCCACACACGTTTACACTATCCTCTAAGCAGGATTACATTAACTTTCAAACTTATTCACATTGTGAGCAGGCATCAAAGGCAGCTGAAAATAGTGAACTTCGAGGGATAGTTGGGGATAAAAACTTCTTATATAAGATTGTCTGTTTGATGGAGATGTCTCATATGGCTTTGAATGGCTCACAGTGGTATCAAAAGATGCTAATCAGACTGAAGGCTTTCAACTGGACTGTCTTTCTTGGCCAGGTATGAGGCCCATCTCAATCAGTTTGATTGACAGTCCTGCAGCTTTTACTGACCTTTGAAAGAACAGAAACAAACAATGGTCTCTGGAAAATAAAGGATGGAAGGCATTCTGTGGAATAGACACCGTGAAATCTAGAACATTCTTTTCTTCTTCGTGGTGTTTCAAGTGTTGTTGGTTTGTCCACCAATTTACGGCCAAAACGTAGAGCAAATAAGCCTATGCTTTACTAGAGAAAAAGCAGAGTCTGTTATCTCTGCTTCTTAAGAATTGCATTACCATACTTTTTCATAATAAAGCACATTATTCAGATACAATATCTTAAAGCTATTTCCCGACTTGTTCAAAATGGCCACAAATTTGGAAATACTACATTAGCAGTATCATTGAAAAAGTGATAAGACTGCTTACAAATCTTGTGCGATAAGGCGATTACGTAAGATCTTCTCAGATGTGGCAACTTTCCACATAATGCAATTGCCATTTTGCGGACAACTTCATCGTTCAGATATCATGAGTCATAATATCAACAATGAGATAATGACTGCAGCTGACTGCAGATGCCGGTGATACTTTTGAATGACTTGCACAGATGACACAAATCCAACAATTAGCTTTGATTCGCACTCATCACTTTCTCTTGCAGAATGCGCTATGAGTAATCATGCTGCTTCTTCTATAAGGAGGCTGCAGTGAGTGCCCTATAAATGCTGAAACCTGCCGCCGTTGGCATGGTGACGCAAAGGGGAGCGAGAAAGCAAACCTGCCCTTCCTGCTGAGAGGTGCCTGGTGCCCATTTCATCTGTGCCAGTGGTGCCTCACACCTCAGGGGTCTGAAATGAGAGCTGTTGAGAGAGGGTGTTGGGGAGGGCATGGTGAGAGAACCCCCCCCCCACCCCCCACCCCCTCCAACACTCAATTTGTGTGATACTAAGTGAAAGTTGCATAGTGAGTGAGTGTGTGTGCAGGTTAATCAGATATAAAGCTCTACTCCGAGACCACTAACACCTGAATAACACCTAAATAAGATTGAAGTGCATATTTGCACCAGCAAGAGAGGTTTTAAGCTGCTTTGTGGTGGGCTAAAGAAACATAAATGTGGACTGCTGATGGTGCACAACACCTCTCAATTCTCAGACAAGGAATGAAAGATACAGCTACCGTGGCAATAAGGAACAAGCCTGTACATGCGCATTTAACCAGGCACATGGTATCTAGGGAATTTTAACTCTGCATTTGAAAGCAAGAGCTGCTATAAATTGGGGCGTGAGGCTGATTGTTATTCTTCAGCAGGCTTGCGTGTAGGAGAGGGCATTATAAAAGCCGAGGGGTGAAGTGCAGCAGATGTAGAGAGAGAGGGAGGTTTTGCGGCAGGTGAGACCGCTGTGCTCTAGTCTCCCAGTGCTGCGCTCCAGTGAAGCAGTGCTCGGCTTTGATCTCACCCTCTCTGCTGCAGCGCTGCGCTGTGGCCATGCTCTCTAAATGCCAACCCGCACTCACGCTCGCTGCATTTCATTCTCCCAGTGCATTTTCAGTACCGAAGATCGCTTACATTGATCTTTCAGACGGAATGAGAGGTCTCAAATGCTGTTGTGCCGAGGGATTATTTTCTTTGAAACAGACTTCATCAATAACGCTGGTACAAAGGTACATTACTGGCCTGAAATGCTATATGCCTTGCTGCGCTCAATAAGGGCACAGTCATTTATTTCTCCCTGTGAGGCACGCCACTCGCACTCTCACTCGCTCCTGCTCTGTGCCACTTCAGCTCAGCTAATTGATGATGCGAAGCGGTCGCCGTGTCACTCGTGCTACCGATATCTCCCTCTCTTTCTCACTCACACATCATCTCTTTCTGCCTCATATCTCTGCACTGCACCCCTGCACGGTCTTATTTTGAGTCCACCATAACTACAGATTAACCTTTCAACCCTGAAGCAGAGGACATGCTGGCAGTGACCTTGAGACGGTGGTGTGTATTGTTGCCTTCATGAGCTGCAGAACGGTGACAGACAAAGGCTGTCTCAAAATCTTGTGAGCTGCCTTCCTAGACAGCTTTTCATAGGCAAATGCAGCATTTTTGGGCATCACATGTGCAGACAACATTTTTGGGGATCATTGGCATCTTCCCTGTCAGCTCAGCATACACACATACTGACTTGGAATTCAAAATGGATGTCTAAAACTGTTGCACACACCTGAAGCACAAGAATATTGTCTAGGATGGCAACTTGCTTGGTAGGCAGCTCACTAGCTTAGCTGACATGGAATGTGCCTATAATGCCCATAAATGCTGTCTAGTTAGGCAGCTCACTAGCTTTGATAACATGGAATGTGCCTATAATGCCCATTAATGCTATCTAGCTAGGCAGCTCATTAGCTTAGCTGACATGGAATGTGCCTATAATGCCCAGAAATGCTATTTAGTTAGGCAGCTAACTAGCTTAGCTGAAAGGAATGTGCAGCCCATAAATGCTATCTAGTTAGGCAGCTCACTAGCTTAGTTGACCTGAAACCAGTGTTAGAGAAGCTACTTTGAAACTGTAGCTTCCCAAACTAAAAGCTACTCATAACTTTAAGAAGTTAAACTAAAGTCAAGTTGCTCTTAAAAAAAAAAAAAAAAAAAAAAAAAAAACAATAATTAGCTATACTAAAGCTACTAACAAAAAGTAGCTAACTGCAATGAAGCTCATTAAAGAAGAAAATATTTTGAGATATATATCACCAGATGATATTATTTAACAAATTATTGAATATTTGTTGAATTATTATTCAATAATATCACCTGATAGTTATATATTTAATTACGGTGACATTCCCTTACGAAAATGAACCATGGTTTTTACTATAGTAACCATAGAGTAACCATGGTATTTGTAGTAAAAACAATAGTAACCACAGGATTTACCATGGCACTACAGTCATGGTTACTACAATATTACTAGAGTAAAACCATGGCTATTTTTTGTGAGGGTTAAACAAATAGGGTGACAACATTAAAGCTAGGGTGTGCAATCTTTTCCAGAATTTTTTTTTGTTATACTGGTTGAAAGTCTCTTCACATCCTGATAGCAATCAATAATTTAAGTGGTCTAAATGTAAAATATATATATATATCTTCTGTGGAAGGGACAGGAATAAAAAAATGATCGACCAATCATTACATTCGGTTCCTGTCTGTCAATCTATATTTGCATACCGCCGCGCAACTTGTTCGCGCAGACAATCACACGTCATCAGTGCGGGTTCCTTGACACTGTGCAGCGCGAGCACGAGAATGGTAGGCGAACTGCAGCTACCTTATGTTCCTCCTGAACCACCAGTAAAAGGAAACAAGAAAAGAAAGACCGTGTTAGAAACTACTACAATGCTTAGACTCTGCTCTGTGTGTGTGTGTGTGTGTTCATGTGTGACAGAGGAGGCGTGGCTTTGGAGACACCTCTGCAGTGAGGGCGGGCCCTATGCTTTCAAAGCTAGCTTGCTAACTGCTAGCCTCTCTGGATTACACACCCTAGCTTTAAGTTAACATAAATTTATAGTTAATATACACTGATAAAATAGAAAACACCCTATTTTATACAGTATAGTGATAGACAGCAGCAATTAACTTAAAAAAAAAAAAAGGCAAAGCCCATTTAAGGTTTGCGCAGGGCTTAAGTGAGTCAGTGAATCATTTATGTAAACAAGTTTATTTACATGAAATGTCCAAAAAAAAAAAAAAGGTTCCCAGCACTAAATATAAGGAAATAGTTTTTCGTTTTTTTTAACCGGTTAATTTACATGATCTGGAAAGAAACAATTTACCGAAATGATTTAGATTTTCCGGTGCTACATGAGAGAGTGAGGGCAGTTTAGGTGAGCGCGTTTGATTACTCCCTTGGCTCCATTGCTGCATTCGCAAAGCGATATATGTGGCGTTTTGTGTCACTATAACACTACACGTGGGAATTGTAGCTTATTACACTATTGTGAAAATAGCCGAGCTACCAGGTAAATTACAGGAAAATCGTTGGGTTGCCTTTACTGGTAAATGTACTAAATGTGCTGTTCACACATGAAACTACTTTCTGTCTTTTTTCCGTTTTGCTACCATTCACACATCAGCACCAAATGCTGTTAAACTATGTAACATTGTTTGCCGGAAATGACCTCAACACAGCAGCGCTGGAAATGTGGGCTTTTAGTTTTAAAACATGGCGGGGTGTGATTTTGTGAACGTATGCGGTCCGCAATGTTGGTGTTTATTTCAGCTTTTTGGCGAATATTTCATTTTTGCACTTTCTCTAGACACTTAATGACACCGTATGCGACAACTTCAAATGAGACTGTTGAACTACAGAGAACAAAATTTTGCCGCTAGCATCTGAAGGCGGAAACGCTATCAGAGGTTGAAAAGCACAGTTATATGTACATATTTCGCTACACAGAGGTCTGAGAATACATAGGAAATCGCTAACTGTTCCTTGCAGCTGTTTATTTATTAATTTATTAATCCGCTCGGATGATGAGAAGCGCTCTAGTTTCATGATCTGACCGGTTTGTTGACATTTTTATTACTTCCGACTCCAAGTCACATGTGTTAAATGGCGCAGAGTAATTGTGTCATCTCCGTCAGAACGTTCTTACGTAAGCACACCCTGACCTCGTACGAACCGAAACCGGTAATCTTCTGGCTCTGTTCACACATACTATCAATAAGGAAATTTATAGGTAATGATACAACTTCGCATTAAGGAAAATTGCCAGAGCAAAATTTACCAGTGTTTTCAAAAGAGTCATATTCACATATGACCTATAAACTGGAAAATGTAGGTAATTTTCTGGAAAAGGCTGTATATGTGAATGCGACTACTATCACAATACTGAAAAATGTAGTTAATAGTGCTGCTACTTCTAGTTATATACTCCCTAGCTCTGCTTGAAATGCACCTATCATGCATGAAAATGTAGCATACACCTATGATTTCCAATCTATGTAGGCTCCTCACTAGCTTAGCTTCCATACAATATGCCTATAATTGTGCCTATGATGCCCATAAATGCTGTCTAGGTAGGCAGCTCACTAGCTCACCTGATTCAAAACACACTGATGATGTTTGAAAATTATTCTATGCCTACATAGGCAGCTTTCTCAATAGGTAGCTCAGTTGCTCATCTGAGATGGAACACATCTACTCTATGACACCCAAAGTTCTGTCTAGGTAGGCAGGTCATTATCACAGCTGACTCCGCCCAATACTGCCTATGATGCTGTAAATGCTATGTCAAAGTTGGCAGCTTTCTTGCTAAGAAGCTCACTAGCTTGGAACTCCTCTACGAGGCCCAAAAATTCTGCATGCACCTATGATACCCAAAAATGCTGCATTTGCATATGATGCCCAAAAAATGCTGCACACACATATAATTCCCAAATATGCTGTCATGGTAGGCAGCTCAGATTTTGAGACAGCTTATGTCTCCCCACACATCACTGTCCCCTTTGTACTTCACTCTACCACACCTCTCATGGATCAGCTTTGTACTCTTCTGTCGCTATCAGCTCCCAGCCTGGCAAATATATCATCTATTTACCTCCCTGTCATAATCGTTAGATAGTGACTTTTAGTAGAAGGACATGACAGCCAAAATCATAGTACCCAGTCTGAGCGACAAATATGTGCTCCTCTGAAGCTCGGCACCAGGATCTTGCCAATTTGATCTATTTTGCATAGTGGTCCATCATTTCATCTCACACCTCTTGGAGAGAGAACCATCGGAGAGAGCAGATCTCTGTTGCAGCAGTGACAGCTGACATGGACACTTTATTGGCTCTGGCCTTTAGGTTGGTCTAAATGCAAGATGAGTGAAGGAACTAGCCAGAATCCAAGGTTGCCACATAACCATGACACATTATAATATGATTACAAGGGAAAGGAACATACAGGGTGAAAACAAATGGAAGTCTATGTGGCAAGCTTGGTTTGTGATAGAACCTCGGGCTATTCCTGGAAGGTGCCCTTGATGTTCCCGGTCTCTTCATGCTCCGCGTATGTCATCCCGACTTTCCGCCTTATCAACTACCGTCCTGTTACCTGAGGAATGAGCTGGGGAATTTTCTTGCTCTGAAAATCCAGATGGGCTGACACTAAAAGCCTCTCTTTCAGCGATCCACTGACAGTACGGATGAAATCAGAGCAGGGTGAAGGGACAGACTGCAGGAGAAGTGGAAATGAGATAGAAGATGAGGAAGGGAGGGAGGGAGGGACGGTTGAAGAAAGGATGGAGATCATTATTAACAGGCAGTTTTATTATTGATTTTTCTCCTCTTTCTTTTTGGCATCCTCATCCGGTGGAACGATTCTCGGATGAGCCTTCAAATGTCTTATAAAATCCTGTTTAGGATCTATTGTTTGACTTCTTCCAGACCCTAATGCTGACCGCCTCCGCACGCCTCTGTGTTTGCATCCCTTTTGCTCTTTGACAGAGAGCGGACGAGTCGTTCTATCTCGCCGATGCTGGGGTGGGTGGAAGCGGGGCGGATTTGCTCTTTGAAAAGTGTCCACAGATTGGATTGCATTGTCAGAAATGCTTTCTCTGATGCTCAGAGAATCTGTGGCTTTGTGGATGAGGTCTAAGACAAAGGGACACGCTTGGCTTTGGCATATTTATTTCTTGCTATCTCTCTCTCATTCATTCTCTCGCTCTCCTTTCTCTCGGTCCCGCTGGTTTCTGGCCCGCTGTTTACTGGGGGGCTGTGATTGTATGTGTGTGAAGGGGGAGTGTGGACAGGAATGAGTGAGTGAAAATGTGCCGGTGGATCTCAGCCAAGCCAGAAGAGGACTAGGGGAGTCGGGATTCTTTGTTCTTTGGTGATGAAAAGCGGTATTAGATTCCCTCTACCTCAACCTGACATCAGGGCACTTCACGAGAAGCCAGTTTGCCATGATTATATTAAACCCAGCCCTAAATTACTCCAGTCTCCCTAATTAAACTTTAATCTCCAATACCACACAAATTACCTGCAACGTAATTGAGCAAAGAGCAGCGGTTTAAAGAGGGCTGTGTTTTCGACCATGAGGGGCTGGATGCGGGGATAGACTAAAGGTCATGTCCTCCTACTGGGAAAATGTCTTTTTCTCCCTCTCCTTGTTTTGAGTGGATAGAGGACACTGGTGTCCATGGCGCTTGGAAAATGAAGCAGTCAGCTGTGGCTGCTGTCTGCCTCAATGTAACCTGCACCTGGGTGAAGTCTACACAATAGCACTCCAGTTCTCTGTCTCTTATCTGCCTGTCTTGTTCTGTAGCCTTCTATCCCTTTCAAACGCAAACCTTTTGCTAGTGTTCTCTCTCTCACCAACAGATTTCATAGAAATCTTCAAATTTCCTGTGCAGAAATGCGAGACCGTGTCCATGAGCACCAAACTGTATTAAGAAATATGATCAATGCTGTTGATTTCATGTTAGGACAGCAGGTGCATGAAATACCACCTCCAAGCATTTCAAGAACCATTCAAAGAGAGGATCTTTCTTATAAGCAGCGCTATGGTTTTTTGTCCATAGACACCATCCTTGAAGACAATGAAGCATTTGTTTTCACAGAGATGAGCTTTGGTGAAAGGTGAGATGAATAAGGCATTTGAGCCATACATGAAAGCAGAAACATCAAGAGCATTGTTATGTTTTTGCACATTTTTGGCAAATGTAGTAGGTCATCCGGTTATTCTATGCATAGAGGAAATTTGCATACTCTGCAAAGAACACATTATATATTGCTGAAATAGTAAGAGTACTATGGTAGTATACTATTCTAAACATAGCAATCTACGCAAAACTAGCTTTTTAGTGAACATCCACAGAAAGACCAACATGATCACTAGGGAAATCAACATGTTGCTTTCTAAAGTTGCTTTATATACCCTGTAACTCCATTCAGCCGAATTACCAGCAAGCATTATCCCCATAAGACGTTTTTGCATCAATTCAAGGGTTGACATATTTCCCTCTGTAGCTACTGATAGAACATAAAAAATATACATTTTTACTCCACTGACAGTTAAGTTTAGGGTTGATAAAAATGTGTTTGCATGTATTTGTGTGTTTTCAAGAGAGGGGTTGTGTGCCTGTGTGTAGTAGTTAGTGCTAGCACTATGTCTTCATATACATGAGCTCCAGGTGATAAAGGTGTGTGTGGTGCCATGACAGGTTGTTTTAAGGTATTAACTCAGCGGCTCAGCATACGCCTTACAGGTTCCTGACTCACTGCTGTTTGTGTGTTTAAACCAGTGGACCAGGACTGCTGAGCCTCTGCAGAGAAGTATCACCAATGTGGAACCATTTTGCCCCAAGCAATATTCCTAATGCTTTCTCACATTATTATTTACATGTGACTTTCATGATGCATGTCTCGGTGCCATGGGCAGGTAATTCACAACATAAATATCTCAATATTGACCATGTTTACATTATTACACATTATTATCTAATTAAGATCCATACACTGGTTAAACATTTATTTTTCCGAAAAGAGGTTTGCATGCTCCACAGCTATTAGAATATTCCTGAATAAAGTTGCAATTTCAGAAGAGAAAGCAGGTTGTCCCAAATTTACGCCACTGGTTTAACTAATATTACTTTAAAGGGCTGCTAAAACAAACTGATTGTAATTCCTTTTTGCGCCACTGGGGGTGTAGAAATTACACACTGCACCACTAGTCTCAAGCTGTGTCCCAAACGACACTCTATATACTATGCACTTATAAAATATACTATGCACTCCATGTATGAATTTAGTGTATGAATTTTCAAAGTGTAGTATCATCCCAAATCAAACACTTAACGGTTGTTTATGACACGGAGGCATTCGCCGTTTAACAGCTGATGGAAGTGACATTTCAAACGCATGCAATGTGTTGCCGCTAGCTTTAGCGCGTTAGCCAACCTCAGTTCAACACTTGTATCTTAAAAAACTTACAAATTCACACAGCTTGGGGTGATGGTAAAGCATTCAACTCGCATTTATAAGGTGCTGTATCCACTGAAGTTTCACCAGCTGTTACATTCTTCATTATTTATAATTGTTTTGTCAGACCAGCAGTGCAGCCAGATAACTCCGCCCCTTCCGCTATGTATGGCAAGCTGCATGCGTTGAGTGCATGAAGTGTCCAACATTCCACACTCCGTTTTGACGGTTGAAAAACTGCATCATCCGGATACTTAAAGTACACATCTTTTTGCTGCATTTTCAGTGTAAACATACTACTTACACTACTTACACTACAAAATGGTGTAGAATAGTGCAGAAGTGTGCACCTTCAGTCTCAGTCCAGCCCATAGTCGGTGCTCTAATGTCTGATGCACATTTAGCACATAAAATTGGAAACACATTCTCAAATAATCAGCACAAATCTGATTGGTCTGTTTGATGGAACTTCCTTGAGTAGAAGCATACAGGACACTTATCAGTCCATCTGGAAACAGAATCGTGTTCAGAAGGTTTTGCATTGATACAATGAGCGCATTTGAGGACAAAATAATCACCAGATTTGCCCAAGTTTGCCAAGTTAGTGACATAAATATTTTTTTAAAGATATTAAGAGTTTCGTTTTAGGCACTTTGCAGAAAGTAAAGCGGAAATCCACAAGCAAAGCTGCACATTCTGCTTTGTTTACTTAGTTATGTTTGTGAAAGTCCCTGTGATGAGGTTTTCTGTGCTGTACTTAGTCTCTCTCCACATTTTCTGCTATTTTCCTGTGTGTATTGTCTGTGCAATCGCTCACGGAGACTATTATATACGCCGTTATATAATTTTTATTTTTTATTTTCCCTATGTTGGTCTTTTATTATGGTATCATATATCTCAGATAACCCCACCACTAAACCGCAATTAAATCTTTTCCTGTCTACGTGGGCGGTTTTTGGCCAATCTAAACTGCTATACAGTCTAGGCCTTACTCTTGTTTGGTCATCCACAGATATAAATAAACATTCTGTTACAGTGGATATTCCAAATAAGGTGGTTATATGACCCAACATTTTGATTAATACAGGCCAATGCCAGCTGTCTTAAATACATTTCTTGTAACTGAGTATTAGCTTAATCAGTTTATGACAAAAACACATTTACATTTGCATAGATAACCTGAATATGTCTAAATTAGTAATATCAGAATATTCTTGTCTATGCAAATCTGTTCTTGAGAATGCAGGTCTGCTCTGATCAAGGCCTCTAAAAGGCATTGGCACGTGTTTATACTGGGCGCATTTTGACTTGCAGGAATCGTGTCTGCACACATATTACCTGACAGCTCAGAGCTTTCAGGCTTGAGAACACTGTCTCCCCCTCACAACATCCCCAAACTCACACATGCGCCAGAGAGAGGTATAGGTGGTGGGGGGAGTTGAGGAGGGGCTCTGAAGCATGAAAGCAAATGATGCTGCCGGCCTGCTAAGTCTCTCACCAGAAGGCGCAAACAGCCTTGCAGGAGAAAGCAGCTTAGCATCACACACAGGAAGTTCAGGGCCACAGCCCAACAATGATGCCACTGTAGGCCGTGGAAAAGACGAAGATGCCAAAAACTAATGTGCAGAGCAACTGGCAGCGGCTACAACGACGATCGTCAGCGGTGCGCCGAGGTGAACGGCATAGAGCTGACTGCAGAACTGCAGCAGGATTTCCATTCACCCGTGGATTCAGGTTCACTCCGGTGTGTGTCATGAATAACTGATTGGAAGCTGGAGGCACAGCAGGTTTCACACTCCCCCCTTCCCTGCCCACTCAATTTGCATAGGATGCTTGATTTGCATACATATGAGGTGAAAGAAAGGACTTGTGTGCTGGAGATATGCATTTCTCCATTGAGAATAGAGTAGAAAAGAGAGAAGTCTTTTCATCAAGTGTCATAGGAGCCTCCTCTCTCTCTGTCTATCTTCCTGACCACAGCTAACACCTCAGAGAGTTCAGATGAGACCTCCATTAAAATTCTGTCTTTCTCTGTGCTGTCTGCATGAAAGAGAGGTGGTGAGAGTGAAAGGAGAGAGCTAGAGCGTGGGCTGACAGCGTGCATGTGTGTGTGGGTGTGCGTGCTCCAGCTGGCTATGTGCTGCTGTGGTGGCTCTCCGCTGCAATCCCTCAGTTCAAACGCATTGATTTGCTCTGAAGCCTCAATTCCCCCCTGTAGACTCGGCCACAACACCTCCAGCAAGGATGTGTCCCCTCCCCCTGCTCACACACACATACACACTAAAGTCTACAAAAACACAACGCCCTCACAATCACACATGAAGGTGCTTCTTTACAACGTGCACAATTTAATTCAGATGAAAATGAAGCAATAAGGTACAACAGGCTATGCTATCTTGTGACTATTATGCCGCTGTTAGGCACAACGCACAGCAGAGCTGTGTTAATATTCACAATGAAGCATGTGCTCAAGTGCCTTGTTGCCTTTATTAAATGGTTAAATATCAAGGCAAAATTTTTTCATTCAAATGTTTTTTTATTGAGCAAATTCTTAATGAGGCATTCTTCCTCTTCAAGATATAGTCCCTGACATGTAAACTTAGGATAATAGTTAGCCTCTATGTATGCTGCACAGTTATATACACAGTAGTTATCTGAATAGGTATTTCACATAATAGCTGTTACAAGGGTTGGGAACCTGAACAGAGTTCCATTTAAAACAAAACCCAGAACCGTGTGATTTTCATGACTTTTGGTTCCATTAACGATTCCTGAACGTGCATTTTTCCACCAATGCAGAAGAAACACTGTAATAAAATACTCTGACAGTGCTTTCTGCAACGCTGTTCAGCAGTAGCACAGACCCTCTACTGAATCTATAACATGTAACAAAGTGCAACCAGTGTGGTGCAATTCCCCAACGAATTACTCTTATGAGCCAGTTCTTTTGAATCTACAGCGTTAAAAATACAGTGTGACCAGTGTTGCTTGATTCCTGTACAAATGACCAAGGCTGTAGATTTGGCATGAATTTGTATTTTAACACCGCTGGAATGCTGTAATGACCAATCAGCATCCAGGCCTGGAACTTTTTATAATTTTATAATAACATTATTACATTTTATAATATTAAAATGATGATGCAGGACAAAAAATATTTTGTGTTACCTGAACACTAACACTTGCAATGGACTTCCTGTAGCTCAGATAGTAGAGCATGACACTAGCAATGCCAAAGTGTGTGAGTTTGATTCCCAGGGAAAACACATACTTTAAATATCAAATGTATACCTGGAATGCACTATTAGACATTTGGATAAAATCGTCTGCTAAATGAATAAATGTAAATACAGACAAGTGTGACATACAGTATGCTAGTGTGCCTGTAAACTCTGTCACTCTTACTGCAGTAGTGTATTCACTGTATCAGGCATGCAGAGGCCACACTAGTGGTGGGTGGCTGTCTCACTCTGTCTCTCTCTCTCTTGGCCCTAAAGCTCATTGATTTTCTCTCTTACCTCCAGCTCGCCTGTATTAGCCCGCCCCATCACTCCTCATCTGAGCTGGCACCATTTGTGCAATTAGTCGCCTGCGTCCATGGGGATGAACTAAGGAAGCGTGTAATACTGATGCCTCTCTGGCTCCACAACGACACCGCCTGGGTACAGAGGCTGGAGCTGGTGCCAACCTTGCCCACTTTAGCTCAGCTTTTACATCATGGGGCATCTGCAGTGAATTGCCCACCTGGCACAGAGACTACACAATACGAGCTGGCCTGTGTGCTAGCCACATTTGAGTGGCCTGTTATCGGTTTAATCTTTGTTTGAGGTGGCTGCGACGAGGTGGTAACAGGGTTGACAACTGCAATAACACCGCAGAGGTGCTAATGGATGTTTGTTAGAGAGTTCTGGAGAGGGAGGGTGGTCATAAAATGGAGTATGAGGTGCAAAAAGAGAGAAAGAGACAGAGATAAGCATAGAGAATACAGAATAGGGTTTGCTTGGTAAAGGAATAGTTCCATAAAACCAAGTGAATTGGGACTGGGTCTGTCTAACTCCAAAATGGCTCCATCTGACACCAAACTCCACGGGCTCTCGTAAGTCTTGTGATCAAATGTCATTGATTTCAATGGCCACCATATTTCATTTAAGAGCTACAGCAGAGAAGATTCTCTGAATGACAACTTAAAGTACCAGTGAAACCAATATCAAAGTTGTGTGCTACTTTTAGTGCATATCCAGTAGCTTTAAGTTAACCTATATGCTAGTGAACTTCTAAACACTGACAGTTTTAGGTTAGGGAGGTATGCTTTATTAAAATCTCCATCTAAAATTCACCTTAAAAACCTCATTTGATTACAACCTCATTTTCTTCAGTTTTGGCACCCCCTGCTGGACATTTCACTTGAAATGTGCAGCCAAACGTGTTATGAAGCACGTAATTTCAGTTTTGCAAAAACGTTGCAATGCTCACATAAATTTCATAAGACCAGGCTTTCCACCTACAACTATTCAGCATATCCGGCTGTCTTCTAACTGGCACATATGATGCCTTTGCAGGGCACTATGAAGGGAGCACAATCCATGCTGTAGGGTCCTTCCAAACAGAATTTTCAATAAGAATCACTTAAAAACTGACCGTTTTTGCCTTTCAGCCATCTGAAGCTCTCACAGTGGAGGGTAATTGTCTTCGAAGGGAATAGGGCAAAGGGATGATCACTTCTGAATGTGACGCACCAACGAGTTGAATACAAAGAAAGTGGCTGGAGATTATTTATATTTTTTGTGCAGTCTGAGGTTTCTTGGGATGTTCAGCTGCAGTAAGTGCTCTTTATTCTCTATACTTAGTGTATTGTGATTCAAAACATGGATATATTATCTTCTACTCAATTGTTTCTCATTCATCTGCATTGCACAATGGCTCCAGCCTTGTTGTAAGCAAAGACCACCATGTGCTGTGTGCGTTTGAGGGCTGGTTATGGATTAATATTGTCAGTTAGATCATCGTTCAGTTCTCAAGTCTTTGGAAAAGCTGGCCAGTATTGAGATTGCTTCTCAAGATTCCCTGGTAAGCGGCTCTGATATGAGCAGCATGATGGAAAAAAGGATGTGTGTGTGTCTGTAAACTAAAGTTGATAGGCTATTTTTAAAAATGGGACGAGTCGGGGGCCTGGGTAGCTCAGCGAGTAAAGATGCTGAATACCACCCCTGGAGTTCGTGAGTTGAATCCCAGGGTGTGCTAAGTGACTCCAGCCAGGTCTCCTAAGCAACCAAATTGGCCCGGTTGCTAGGGAGGGTAGAGTCACATGGAGTAACCTCCTCGTGGTCGCTATAATGTGGTTTGCTCTCGGTGGAGCGCGTGGTGAGTTGTGCGTGGATGCCGCGGTGGATGGCGTGAAGCCTCCACACGCACTGTCTCCGTGGTAATGTGCTCAACAAGCCATGTGATAAGATGCGCGGACTGACGGTCTCAGACGTGGAGGCAACTGAGATTTGTCCTCCGCCACCCGGATTGAGGCGAGTCACTACGCCACCACAAGGACTTAGAGTGCATTGGGAATTGGGCATTCCAAATTAGGGAGAAAAATAAAAAATAAAAAATAGGACGAGTCGTTCGACATGTCCCACCCCACTTCCTGTTTCAGAATTAAATACTTCAAGACACCAAATTGACTCGCGCTCAGCAAAGCACTTCACGGGGACTTTAAATATCGATCATTTCCTCACTTAAAGCAGTTGTATTGCTTCAGAAGACTTGAAATATAGTGCGTGAGGCATATGGACTACTTTTATAAAACTTTCATGGCGTTTTTTTCTCATTTTGGAGCTTGACAGACCCAGTCCCCATTCAATTTCATTATATGGAAAAGGGCAGCCAGGATATTCTTCCATACTTCACCTTTTGTGTTCTACAGAAGAAAGAACATCATCTGGGTTTGGAATGAAGTGCGTGTGAGTAAATTATGTCTGTACTTTAATTTTGGAGTGAACGATTCCTTTATTCTTTGTGGGTAGAGTGTGTGTGAGGGGGTACAGTACTGTATGATAAGTGTGTGTATAAAGTAGGGCAGCAGTGAGGAGCTGGGCTACAGCAGGACAGGGCTGTTGTTCCTGAGGGAGGACCTGCCTTGCAGCAAGCTGGTTATTTTTAGGAGGGTGACTCTGATGCTAACCTCACAGGTACTTCTCTAAAAAGCAAGCGGGGGGGGGGGGTGCAGAAGGAAATAGAAGGGCATTTCTGTATGCTGTTTAAGTCCTGCAAATGGCAGTAACCTGTATTTTGCCTCCATTATTTGTAAAACAGTGTTGGGGAAGCAACTGTGAAACTTTGCCAAACTACAAGCTACTTATAATTAAAGGTACTTGAACTACAGTCAAACTAGCTTTTTGAAAAAGTAGTTAGCTCCATTACAAGGTACAAACAAAAACATTAAACTATATTGAAGGTAATTAAGAGGGCAATATCTTTTTTTTAAATGTAATTTCAAATGATATTATATTCATTATTATTTATTAACCAGAGCCGTAATTTTCTGGTACAAACACTTTAATGAGGGTTTTTGAATGAATCACATTTAGAGTGACATATATAATTTACACTAAATACAAATGTAGAAATGTAGAATACACCCTTATTTATATAATGGAGTTGAAAACATAGTAATGAGCAGCAGCCTTTAACTAAATATATCACTATAAAAAAGAAAGCCTAATATGTTGTGCAGGGACTCTGTGAATAGTTTTTTTTTAATTGGTTAATTAATATGAACCGTCCAAATGAATTAATTCACTAGAATGAATCAGACTTACAAATGAGAGAGGAATGTTTAGGAGCAGTGTTAGGTAAGTTACTCAAAAAGTAATCTACTTCAAGTTAATAATTATTTCTCTATATTTCAATCAGGCTACTTTACTGATTACTTCATTGAAAAAGTAATCACATTACTAATTACTTTAAAAAAAAAATGTCTATATTTCCTCCATTGTCACACACTCTTCAGCTGTCACAAAACGCAAACATTCGTATGAACATATGAATTAATATTTTAAATGTATTATACACAAATATTACTTTAGAAATATGTGTAAGCCAAGTAATGTACTTTAAGCTAGCTTAATTGGAGGTTTTGATCTTAAAGGGTTCAATTCAAGTTTAGCTCAATTGACAGCATTTGTGGCAAAATGACAGGGGGTCCCCTTTGGTTATTTCTTTTTCGACTGAGGAGTGGGGGTCACAAGGAAAATATATCCAGCCATAATTAGTTAGTGTTGCAACACTTGTTAACTGATCTAAACACTGATGTAAGAATTCTTTCTTATTTTGTCGCACATAGCACCATACTACTTGAAATTCAGGCAAAACAACAGGATAGCTGGTACATAAAACACTCAAATCAAAGCATTCTTCCTATCCGTGGCAAAATGAAATTCTTTCATCTCATAATGATTATCTCTGTGTTGCAAAAGTCGGCATGTCTTTGAAGGCACTAGAAGCTCTAGACATGCAGAAAATTCTGGGATTGTGCTTGGTCAACCTTGAGACTTACACACTCTGACATCTGACATATATCGCCTCCAGACAGTGGCACAGCCCCACACTCAGTGGCAGCAGGAGCTGACTGCGGTTATTGCATCTCCTCCTTTTATATGCCACTTATTTTGGGCTGCATAAGTCAGCGCTTGCATGTTCGTTACGCTCGCTTGCTAGCTGAATCACACACAGTGTTGACAGAGTGCATCTTAACGCACGGGTGCTTTCAGTCCTTGTTACCTTTTACTAATTTTCATGAAAACTTTGAATGCATTCAGATGAATGCAGTGTTGTTTAATGTTTTTTAAGAGTTCTTTAAGCATTCCCTCTAGCCGAGTGCTCACATCTGCTCGGGATCGCCTGCCCCCGCGCGGAGTGGCTTGAGCACGCATACTGGCCAGAGATAAACAAGTGCGCTCGCATCTCTGGGGAGGTAACCATGGCAACCAGCGAGCTCATTTCGAGCTGCCTGTCCTAGAGGCAAGACAATAACAGGTTTCAAGGCCAATGTCACTGATTTTTCAAAGGGAAGGCAATAGAACAATATTGCAAACGAAACAAACATCGACAATTGATAAAAGTGATGTCATAGCTTGATAAAACTAGCAAAACAGAGCAAACCAACGGTGTGACAGTAAATATTTTAGAACGAATGGTGGCTGCTAGCCATGAATGTGTACTCATACACAGCAAAAAGTCATTTTCTTACTCAGTATTTTTGTCTTGTTTTCCAGTAAAAATGTCAAAGCATCCTTAAAACAAGATAAATTTACATGCAAAATAACATAAGATATTAAGTCTTTCTTTCAGATAAATCCACCAAATGTATGCATATGCTTAAAAAAAGAATACCCCTCCCCCCCAGCCCCACCCCTTAATTCAAAGGGGAAATACGTTTATTTTTCTTACCCCATTGGCAAATAGTAAATTTCTCGTTTTATTTGATGCCATTTTTCTTCTCAAGTCAATTTATCTTGTTTTTAGGTCGTTTAGATATTTTTACTGGACAACAAGACAAAATATTAGCAGTAGACCGATATAATGGTTTTACCTATTAATCGGTAATGATAGTTGCTTTTTGGAACTATCGGTTATCTGCAAAAATCAATGTTGATAATTGCCAATAGTTTTTTCATAATTTCGTCAATTCAAATAAAGAGGCCCCATTGTGTTTCGGGCTTGTTTATACTTAAAAGTCCTGCGTTATGCACTAAATCTTTTTATTTAGTTTTGACTCTTTGTCTTTTCCCTCCATAGTAAAGAAAGAATAAATTAGTTTTTTTGACATTCTATAATTCGATTTTAAAACTATTGGACGATTAATCGGTTATCGGCCTTTCCCACCACCTTAGTTATCGGTATCGGCAAAATCCACTATCGGCCACCTTTTCAAAATATTGAGTAAAAAAATTCTATTTTGTAGTGTATGCACTGCAGTCGAGTGCTTTATTGTTTAATATGTCCATACCTGAACCTCAATTTAAAACTACCTCTAATTTTGTCCTACCATATTCTCTCCTTGAAAATGGAGACCAGTTTTGATCTTGAAAAAGCTATCAATATGATGCCTCAACCTACCTTCTAATGGACAGACATTTGAGAGCACTCAGAGCCCAAGAAAATTGAGAGGGGAGTACCGAGTGGGCGGAGAAATAGGTATATATAAGGACAAAGGAGGCGAGGGGGGAAAGAGAGACCGCTCGGATGAAAGATGAGAGGAAACTCGACTGAGGGAGGGAAAAGTGATTGGACATTCATTGCTGCTGCAGCTGTAGCGCTTGCAATCCTTATCAATGCATCTGTCCATCCATCCAAGCAGCACAGCCTCATCTCTGTGATCTCTCCTTCTCTCTCTGTAATATCTGAGAGGACAGAAAGGAAGGGTGAACAGCAATAAAGCAGCCACAGCTCTGAGGCAGGCTGGAGCAGGCATTAGTCAATAAACTGGCACGTTGCTCTTATGACTTATATATATATTCTCAGCCATCTCTGTGAGTTCCAAGGCAAGGCTAGCCTCATTAATATGATAAGCACTACGTTAGCATTATTAGCCATCATTTACAGTCACCAATTCTCATTCAAATTCCCAAAAGAGAGTGTTTTGATTTTCAAAGGAGTACTAGCAGAGGTCACAGCACAGGTACACTACAAAAATCCCATTCTTAATCTGTATCTTTTCAAGTAAAAATACTTAAACATGCTTAAAACAAGATATATTCACCTGGAAATAAGATATAGATGTCTTAATTAATTGGCAGATTTGTGCCTCCTTTTTAAGCATAAAAACCAACCTGTTCTCATAGAGTCATGTTACTATACCTTAATATTTAGCTAAATGATTTGTATGTGCCTCGTTGTACGTATTGTGCCAGTTTCCTGGTAAATAAACACTAGAGGCGCTACAATAACAATGACTGTTCACTTTCACACAAATCACTAATAAAACGGCAAATTATCAGTTCATATACATGTACTTTTCGCCCTGTTCTTCACACAATGCTATCTCATGACATCTAAACCTTTTTAGTATAGCGCATGACTTGTAAGGTGATAAACTTTAAAGTTTGCATTACATAATCAACTACATTTACAAGCTTGTTCAAATGTGATCAAATTGCGCAGTAGCTCAACTGATGTAAAAAACCAGGGTACAAGTCCTGAAGAGCATGCGAGTCGACACGTGAGCCAGTAGTGTCATAGGAGCAGCACAAAATGACGTGGTTGCTTCAGCAACTGCATTTTTCATTTCGCTTTTGCTTTTTATGACACAGTCAGTTAGATTTAGGTTTAAGGTTTAGAGTAGGGAGGTAGGTTTTGTTGATTTAAAATTTGGTAGAGCATTAACCTTCAAAACCTCATAAGTTTGGGAGCAAATGTAACTCTCTTTTAGTGCCACATAGACATTTCACCTTGGAACTGACACATGTGTGGAGAGACACGTAATATAATTTAGTAAAAATGACCACAGAACTTCGCATGCTAATTTGCACATTGAAAAACAAAAACAAAACAAAAAACAGCTTAAACCAGCCTAAGGTGGTTAGACTGGTCTGTTTTGATGGTTTTAGACATTTTGTCAGCTGGGAGCTGATCAACCAGTGAAAGCAGCTGATCACCATAGGATTGGAAAACAACTAGACCAGCTTAAACCATCTAAAACCAGCAAACTGGTTTAAGCGCTTTTCAGTTCTTTTCTCGATATTTTTTTCTGCTTTTGGTTTTGACAATCGATCCAGACTGGGGGTGTTTTATTGATGTTGTGTACACCTGCTGGCTCTTGTCATGTTGACAGTGATTAAAAAACACACATCGAACCTCAAACACACACACAATGGTAAGTGTGTGAGCATGTGTGAAAGGCATTTGGTAGTGCAGTGCAGTAGGTTTGCAGTTCAGTAATTACCTTTCGCTCCAGCAGAGGAGGAGGAAGTTTAAACACAAACACTTCCACTAATAAGCCTCATATCAGCGCCATCACATTGTCGTCTCCATAGACGCACTGGATCCTCACCTGAATACTAAATCTAATGGCCGACCTGTAGTTATGAGTAAAGGGTTTGGCTAGATAAATGTTGACGCTAATGTTAGAAACCTGATATAAATCCGGAAATTAGATAAGACTAAAATGAGATGTTCATCAAGAGGGCTTTCATGCAGTGCAAATAAAAAAATACCTTGGTTGGCTGAATGTAGTGTTGTGTAGCCAGACTTTTGACTATTGTCATAAAGTCTGGTCTACTTTACAGATTATTCTACCCAAGAACCCCCTAGTTAGACAGGAAGACTGTCTGACCATTGTAAAGTGATGAACCACAGTTCCTTTTGATTTTTTGTGATGTTTCTGGGTTGGTAAATCTGAAATCGGACACAACTCTGAGAGCAAAGAAGAGTACACAGGTGTCCCCAAGGTTATGTCTGTTTCTTGCTGTTACTTGTGTCTCCAACACAACTCTGAATATCTTTCGAAGACTCGATATCATGAACCTCGCAAACTTTGGCAAATCCAGAGACTAGTTAAGTAAATGTTAGTTTTGCGAAAATGTATGTATAGTAATATAATATAATTCTATGTGACCATGCTGAAAATCAAAAAGTGTGTTTGTGTGTGTGCAAAGCCAGTCACACACTGGATGAGAAGCAACACGTCGAGCCGCGGGTAGGACAAGGCACAGGTATCGCTCACAGAGCACGTCGATGCAGTGCAGGTGGCAATCCAAAGTTGTGAATCTAGTCACCTTACACACAAAATTTATGAAGGTTTTTGTACTTTTGCAAGAATGAACAAAGTGACATTGATGAGTTTACAGGTTAGTGTATGAAACTGGTAGAACTGAGCAAACTGAACGATTAGAAATGGCAACATTTAATATTCAATTTCTGAACTGAATAGGCTTCATTCAAGCTGTCAAAACACAAAAAGACATACTTGTAATTGAAGGCAATGTGTAGGCCAGTAATTCCCAAACAGGGGTGTGTGTACCCCAGGTGGTCCTTAAGCAGGTTTCAGGGGGTACTCAAAAAGAATTGGATTTTGCTATGCTGAACCTAACAAAACAAATGTCTTAAAATAAATTAAGAAGGATTAGGGATAGGAAAAATATTGTTTTTCCATTTAATGGTAATTGATCTTCATTTGAACAATCCCGATATCGATCCTTTACTGTATGCAAAGTTAGGCACCGAGATCCTTTCACTTTTGAGAGTAAAAGGTTGGTGTGACTTGTACCGTGTAATGTGTTTCCAAAAATGAGATTAACGCAATCCAGTTGTCATTGAATAATCTCTCTTTTAATACCCATTCTGTTCTTTATAGTTTACTGATCACAAACAACAACAAAAAAACATTAATTCTAATCAAACATAGCACGCTTGCGCTAACGAAACAGTGCAAGTCCTCTCTTGTTAATATGCGCTCACTGGCTGAACTGCTGGTAATCTTAAAGAGACAGTACTGTTTTAGCACTCATTCTACATATCAATGTAAAATACTTGTTAATATTACAAATTATGCATGTAAACAATAAATGTGTAAGAAACCATTTCTATGCAATATAATATATGCCATTTCAAGACATCATATTTATTGATGGGATACATGGAATTTGTAATGTTTTTGAAATGGAGTTAATTAATTAGGAGCATGTTAATTTTAATCTGACAAATCACAGCCGACGAGCAGAAGTATATAAGCCGTTGCTTACCTGCTTCCTGTGACAACTCTCCTGACATCCCACCTCCACCCCATCTCCACCTATTCTCTAGATTCATTATCTAAATAAATAAAGTCCAGGGGGGTAATCAGGACTCGAGTCGAGTCTCAAGCTCCGAGCCCTCCAGTATACGGACAGCAAGCCAAATACGTTTACTTCTTCAACACAAGATTACATTAACATACCAACTACTGAAAGCTAAATGTGACCAAAATTATAAATAAAATCCTATGATAAAATGAAATTAGTAAAACTAATATTTCATAATGTGCCAAGTTAGAAGAACCCCTGTATAATTAACATCATTATCAGAGAGAGAATTTGTTCCATTTGTAAGCCAAATCGACATTACAACTGATATTGAACCAAATTAGCGGAATTGAATCAGAATCTAATCTAATCTTGAAATCTTTATCAATACCCATCCCTAATGGGTCAATAGATAATGTATATGATGTCAATAGATCAAACCAATACTAAGTGATCAATAATAATATTGATAATGTTAAATGATATAGTCTTTGGTACACATCTTTGGTTTTGTGTCAATGAAGGCGAAAAAGGTTGGGAAACACTGGTGTTGGCTATATGAAAGATACATACAGTATACACTATGTATCATCCAGTCATGACTTAAGTAAATAATCTATGTCCTTTAATAATGATTCAGGTAAAATTTCATGGAAGACTCTGTTCTGTGGCGCAACAGAAATTTGAGCAGCCTCCGGAGTCATAGCTGGGCTGTGCGAACATTCATAGAAACCAATTGTTTCGAATTTTAGAATGTGATGTGTCATCCTCCACACGTGTCTGATGTGCGACCCCCTTAAGAGAGAGAGAGACATCGACAGTGACCTTGAGTCTGTCAGCGTTGGATTTTAAGGAAGGACTTTGTAAAGATTCATATGCTGAACTGAGGCTCTGTAAGCCAGAATCCTGTCACGAAAATCACCTTTCATTACTATTGTGAGGAGCAGAGGGTGTGGAGAGAGAGGTGACTTGTTTTCTCCCTTCGCTCTCTCTATCAGTCTCACTCTAGCTCTCATCAATGAGGGAAGTGATATTATCTAGATTCTTGTTCCACAGAGACAGGAAGGCATATTTTCTTATGTTAGCATTAGGCACATGCCAATGTCTGATGCATGCATGCGCAACAACAAAACCCCCACTTTTCCCATCTCTCTCTCTCTCTCTCTCTCTCTCTCTCTCTCCCGGCTCGTTCTGCAGTGATCCACCTCTTTACTTCATGTCCATATCAAAAGTGCCAGTATCATTGTGTAGTGCCAGGAACATCAAGTGATTTAATCAATGGGATGGAGGGGAGAGAGAGAGTGAGAGAGAGAGAGAGAGAGAGAGAGAGAGATTAGGTCATTGTACAGATGTACATGATGTAATGTACCTTGCGCACATTGGTATTTTTGTACGTGCCGCCTACCCCTGTTCTGTACCAGTGTTGAGTAGCATCCCTCCCTGTTGAAAAGACCAGCATAGCATGGCTTCTTAACTAGCTTAACCAGCAAGACTTTTTCAGTAACTCGACAGTAGGTTAGTCGTTTTCAGAATAGTGTAGCTTTTCCAGTAACAAGCCATGAAACCAAGTCAGGAACCAAACCAACCAGCTTTGAGGTGAATCACAAGATTATAAGCTTTGTTTTGAAGCAAAAAAGTATTTGAGAATCAGACAAAAAGACAAAGAAACTGTGTACTTAACGTGAGGGAATGAACTACAATTTGATTTGAATGTAAAATGTTCAGATATTTGCAAATATACAAGTAGTTTGAGAGTGTAGAGAGACTGACTCGATTGCGTCATTCACAGTGCATAATGGAAGTGGGCGGTCGCTGCAGAGCTCTTTTGGCACACTTTGTTGGCAGCAGTTCTCTGATTTGTGGATCTTTCTCTGCTGGATCATGGACACAGTGTAGTTCTTCACCAGAAATTCCACTATTAAACTATTATGAAGTTGAAATAACACAGACTGATGACTTCAACAGAAGCATATTTAATCGATTAATAACCTTGGAGCTCATGGTTGGTCTGTCTTTTTTTTTTCTCCCCAATTCCCACTACTTACTAGGTCCTCGTGGTGGCGCGGTTACTCACCTCAATCCGGGTGGCGGAGGACAAGTCTCAGTTGCCTCCGCTTCTGAGACCATCAATCCGAGCATCTTATCACATGGCTCGCTGTGTATGACACCGTGGAGACTCACAGCATGGGGAGGCTCATGCTACTCTCCGCGATCCACGCACAACTTACCACGTTCCCCATTGAGAGCGAGAGCCACTTAATCATGACCATGAGGAGGTTACCCCATGTGACTCTAGGCCAATTTGGTTGCTTAGGAGACCTGGCTGGAGTCACTCAGCACACCCTGGATATGAACTCGCGATTCCAGGGCTGGTAGTCAGCGTCAATACTCGCTGAGCTACCCAGGCCCCCTGGTAGGCCTGTCTTTAAAGGATTATAAGTTATCGTAAAAAATTAATTTGCCAAAAAAATGAAAAATGAATGGGATTTTGACTTCTGGAACCGGACTGTTGCGCTCTATCCTTACACAGCCTTGCAAATGAAAAAGCGGAGGCAAAAATCAAATGTGTTATACAAGAATGCCCCTCTAGCGCAAACAGCATTGGGAAATGAAATTCATTTTAGTGACTCTGTAAAAGAGAAATCAGAGGATGAAGACCAAGCTGCAAACCACATGTTTCACACTTTAAATGCAATCAAATAGAAGTCTAAGTGACAACAACACTTTTAGACTCAGTGCTGGAAAACAGAGGGAGAAATTGATCTAAAAAAAAATGCACCTTCAGGCTGTGAATACAGTGACATGCGTGTTAATACCTTAACAATTTCACAAGGAAACATATTCGCTTGCTTACTGCTAAAATTTTATTAAGTATGTTAGCATGTTAAATTGGTATGTGTGTGATGTTATTCTAGAGATTTTCTCACGATTATGCACCAATACTTTAGATACTTGAATCAAAACATTTTAGCTTATGTATGTGTACATTAATTTCCTACAGAAACAGGTCATCTAAATAAGCACAAGCTCAGGGCGGTTAGAGCAGCTCCTAAGAGGCGTCGTACTGGACAGAAGTTGTTGATCATGCTCCATCTCTCATGTGCGTTTGCCGCTGTTTCAATTGTGATCTAGTTATGATAATGTGATGTATTGCCATATATTGAATCATGAAAAAAGAATTGTGATGTGTATTGTATTGTGAGGTCGTTGGTGATAATAATCAGCCATATTTCATTCATACGTTCTGTCATTAAAAATATCTGACCGTATCGTTGTTTCATAAATTTTCATATTCTGCATCCTTCAAACATGTTGTGACATCTAAAGACAACTGAGGCATTACCGAATCCTCCGAAACCATTTTAAACCATCGTTTAGTTTGTTTTTTAAGTGATTTGAATTATGGGGACACTAGAAATGTCCTCATAAACCACATTTATAGCATAATACCCTTGTAATTACCAGTTTGTAACTTAAAAAAATCTCCTCGTAAACCACCCAAACCCGCCCCCCCCCCCCCCACACACACACACATGCTCCTTAGGCTGTCTATGTGTTAATCAGTTTATACTTATTCACTAGCTCTCATGGGTGGCTGTGTACAGACATTTATATTTAAAAAAGTGCCCTGTCCATTGATGCAAATGAACCATCCATACATATTCTTCACATACTGTCACACACAAATGTCACCTAAATACTTTCTATTTATTAGGAAATTTAAATTAAAACAATTTACAGTACACTAAGTGCAGGGACAATCCCTGTAGCAACAAATACAACACATTTAATAGACATGTCACAAACATCTATCTATCTGTCTGTCTATCTATCTATCTATATATCTATCTATCTATCTGTCTGTCTGTCTGTCTGTCTGTCTGTCTATCTATCTATCTATCTATCTATCTGTCCGTCTGTCTACCTACCTGTCTGTCTGTCTGTCTGTCTGTCTATCTATCTATCTATCTATCTATCTATCTATCTGTCTGTCTGTCTGTCTGTCTATCTATCTATCTATCTACTGTCTGTCTATCATCTATCTGTCTATCATCTATCTATCTATCTATCTATCTGTCTGTCTGTCTGTCTGTCTGTCTGTCTATCTATCTACTGTCTGTCTGTCTACTGGCTGTGTATCTGTCTGTCTGTCTATCTGTCAATCTGTCTATCTGTCTGTGTGTCTGTGTGTGGTGTGTTTTGAAGCTAGCAAAAAAAAGAAAACAATAATGAACCTTTTGACATTTGATTTTCAGTGGCATTTAGGGATGCCGCTGTGTGAGTTTCTGTCAGTTACATTACCGTCTGAGAAAAAATTGCGGTTAACCGTTTTTACGATTATTTGACCATTTCCTAATGCGTCAGCACTGATGCAAAAAATCCATATCATATCACAATTAAACATCTTAGTGGATGTATTTCTGGGGGATATGTGGATGCTAAGGGCAATCATACAATAAGAAAACTGATAAATACACAAAAAATAATGCTCCAATCTAGGGCATGAGCTCAGTGATGTGCTTCAATCTAACCAGAGTGCTTCAAAAGTGTACATGTAAGATTATTGTGGGTGCGCAACATGTAGTTCACAGCATCCAACAGTTTTTCTTCTGCATCAGTTTATTAAAGCAATCTGTTGTCTGTCAGACACCCCAACATAAAGAATCGGTAACAGACTCCATAAAAATACGGTCCACAGCATCTCACAAATAAACCTTTGGACTATACATAATAACGGGAACATTGCTTACAGTCAGGGGTGTGTCCAGATGGGGAGCACGGGGTGGTCCCCCATGAGAATTTGCCTGGCCACCCCAGGTGCCACCCCAAATTCTAAACTGTGATTGGTAATTTCCCAAGTCGGAGGCGGGCCTTCAATAAAACCAGACAGAACCTCGTATAAATAACCCTCAGTTATTTATAGCTTAGTTTTTAGTTGTGTGTTTTTATGTTTTTACCATTATTATTTCCCTTTATTATTTTTTTATTTCGCCTATCGGGACTTTTATTTTGATGTGCCGTTCTTCTGAAGAACGGGAGAGTGAATGGAGGAGAAGAGAGCAATCAGCACACTATACATAACAGTTAATGAGTCACAGTGTAGTTAAATGAGTTTATAAGGACACAAGGTCAGTAATGTTTGTTTTATGTGTTTATATTTTTTATATTTTTGTCTTCATGTCAGTTACTTTGGTTTATGGTTAGTGTCAAGAAATTATAATTATTCGAGTTGACTCGGGGGAAACACTGCGTACAGTCATCCGAAATGAAATATGGCTTGAACGTGTACTGTAGATCGCGCTGCATGTCACATGATCCTCGAGACCGCGGCAGTGAAGTGCACCCGTGAAGAGGTTTTGAGGAAATCAGGTGAGGGACCATTTCACTATAAACAGTGGTTACATTCACTGCAAACACTGTGCAACATGTCAAAAAAGCACTTTGATCCTGCGTGTCATTAGAGGTCTGCGCGGGACTGTTTTTTCCATCCCCCTACTGCAAGTTTCTGTCCCACACCTGAACTCTTCCGAGGAATTTTACACCATGTTCACCCGTTCTCTGCCTGCAGTGATTTTCTTCCCGATTGCTCCCGTTCCCTCAACCCCGCGTTTGTTTTCCACATACAAATAGACAACAAGTGTACACAAAAGTTTTTTCTGGTATTGCTATAATCAGATGACGTGTGACATGATGCCCATCTGACTTGCCTGAGGTTGGTTTCTTAAAACTAAATTGAAGATCAGGAAAACATAATATAAAAGTTGTTTTTAAACCACTGTTTAATTAAATAATCAAATTACCTTTGGCAGTTCAAATATATGGCTAAATTGAGTGTCCTATACAAAACTGAAATCCATGCACATTCTTTATGTGACGGCCTATGATAAGATTAAGAAATAGCTTCAATATATTATTTATTTACTCAAAATAAAACAATAGCCTACTTGATTGTATTTCGTCACGCCACGGTAGCGTCATCTCTCCAACTCCAAAACTCCACAAAATAGCACAGAACTACAGTGTTCATATTAGCAGTGTCCATAACATTTATACAGTTTAAAGACACACAAAATACTGAAAAAATACAAAATTAAACAAATAATAAATGCTATTTGGAGTCTTCTGTGTTTTGTAGTATTAACAATTCATCAATTATTTTGCTAAGTAACATTCGACTATTAAAAATTCCTGAAAATGTACATATCATATTAGTATTATTATAAATAAAATCAGGGATGTTGAGTTACACTTCATGCCACCCTTGAATGAGTCTGTGCCCCACATGGGCCACCCCAGTCAAAAAAAGTCTGGACACGCCACTGCTTACAGCAAGCAATTTAAAGTCTGATCATGACTAAAACTGACATTTATTGTTGAATGCGGTGAATTTGTACAGAAGCAATGCTTTAAATAATGAGGACGATTTAAGACGCAACTTTTCAAAATTTACTCGCTGGTAGTAACTACACGCTGTCAGCACGCTTTAACATTACAAAAAGTGGCATCTTTAATTCGTCACTTTAAAATCACCACAGCTAAAAATATTAAAATACTAGTTTGTTGTTGGAAAACTAGTGGAGCATCCTGTCCCATTTGTAGGATGTGTATCTTTTTATGATTTTTATCTTCTGTCTGCATATTTTACACCCGTCATGTTCAGTCAGTCATTTAAATGCTCCCAAACAGCCAATTTAAGTCGCTTTTTGATGGATATGAGTCTGGTATATTGAATTCCTCTGTTATATTTTGGAAATTGTGTTTTGCATGTGAATTGAAAGTTCAAGTTCAGTTTGCACCACGCGGCCACCGTCCGTAACCGTAGCAACAGCTCCAGTATCCACACAGGCACAAGAGTTTTCATATTTAGGCTTACAAAATATTCTGAATAACTCTTTTATATTATATATCTATAGATTCTATATAATATTTTTGCCACGTGTAAAGTTGGGTGGATGGACAGACAACAGAAAACATTGAATAAGTGAGTAAGTGGGGTTGCGCTAATGGTCGCAAGATGCAGCTGGCCATAAACAGTTAAGGACAAACAGAGATAGAGACAGAGAGACCTAGAAAATGACATTATCCTGCTGTTTGGTGCTGCTTTCAGCTGCTGATATGATTGTGAGGGTGACGTGTGCGGAGGCACATGTTAATGTCAGAGAGGCAGAAAAAGAATGGTTTGCTCGATGCTGCTCTTAAGTGACATAATTAAAGAGAAAGTCAGAGTAAAATGAAGCATGAAATCCTGAAACCCTAATGAGAGCACAAAGATTGAGCTGTCTCTGTCTCACACATACGATTTAAAGGCTATTTATGCATATAATAAGCTCAAATGATTATCCATCCTCTGCAACAAGTATTGTACACTATACTACTATACTAAACTAATTATACTTACCTACTATACCATATTGAACCTTAGTGTAGTATACTATACAATACTATACTATGCTGTGCAGTACTACACTACTCTATACTTATACTGTACTATACTGTACTATATTATATTACTTTATTGTATACTTAGAGGTTTAATTGTGATTTCAAACTGGCAATATTTTTTCTGTTTTCTGTATTTAACCCCTGGGTATACTACACTACTCTATGCTATGCAATATTACACTACACTAACTGCTATACCATACTATACTGTATTGTACTGTACTATACTATACTACACTATAATATGACAATCAATACTATACTATTCTATACTTATGACTATACCATACCGTACTATACTATACTATACTATAGTATACTATACTAAACTATACCACTGTATTTTACTCTTTGGTACAGTATATTACACTCTACTATACAATGCTATGCCATACTACATGATTCTATACTTTACTATACTATACTACACTCTATTACACTATGGGATACTATACTATACTATACAATATTTTACTGTACTATACTATAAAATGGAATACAACACTATACTATAATACACTCTGTAATACTATGCCATATCACAATGTAACAGTTAAAAGGTCGGACAAGGAGGATGCAGGAACCGGCTGAACAGTCAACATAAAGGTTTAATGATATAAATGAACTTAAAATTAACACAAACAGACACACATGTGCGTCTCTGTCTCGAACCGGCATCTCCGGCTGCCCCTTATCTTGCTCTGCTGCTGATCAGCTGATTCAGCGCTGGCCGTGCTCCATCACAGCCCGGCCATGCCCTCCTCATCATCACACACACTATACAATACTATATTCCACTATGATATACTACACTATATCCTACAATACTACACTGTATTCCACTATGGTATACTATCATATACTATACTACTGAATACTATACCTTACTGTACTAAACTATACTACACTATATTAGACTATGGTATACTACACTGTACTAAACTATACTACATTATAATAAACTATGATATAGTACACTGTACTAAACTATACTACACAATATTAGACTATGGTATACTACACTGTACTAAACTATACTACACTGTACTAAACTATACTACACTATATTAGACTATGGTATACTACACTATACTAAACTATACCACACTATATTAAACTATGGTATACTACACTGTACTAAATTATACTACACTATATTAGACTATGGTATACTACATTGTACTAAACTATACTACACTATGGTATACTACACTGTATTAAACTATACCACACTATATTAGACTATGGTATACTACACTGTACTAAACTATACTAAACTTTATTAGACTATGGTATACTACACTATATTATACTATTACTACACTAATTAATACTATACTATACTGTACTACACTATACCCTACTATACTACATTATATTCCACTGTGGTATACTATACTATACTATATTATACTATACTATACTATACCACACTATACTATACTAAACTATATTACACCATGGTACACTACAATATACTAAACTATGCTACACTATATTACACTATGGTATACTACACCATACAATGCTATGAAATACTACACTACTTAGTGATTAATACTATACTATACTATGGTATACTATGCTACACTATACAATACCAAACTGTTCTATGTAAAACTACAACATACCATACTTCACTGCAGTATTAACTATGGTATACTACACTGTACTAAACTATACTACACTATATTAGACTATGGTATACTACACTATTAAACTATACCACACTATATTAGACTATGTTATACTACACTGTACTAAACTATACTAAACTTTATTTACCAAACTGTTCTATGTAAAACTACAACATACCATACTTCACTACAATATTAAAATAACTGATAATATTTGTAAGATAATTTGAAATATTAGAATTTATTTATTTTTATTTAATGATTTATAATTTACATTTATTTTTACGTTTTGCTTATTATTTAACCAAATGGCCGCAACAATACATTATAAAATCTGCTGTGTGTTAAAGCTACAGCAGACCTCTATTCCCATCATCCGCCTCTGTTCTGAGACCAGCGTGTGCCTCTCAACATAACACAGGACAAATTATCCGCTGTATTGGGGTGATAGGGTTTCAGAGCTACATTTAGAACAGCAAGATAGTGACAAGTGAAAGAGTGGAATGAATCAGATAGAGAGATGGTGGGGCGGCGGGTGCATATGAGCGATGCTTAGTGTTCAAACTGGCAGATAGACGAGAGAGAGAGAGAGAGACCGAGAGAGAGAGAGTGACAGGGTCATATAGAGAGCACGAAAGAGAAAGAAAGAGCGGTGGTGGTGGTGGGGCGAACGTGAGAGAAATTGGTAGCACAAAAATAGACAGAAGTGGAGAAAATGAGATGGAGAAAGATAAAGAGGGAGATGGAGAACAAAAGGGTCAAATCAACAGTAAGGGAGATGCAGAGAATGATGGTAAAAGGGAAGATGTGTGGTTTTAAAATAAACAGGTGTGGAGGTGCTTTTTTCTGCTGTATTAGAGTCTGTGTTTAGCGTACCGTCTCTCTTAGTAACTACCTCCCTTTCCATTACACACACACAATCACACTCACCCAGACATCTGACAGATTCACTTTCTCAAATATTCTCTCTCTCTTTTTAAATTGCTCGGGGGCTGTCGAGCTCACGTTGACCGCGCTGTAGCCCAGTGCACAAGCGTCAGACTGTGCCTGTGTGCTAAGAGCGCGAATAAAAATGAATACACAACATACAGTACATTCAATGTTTTTTTTTGGTGTTTAGACGTGTTTGGTATACATGCATATTTCATATAATTAACAATAAATGGCTTAAGATACTGTAAACTCCAGTAATATTATTTAAGTAAGTCATATGGGACATGAGGGTGATTTTTGAGTGAACTATCCCTTTAAGTTTATAAAGAAAACATAAGGAGCTGCAACAAACCATTAAAGAACCTTTATTTTAAAGTGTGTGTGTGTGAAGGAACATGATGTTTGTGTTTATTATTGTAGTATTGACTTTTGCGGCTTCTGTATGACTCACTGCAACCATGGTAATGATGTGTGCCTCTCCACACACACACACACACACACACACACTCGCACACACTCTCACTAAACGTTTAGAACCCCATCTGTCTCCCTCTCTCTCCCATCAGAGATCCACAGACACACTATTAATTTATCCCGATTCACCTCTCTCTCATCACAACCACACACACACACACACACACACACACACACACACACACACACACGTTGGTGCGGCAATCCTTATGAGGACTCATAGACACAATGATTTTTATACTGAACGAACAATAGATTCTATCCCCTAACCCTAAACCTAACCATCACAAAAACTTTCTGCATTTTTACATTTTTTACATTTAAGCGATTTGAATAATGGGGACACTAGAAATGTCCTCATAAACCACATTTATAGCATAATACCCTTGTAATTACCAGTTTGTAACCTAAAAAAATGTAAACCACCCAAACCTGCCCACAAATGCAGGTGGGATGTCTATCGAGAGAACACGTCCCCTTTCACATAATATCACACACACACACACACACACACACATGCATCATGCACAGACGAACAGACACACACTCATCCATCCTTCGTGACTCTTTCTACCTTTCTACCCACCTGTCTGTAGTGTGTGTGTGTTTGTTTGTGTGTGTGTGTGTGTGTGTGTGTGTGTTTGTGTGTGTGTGAATATGCATGTGACTCAGAGTGTCTTTGAACTGCCCTGTGTGTTTATGTGTGTGCATGCCAGCGTGTGTTTAAACTCTACAGATATATTTGTATGTGTTCACACCTGATCGAGCTTGGCATTTGTGTGTGCGTGTATAATATATATGTACAGGGGTTATAAATGTGTATGTGTGTGTGCGCCTGCGCGCACTTAGCACCTTGCATTATGAAGAGCGAGAGGATGATTCATATCTTCAAACACACATGCACCCATGCACACACACACACACACACACACAAGGGCGTAGATTTGGCTTGAACATTGGGGGGGGGGGGGGTTATAGTGTGAAGAATTTACATGTTTCCATTGATCATGGTATAAATATTGGGGGGTTGTACTTGCTTGTTTTTATTATGGGGGGGTTACCTACCACCCATCCACCCTGGAATCTACGCCCCTGCACACACACACACACGTGATGCTGTGATTAATCACAGTCGCTACTTGCAAACATGCAGCTGCTGCTTTTGCATGTCTGAGGCTGTTTGCTACAGAATGCTAGTTTACTGCACACACTTTATACTGCCTACTATTTTTTTTAAATATTAAGTGGAACAGCATTTTCAAAAAACAGTATGCACCATTATTGCCACATGACCTCATCACTTTGCATTTAATTCAGCAAATGGGGTCCAGTTATCCTCTTGGAAATAAACAGGCCTATTATTATTTTACATTTTCAATAAAATTTGGTTTAGAACTTCCTATTTGTTTTAACTTTGAATAAATAATGGATCAAGTGAGATATAAAAATCACAGCTGTATTTACTACATTGTGGGATACAATATTCTGTTCAATGTTCTCTATTATTTACTGCACATTTTGGTAAACGTAGTAGGTCATCCAGGATTTCTATGGGTAATTCTCATGAAACCTCATGAAATGGTCTCATTTTACTTCAAAATCAAAAGAAACAAACAAGAAATTTAATTTTGTATACAGAAAATGAAGCCTATGTTAGGACCATTAAGAGTTTTTACATTGTGACATTAATATGACAGTTAAACACATTTTACCCACCAATTCTCATTATGACAATGTAATTACTTTTCCAATGAAGAAATTAGTAAGTGATATGATTACAATTTTAGAGAAATAATTAGTAATTTGTAGTGGATTACTATTTTTAAGTAATTTACCCAACACTGGTCATTATGATATTCTCATTATCGCAACATGAAAAAATTCTTTTGGAAAAAATTAAATACATTTAAATTGTAAAAAATTTATTTATCATATTAGTACCCGCCTTTCATTTTTACTGAATAAAACAAACAAACAAACAAAATAGTGTCCAACAGCATCTTTTTCTACTGTAAAAACATGACAAATAAATGGGTATAGTAAAAGTAAAAAGGGTTATTCTCACAAAAACTGTCAGTAAAATGCCCTGGTCAAATTTAACAAATCAATATTATAAAAATGTTAATTATATTTTGCAGAAAGAAAATTAAGCCTCCATTTAGGACCATTAAGTTTTTAGCAATCTGACAATTTTCAAGAAATGTAAGCACATTTTACCACCCAAATCTCATTACTCATTATATTTTACTTTTACTATTTACATTGTTTTCAGTGATGATTCTCAGTACCATAAGTCATTTTTTTTACTGTATTACAGTAAAGAATGAGCTGTTGTGCAATGATTTTTTAAATAAAAGAATCGAAAAGTAAAGGCAGTACTAAGGGAGTACTTCTATGATTCATAAATACTTTAGAATTTAAATATTATATACTTTTTTCATGTTGTGGTAATGAGAATTGGTGGGTAAAATGTGCATAACTTTCATTTCACGAGTTTGCGTGTTCATATAATTTTGAGAAAGCGGTAAATGGTTAAACTGGTTTGGCTTGCTGTCCGCAATGAAGATTCTCGAGCACGAGACTTGACCCCCACCCCCCAACCCCCATATGTGGAGAAGTATTGAATGATAATGGAGGAAATGGGGTGGAGGAGGGATGCCTGAAGGATTGTCGCTGGAGAGAGGTAGTTAGCCTTTATATACTATAGCGGGGATTGCGAGATTAGATGAACGTGCTCCACCCTTTCGTATAGAACTCCAAGAAAATATTGTCACGGTGTAAAATATCTTAATGGCCCTAAACATAGGCATGTATATGTACCATGTCAGTAGACTTTTCAGAATATAGAAGCAGTGTGCACTGTTGTATACTACACACTGTGCCAAATTCTGAGTATTATGCATTCAGAATGTTCACATTCTCTGCTCAGTATACATACTCCATATTGTAGAAATAGTAAGAGTAGTATGGTAGCACATTATTCTGATCTTAGCCTACCTCTCCTAGAAAGAGAGTGTGTTTGTGTGGCTCTGTCTGTGTTCTGTACTGTGCAGTGTTCTAGATAAACCCTGATTGCCTGTAGCAGCATGCGGGTGTTAGCAGTTCAGAGACAAGCCGAGACGGCTGAGAGAAAATGAAACGCTCACTGTGCATGTCATTGTGTGTGCGCGAATGAGTCCAGACAGCCCAAATGCACGGCGAGTGTGTCCGCAGTATGACTGACATTAATAATGGAAGTGCGGGTAGTTAGCGTCACAAGGCCGGGAGCAGTCTGCGGTGTGACAATGTGCTCCCTGAATGGCTAGCGTGCCTGTGCATGCATGTGTTTATGTGGAGGAGGGTTGTGTTTCTGTCACTCTGGCTTTTGTGGAGTCTGCTTTGACCCGCCCTCCCAGGCGATGGAAGCTCTACTGCCTACACACACATTATTAAACACATCCACTGTAGAACACATCAGTAGAGTTTAGAATTGAGAACTGAATCAGAAAGGCTCCATTTTTAAAATAATATGTCATGAAAATCATTTGGTTCCGTAAAAGGAACAATTCAACAGAAAATGAAAATTCTGTCATCATTTACTCACTCTCATGTTGTTCCAAATCCGTATGACTTTTTCCTTTCTGAGTAAATAATAATTTTTCATTGTTAGGTGGACTATCCTTTTAATGTTCCTTTTACATCTACCAATGTGGAAATACCTAAAATACCAGAATTGACAGTGCCACTGCAAAAAAAAATTATGTTTTAGCTGAATTATGAGTTTGTAGTCTGAATTGAATGTGATGAGTGAGAAAGACTCAATGTTTTATAATACCCAGTTCACAAGTTTACTGGTTCATATAGTCCTGGAGCATTAAGTTAAACATATTTGTCATGCTGTCCATAATGGAAGGGCTCAAGCACAGCACTGGTCTTGAGATCTGAGATCCCTCCTCCCCCTGGACTATCTGACTAAAGCAAAACATAGAAAATGTTTCAATAATAATTGGTATAGGCGTTATTAAATATAAAGGTGATAGAATTGACACCAGTACAGGAAAGAGAAGCAGCCGATTAAATATACTTGGGATGCACTGTAAAAGAAATATCCATAATTTTAACGGTAAAAGAATGTAAAAATGCTACAGTAAAAAACAAAACATTAATTGATTAGCGGGTAGTTACTTTAACATATATGGTATATGAGACCCGAGCATGATTGCAGTGTGCTTTTTCCATTTCCCTTTTTGATTTGTGACTTGTAGCCCCAAGCAAAAAAATACATTAAAAAAATTAAATTCTAGAGCAAATAGTTTTCCTAAAAAGATGATGTCCTCATAAGTGGACAGCAGAACTAAGTTGTGAAATGTTCAATAATACCAAGCTATAGAAAGACTGTTTTCATCAAACTGTTAATCATGTTTCCAGGAGTGTTGGTTATTCATGTTTTTGAGACGTTACAGACATTACATCAGAAATGAGCATAATTCATTCTGATTCAAAGTAATGGCCAGCATCATCCAATCACTGCCAACCATGTTAAAATAAAATTATACATTACAAATTCTGAATTTATGTACTGAATATCATAATCCCATGTCTGCCAAACATGTTGAGTGGTCCAAACATCATCTGCAATCTGAAACGGAACTTTTGGTCGGATTTAGGAGTGAATGCACGTAGCTGCATACTCAAGTAGGTATAGCTGCAGGCCGGAGACCTCCAAATGGAGGCGGAATCTCCCAAAGAGAGCGGGGTTACTCCAGAAGGGGGTTGCGCCAACTCCAAAAGGGGGTGTCACTTCTACTCATGGTTTAGGTTTGGGAAATGGTTTGGTTTGGGGCTCCCTATATCTTTGCTGGCAGGTTGGAGCTCCTGCCCCTTTTTGGAGAATGACTTAACCTCCAGTGTGCTGTCTGTCTGCCCTATTCTCTTATTTTCACCTTATTTTCATCCTAACTCCATTTTCATCCTAATTTTTCAGTTTTTGGATGAACCCACTGATTTTCAATGTGATAATGCTTTAGGGAATAGGAATAGGAATGCATTTACTAATGTTAATGAATAGAATTGTATTGTACAGTGATAACAAAATAAAATATAACAAAACTTACATAAAAATGAAGCGAAATAACCCACAGATTTGTTAATGTAGAAAGTTATTCTTTATAAAAAACAATTTTACGTTTTGTGGGAATAATGTCCCACAATACAAGTATGTGGACATCATGTTAATCATCGCGCTGACACGTGAAAAATGAATTAATTTTTTAAGAGGCATATAATCGAAACTAGAGATGCTACTCTTTACACCCAAACAGGTTTCAATTAAAAAACTTAAAGAGGATTCTTACCAGAGGCACTTTTTTTCCTCTGCGCCCACAGAAACGCTTTACGGAAATCGACGTCATGTTATTGTGACTCGGTGCGCCAGAAGCTTAACCCTTAAATGACAGTCTAGAGCAGCGCTACTCAACACGGTGCCCTCGAGCGATCTTTTGAGGCCTGCATTATGATATCATCATCAGAACTATATTTATCAGCAGCCTATCAAATCTGTATGTAATTGTGAGGTGTCCATTTTCATGAGGATTTACGCTAGTTCTCTACATCGCTAAATCACGTTAGAGAGGGAATTAGACTGCAAAAATTAAAAATACTATCAGAGCATGGCTGATGTTATGAGAGCGGCAGTCGTTCTGCGCACGCGTACATACACAGTACATGTGCACTTAAGTACACTTAAGAGTCACTCAACACGGCGCGGATCTGTCCAATCTCTTGAATAGCTCATCAGAGATACAGTATGTACTCGTCATGACAACAGTATTTACAGGGAAAACAACCGTTTTTCCTGCAGTGACGGCGTTGAGATGCCTTCACGCAAATGCTTTTCTAGTGATCTACTTCGGCGCAAAAGCTAAGGGGGGTGAACAAATCTTTATGACTTCACTGAAGGACTTTTGGTGCTAATAATGGATATATCGCTCTTGTTTTTGAAGACATCTTTGGTGTATGTGATGTTGAACACTCATGGTGTTTTTTAGTTGACAATCACCGTGAAAACAGAATTGATCTATATCATAATATCGAACTTTCACACCCCTTATGTTTAAAATAATTACTTAAAGGGATAGTTTACCCAAAAATGAAAATTCTCACATAATTTCCTCACCCTCATGGCATCCCAGATGTGTATGACTTCTTTCTTTCTTTCTTTCTTTCTTTCTTTCTTCTGCAGAACACAAATGAAGATGTTTAGAAGAATATTTCAGCTCTGTAGGTCCATACACTGCAAGTGAATGGTTGTCAGAACTTTGACGCACAAAAAAGCACATAATGGCAGCATAAAAGTAAACCATATGACTCCAGTGGTTTAATATGTGTCTTCAGAAGTGATATAATAGGTGTGGATGAGAAACAGTTCAATATTTAATCCCATTTTACTATATATCTCCACTTTCACATCTGTAAGTCACATGTGGCGCCTATTTAGTTTCACTTTCACATCTGAAAGTGAAAGTGGAGATTTATAGTGAAAAAGCCTAGGACTTAAATATTGATCTGAGCTGATACATTAAAAAAAAAAAAAAAAGAACAAACAAAAAAAAATTGTCTTTATGACAAACTCCTAAAAACCTAAAATTTTTAGGTGAACTATCCCATTAATTAACACACACACAAACATACACACACACATATATATATATATAAAATCATAAAAATAAAGAGGCGGCCCTCGAGGGTACAGGGATCCAGTTTTGTGGCCCCTGACCTTTCCAAAGTTGAGTAACCCTGGTCTAGAGTGTTGTGAACAGTATTCAGTCGGTTTAAATACATTTAAATTATGTGCTGCATATAGCAAAGCCAAAATACAACATCCACACATGTGGATGCGGGGTCACACGAGGTTAACAAAACAATAAAAAAAAATAATAAAAAAAACATACAAAATCTAGAGAAAACAAACTTTTCCACAATTTACTTTTGACTCCAAATCTTATAGTTACTGAGATATAGCCCTTGTGACAACTTTCTCGTGTGACAACTAGCCCCGATCTCCCCTATGTAGATAAATGAAATCTTGTTAAGATTACGATCGAACTGCATATTTTAAATCAGCAATAAAATCTGACAAAACTGGAATTATAAATTGTGATTCTTTACCTCAGATTACGCTAAAAAATAAAATGTTCCCAGCCTGTATAGCTAATGCACATGCATGTTCTTGAGTTGATTGACAGGTGATGTCTGTATCTAAAAGGTGATTGGCTCTTTTACCTGTAAGGCGGGACTTCATTTCTACATCCGTTGACCGTTGGGTGCTCAGAGCTCCTTGGTTGGACGTTCCAATTTCTCCCATTCATTTTAATAGAAGTGGCCCATCTCTGCTAAATAGTCTCTGAATAAATGCAATCAGAATCAGATATTCTAGAGGAACAGTTGAGTGGAATCGGAACTACACTCGTAAAGTTTCTTACATTTTCCATCCCTACACATCAGCCACACAATTAATGGGTTGGGCATCTCTACATCCTTTCATCTGTGGCGTTCTTGCTTTCTCTCGCTCTTTCACTCTGTTTTGACAAGGACCGTGTGTGCCAGAAGCATGCCTGCACCCATTATCGGCGCTGGCGGCATGGCATGCCCATTGTCTTTGCCCATGGTGAAGTGCTGGGGGCATTGTTTCCTGCTGGCAGTGAGCCTGTAGCCACACACACACAAGCCAGAGCTGTTTGGTTGCCGTGGAGTGTAATGCATTAGACGGCTGTATTTTATATCGTGCTTTATTTCTGTTTTTGTCGCCAACATTGAACTAGAGTTCACATGGACTTCTGTGCTGTTTATTTATAAGGCTTTAATTTATCATCACAGAAGATGGATGCAATATTGTTGCCATGTAGACAACACGCCAGGCTAATCAGAATAGAGCAAGGGTAAAAATTTGCACTACGATTTGTTTTGCTGTCAATTTTGTAATCTTTGCATGTAAGTGGCATATGTTTTTCTTAAAAATAAAAAGTTATTTTTGCATTTTTTATACAATTTTGTGAAAAATATATAAATAAATTATATGCATGCATCAAATGTGTCAAAACTGTACATACTATATACGGTAGAAATAGTAAGAGTAGTATGTTAGCATGCTATTCCGAACAGCAGTACAACAGAGCAAAACATTAGGATTCCGAAAGTAAACATTTTCTCCACAGAATTATTGACTATTAACGATAATTTATAAACCTTTAAAAATAGATGTACTGTGAGCTCTGATATTGTTAATCGATGATATAGAATTCTGTTGAAGCCATCAGTCCACGTCATTTGAACTTCATTTATAAAACAAAATAAAATAATTTTAATAGCAAAATTCCTGGTGAAAAACTCCACTACCCATGATCCTATGCTACAAAGCGCATATGTGATACAAGTGGGGGTGGAGATATAAAAATGGAAAGGGAAATTCTAAATAAACAAATGCTCCTTACTCTTGAATTATATGTTTATGTTAAATAATAATTGTCTGATAAAATATATAGATACTAAAAATATTATTCTATATTAAAAATATAATGATGATCATGTTGGATGGGGAGGGCCAGTGGGGTGGCCAGTGTTTTTTTTAGCCGTAGCACCCCCCCTACCCTGGAGGTGCCACTGTTTAATGACTGGATTCCACGATTCCATCTGTTTTTCGCATCACTCTTTAGCAGTACAGTTTGTTTTGCCATCAATGAAACATCTCTTACTTTGACATAAACTATGAAAAAAAATTCAGATTTTTATTGTAAACATCATCCGTAAAATCCCTTCCATCGCAGACTAGAGCGTCATCTGATTAATCAGCGAGTAAATAATCTGCTACAACAAGAAGAGGAGAGAAATAGAAAAACAGAGTAAAATTTTATATCCTGTGCTTTTCAAGAGGCTTAAAAGCATCTTTCCAAATCCAAGCCGGAGGTATGTTTTCATGCCCTACTTTACTGTCACTCCTCTCTGGTCTCTCCCATACACTTTGTCCCCAGAGAGATCGCCTCTGTCCTCTCCAACCCAGGCGCACACACACACACACACACACGAAACCCATCAGAAGAACACCAGCCAATCACAAACACACACACAATCACCAAGATGCATGTAATTCCTTTCAAAGCATGTCACACACACACATACATGCTGACCCCACCGGCAGGTGAAGGCCATTTAAAGCTGCCATTCGGCTTTCAGTCACTAAAGACAATATAAAGGGTTCCCACACCTTTTGACCAATACATTTCCATGATTTTCAAAGACTTTTGCAGTCGTTCATGATAACTGGATATGTGTTTTTAGAAACCATTTTATAGAGATTGCAATCACAAAGAGCAATATTAAAGTCTCTTTAAGACAAGTCAGGTCATTCGGCAGCCATATTGGTAGCGCCTCCTCATGCAGCTATTTTCAGTCATTCAAATACAGCTCCTATTTACTTGAATGGGGACAGACTGAAACCTCCAAAACTGTTGGTCAATAATATGGTCAAATTGCATATTTCAAATAAACAAACAGGCAAATGGCTCCTGTAGATGTAAGGCAGGATTGCGTTGCGATGCCTCTATCTAAAAGTTGATTTACTTTTTTAACTTTTTTTTTTTTAATGATTTATCCAATTCATATGCATACAAGTGGCCTATGATGTCTCCTTAAAATGTCTCTAGCCCAAGGCTGTAAAGTGTGAAGGTTCTGCCTGCATTTGCAGTTAAAAATGGTTATATGCGGCAACAAATTTTAACCCACTCGCACATGTGCAATAAGTGTCATTTCTGCAAATGAGGAGCACTCCAACAAAGAACATTTACAATGAGTCTGATGTCTGCTATGCTACTGGCAAATACAGACCGCTCGAACTTTAGTGGCTAGCCATGGACGCATTGTCAGGTTTGCAGTTATGGGCCTATTCCTTCTATGCTGCACGCTGTGTCACGACCACAAATGAAGAACATGCACAATGAGTCTGTCTGCTTTGCTATTTGCAAATTTAGACTGCTCGAACTTTAACGGCTAGCCATGGACGTATTGTCAGGGTTGCGGTTATATTCCTTCTATACTGTGCGCTGGTCGCTGGTCGCAACAAAGAACATGTACAATAAGTCTGATGTCTCCTATGCTATTGCAAAATCTAGGCCACTCGAACTTTAGCGACTAGCCATAGACGCATTGTCAGAGTTGCGCTTAGATTCCTTCTATGCTGCGCACTCAAGAGACGCATTGCATCTTGCATGCAAACAAGAGAGTGGATGCAAACAGAAACTGATGCGATCAATACAAATACGAGATATTATCCTTTTTGCCCTTATTAGTATGTGTGCATCTAGTTGCTAATTTTCCAGAGGAAGAGCTTAAACAGTGGTGCTTTTGTCAATATATATGACATGGTATCAGAATTGTAGTAGTGGTAGTACTTTATAAAATTTAATTGTAGCAGTTAATAATAAAAATTGTTATACATTTATTTAAAAAACAAGAAAATATACAACCATAGGGACCCTACATATCAAACCAAATCAAACACGCAACACACAATTTTAAATAAACGCAGTTTATTTTTATTGCCAATTTGCATTCATTTTTTTATTGTTTCTTTTAGCGCTATGAAAGGGTTCATCTTGAGTCTACGTATTTTCATAAGCAGACTTCTTTTTGTAAAAATCAATACCTTGTTGTGTGGTCCTTATTACAGTAAGGTGGTTTGATGCTATCATTAGGCAAAGCGTCATCTCTCTCTCTCTCTCTCTCTCTCTCATGGTTATATAATTCAAACGGCTGTTTGAAGCCAGTAGAACTTGTTCCATTGAGCTGCTGTGATCATGGCGAGGAAAATGCATCTGCAACAGCATGGCTTAAAATCTCAGTCCCCTCTCATCTAACGCTGTCCCCCTAAGCATTGCTAAAAATCCTACACAATCCCCCTTACAACAGTGCAGAGTCCATTGGGCATAAAATTCTGTCTGCTAATTTTTTCCTATGAGAAACAAAGGGGTCTTGTTTACCAGCCTTAAAGATCGAATCCTCCATTGGGCCACTTTCAAATCTTGACAAGACATTTGTACACGAAGAAATATACTTGTTTAAATCTATTAATTCTACAGACTTGTACCTGAGATACAAACAATCTCTAGAAAACAATTAAATAAAATGCCCTATCCTGTTATCACAAACGACTGTGATTGGTCCATCCTGTCCATTGCTACCAGCGTTGAGAAAGGAAACATGTATAGCACGACAACACCACTCATACATGTTCTCTTCAGCAGTGGTTTGGATGACAAATGCTTGTGCTGAGAAAGTTTAATAGGCATTAAATGAACAATTACACAGTGTATAATTAATAATATAGCAACAAGGTAATATCATGTTGTTTTCTATTCTTTTGAATCATACCTTCTTTTTCTGGAGCCGTTTCTTCGCTGTCATGTGACCATTGACGTCAGAAAAGTTAGCATCAGCGTGCCTGAACAATCATGCTGCCTGTTTTATGCTAACTGCCATTTTGCTGCACTTTTCTATTTCTATGGTCCAAACACAGACAACAAAAATCATCCAACACTACTAGAAAACAAATGCACACTCAAGCAGCTACCTGTAGGTGCCCTCAATAGTATCGCACACTCGTAGCCCTGCTAGCTAGCACAGGATATGCTGATGCTAGGTGGTAAATGGGGCTGTGCAGCTGCTGTCTCTTGAGGGGAGGTGGTATGGATCACATACAGCCAGAACTAGGACAAAAATAAATCACATGCAAATGTTTTCGGTCTGTCTCTGTGGAGGCCTGAACCTGCAGCTCCATGCGTGGCACCTGTACTGTTACTCTACCTTCATGCAAAGGTTTTTTCAGTTTTTTCCAATTATTAGTGCCATTTGCTAAGGCAAGCATCACTATTATTATTGCTTATATTTAAGGTTAGGAATTTGTTCTAAAGCCCTAACCCTAATAATTAAGCCTCAGCACGTAATTTGTCTCAAACAGTTTGTTCAATGAACATTAATGATACAAATCATGCATCGTGTTGAGGAGAATAAAGTGTGCTATTACATTTCTAAGCAATCAGACTTACCATTTTTACCAAGTGGATGATAAAATGGTTGAAAAAATCGTATACACTTATACTAAAGAAGGGATATTGATCTAGGATCTCAGATTATTCAGAAAACCTAAGCAACCACCAAGAACAACCTAGCAACCACGTAGCAATGACCTGGCAACCATCCAGAGTACCAAAGCAACCACCTAGCAATGCCCTGGCAACCATCCAGAACATCCTAGCATTGTAGTGCCACAATAATATAGTGGACAGGAAGTAATGTGGGAACAAGGTCACGAGCAATGTTCTTAAGCTGTGCACATGCTTGGCCATGCACTTCTGATGTTGCTCCCGTGCAAAGGAAAAAATTCCCGCTCAGATGGCACATTAAAAAGTGTGTGGGAAAAACTTGAGATTTCTTAAATCAGAGCTCAATGAATTATCAGTGTTTCCATTTAGGTCCATTGCTTTTTTTTTGTTTTTGTTTTTTTGTTTTTTGCTATGGAGCTGCAGTTGTAATAAATATTGGAAATAGGTATGGGCATTTTCAAGTAATTTTGTAGTCGAGTACTCTAACCCACAAAAAATGAGAACCCAATAACTTTTAAATTAAAATAAGAAAATTAATATATGCATGAAATTTCTAATTTGATTTATTCACAAACGCTACCAATAATGGTTTAAAAGTAAGATAAGTTCAACAAACTATGCTTTTCTTTTGGGAAAAATTTTATTAACAATATGCATTAATAAAAATGGGAAACAAAAAAGATTTAAAAATAACAGCAAAGATATTTAAGAAAAACAATATTGACGGAATTAGGGTAAAGCACATATAAACTACATAAAGAGTCTACATAAAGGCTACAACATTTTTATCATTTCACATGTTATTATTCAGAAACATAAGTGGTGAAAGTTGGATTTTTATAAAAAGCGATTTGCCCTTGTTAAGAGATTTAACGCACATACACACATACCAGTCTGATAAGCTTCCGAGTTTCTTGTACCGCTTCTCAGTTTCTTTCCACCATAAAATCAGATTCTCATCCTTTGGTTTGCATGACTCACACAAGAACTGAATATCAATAGAGTAGAATTCAATAAAAATCTAAATATTACATGTATTTCTAGAGCTACATTTGGCTTTGCTTTCAAAATCACAGAAGCCACCGTATCTTCTTTTCTTATCAAACACCTTGATGACACACATCCACAGCGCCCCCCAGTGGACTCAATTGTAACTGCAATATGTTGTGAGAGGTTTAAAGGGAAAATTCATTGTAATTCAGCGCTGCTCACAGCAGGCAAATGTGGAAAGGAAAATGAATTTGCATTTTTCGAGTAATAACTCAAGTAGCTAGTGCAGAACGAGTACTTGATTACTACATTACTCATGCACATCCCTAATTGGAAACAACGTGGAAATACACAGCACATACATCGTGAAAGGATGCATAACCGCATATATCGTGAGGTGCTGTAATGTGGCTCTGTGCATGAACGGTCAAATGCATTTCATAACACGCAATCAGGTATGGGTCAAAATACTGAATCTGTGCTTTAGAGTTTGCAGTATCAATGCAACCTAATATCTATTAATAACCTATTAATTAAACAACAATATAAAAAATAAAAAAAACATTTTAATATATTTCTTTGTTTTTATTAGTTTTATTAGTATATACTGTATATATATATGTATATATATATATATATATATATATATATATATATATATATATACAAAAAAACTAATAAAATTTGTAATACAAATATTAATAAATTGAATAAAAATATTCTATATATATATATATATATATATATATATATATATATATATATATATATATATATATATATACAGTTGCAATCAAAATTATTCAACCCCCCTGACCATTCCTGCATCCGCAAAACACCCTCATAATAGGACTGACCCACCTCCATGCTTGACTGTGGGGATGGTGTCGTTCTTGTCATCACATTGCCTTACTTACTCCAGACGTACTGTTGACCCATGGGTCTAAAACTCATTTTCAGTTTAGTGTCATACTTCCATAAAACCTTCTTCTAGGACTCCACTTGCATTTTTTGTATAGAATTAAATGTTTGCCTACGACACTAAACTTAAATTGTAAAACTTAAATAAGTGCCATTGTAGAGTGATGGCTTAATTTTGTTTTAATACAATTACTTTTGCAGCCTTACATATTTAAGAAACAGCTACATGCAATAGGGGTTGAATAATTATGAAATATTTATATATATTTATATATATATATTTATTTATTTATTTTTTGCTCAGGTGACCATGGATTCTGCCCAAAAATTATGGCTCTGACCCAAAATGCAAAATGGAGGCATTATTTATAACAAAGGACAGAACAAAAGTCACCTTTTTTAGTAAGGACACATTCCTCTGCAATCGGTATGTCAGTGTTGAGGTGTGGCAGCAAGCAGTAGCATTTGTGCACGCATGTATGTGTGCACAAGTGTTCTGGGCCAGTGGACTGGTATATGCAGTGGCTGTGGAGTGGAAATGAAGGCTGGATCTTTTTGGAGAAACGCTAGATGACCTTCCGCTGAGCTGGATGACATCCAAGTGATTTCACTGTGCAGCGTGCTACAACCGACGCCATGCATCACACGCTGCAATTGCACACAGATGTGTGTACTCGGCCACACATGGAATTGAGGGGTGTGAACACACACACATAAACAACAGGGCACAAGTTCATTAAGCACATCCAAATACACATACACACACACACACACACACACACACACACATAAACAACAGGGCACAAGTTCATTAAGCACATCCAAATACACACACACACACACACGTGCGCACTGCTATAAACAGCCTAAGCTGCAACAGAGAGTTCTAGACAAAATATAAAACCTGCAGCAATGCAACACAGTATTTATCGTATTTTAGATTTGTACTGTTAGCCGCCAATGTGAGCATAGAAAAACTCTGCTCTGAGTAACCTTAAAAAGCATAGCTGAGACATATTTTGCTCTCAAGTAAAACCATGTCAGTGGCGCACAGCAGTTCAATAACTACTGATTTGGGGTTGTGACGGTTTGACGTGCCACATTGTCTGTTGCTGGCTTGTGAGCGAGCATGAGGGAAATTGACAGATCTTTATGTAACTGGAGTTAATTATTTCCAAATAGTTTTTCTGTTCCTTACTGTGAGGTGGTCAGTCTTATATGCTACACTAACTACCTCGAACTGCCTCAGATGTTACAGACCCTATATAACTGAGAATCAGGTTTTTTTTTTTAGCTTGCTGACTGCAATCCAGTAAATACAAGCACCAAGCAATCTGTAAATCACTTTTCCTACAAATACATCTTAAAATGTAAAGGAGAAGTGTGTCATTTTTTCCGATGTTGAAAAATGTTCTCCTATCTTTACTTTCTTTACTTAATGTGCCCATACAACTATGAATAAGACATTTGTAGGTTGATCTTCACAGAATCTCGACCAGCCCGACACAGCAACATTGACTCGACCAATAGGGTGTGTTTGGGGTGGGACTATCAGTTTGTCTTTTAGTCAATTTCTGCAATTTTGTGTTATGCTTGTGGTGAAATTACACACTTCACCTTTAAACAGATCACTATTATGAATCCTCAAATAAATTCTATTCAAATTACTGTTCTAGAATTCTTCTGAATTCTGTTCTGAATTCTTTCAGATCATTATTCTTCTGTTCTGACTTGCATTCTGACCACTTTTCTAAATTCTAATTCTATTCTGAATCCTCACTATTCTGAATTCTATTTTGATCACTGTTTTGTTCTAAATTCTATTTGGATTATTAGTCTGTTCTAAATTCTATTTGGATTCACCATTCTGTTCTGAACTCAATTCTGATCACTATTCTGAATTCTAATTCTATTCTGAATTGTCACTATTCTGAATTCTCCTTGGATCTCTCTTTTGTTTCTAAATTCTATTTGGATAACCATTTAGTTTTGAATTTTATTCAGATCACTATTATTTTCTGAAATCTATCCTGACAACTTTTATAAATTCTAATTCTATTCTGAATTCTCATAAACCTGAATTCTATTTGGATCACTATTTTGTTCTAAATTCTATTTGTGACACTATTCTGATTCTATTTCTTGACTGAATTCTCACAAAAATAAATTATATTTACTGTTCTAGAATTCTTGTGAATTCTGTTCTGAATTCTTTTTGGATCATTATTCTTCTGTTCTGACTTGTATTCTGACCATTTTTACTAAATTCCAATTCTATTCTGAATCCTCACTATTCTGAATTCTCCTTGGATCTCTATTTTATATCTAAATTCTTTTTGGATAACCATTTAATTTTAACCAATATTCTGAATTTTATTTGGATCACTATTCTCTTCTGAAATCTCATCTGAAATCTATTCTGACCACTTTTATCAATTATAATTCTATTCTGAATTCTCACTATTCTGAATTCTGTTCTGATCACTATTTTATTCTAAATTCTATTTGAATTATTAGTCTGTTCTAAATTCGACTTGGATTCACCATTCTGTTCAGAACTCTATTTGGATCACTATTCAGAATTCTAATTCTATTCTAAATTGTCACTGTTCTGAATTCTCCTTGGATCTCTATTTTGTTTCTAAATTATGAATTCTGAATTTTATTTGGATCACTATTCTCTTCTGAAATCTATTCTGACCACTTTTATAAATTATAATTCACTATTTTTTTTAATAAATTCTATTGGGGACACTATTCTGATTCTAGTACTGAATTCTCACACAAATGAATTATATTCAAATCACTGTTCAATTCTGTTCCAAATTCAATTAAGATCACTATTCTGAATTTAAATTGTATTCTTCATTTTCATTAACCCAAATTCTATTTGGATCACTATTCTGTTCTAAATTATTTTCGGATAATTATTCTTCTCTTCTGAGTTGTATTCTGAACACATTTATAAACTATAATTCTATTTTTGAATTCATACTCTACATAATTTTATTCTGATCACTATTCTGAATTCTTGACTGAATTCTATCCGAATCACTGTTCTATTCTTTTCAGATCACTATTCTGAATTCTTATTATCCTGAATTCTATTTGGATCACTATTCTTTTCTAAATTCTATTTGGAACACAATTCTGATTGTAATTCTTGACTGAATTCTCACAATAAGGAATTCAATTCGAATCACTATTCTATTCTGTTCTGAATTCTATTATGATCAATATTCTGTATTCTGTTTCGATAACTGTTCTGCTCTAAATTATTTTCGGATCACTGTTCTGTTCTAAATTCTATTATGATCAATATTCTGAATTCTGTTTGGATACTCTGAATTATTTTCGGATCACTGTTCTGTTCTAAATTCTTCTTTGATCACTATTTTGTTCTGAATTCTATTCTGATCTCTGTTCTGAAGTCTAATTCTATTCAGATTACTATTCTGAACTCTAAATCCTGCATTCTAAATGGATCACTATTTTTTTTATCTGTGATTGTGACTTGTGTATCATGGGCTGTTTCCTAGTCACTAGTTTGTGTGTTAATGCATCTAAGCATGGGTGCATTTGTGAAATGTTTTCATGGTGTCATTTCATTACTGCAGTGTCATATATCTGACCCTCTGACCACTGAATTTGTTGTTTATTTCTCCTCTTCATCCATTCATTTCCTGTTCTCCGCTCTTCAGAGCGAGACTGCTGAGCCTAGTGCTGCAGAGACAGCAGCATCTGGAGATAAATAATTCCTTCATCGCTCCTCTCTTCTCTTCCTCCCATGCGCGCTCTGCCCCATCCTGACCTTATGGATCTGTTTTGTGCCGTGCCAGATTGTTGCTCAGGACACTCGCACATAGAAAACAGCGGAAGGGGGAGGGGAGCTGTCTTAGCTCTCTCTTGCTCATATCCATCTGTCTCTCTCTTTCTTACTCTCCGTCTACTCATTCCGTGTCTTTATCTAATTTCTTTCCTATCACCTTCTATTCTTGAAGCAACTGATGGTTTCTGACCACTCTCTCTCTCTCTCTCTCTCTCTCTCTCTCTCTCTCACTCTCTTCATTATCATTGCATCTCTCTCGACCATTCCTTTAATCCCAGTATGGAATGCAGTCTTATATGATCACTCTCTCCCCCCACCCCCTCTCTGATGGTTGTGCCTTGACTGACCCTCAGGTGTGTGACAGTTTCAGGGGATTGCATCAGCCTTATGCTACACACACGTTCGAAATATTCACTGACAATATAGAATATAGTGCTTCGTAGGGCTGGGTGGTATGACAGTATATGGCATGCAACAGTAGAAATGTGTCAACCGGTAGGGATTTTACAATATTTTTTATACCATGTTCGATAAAATGCACGATGATCAGTGGGCACAACTGCTCTATGTCATTGACAAGTGAGAGCAACGATGACATATTAAGTAATATGAAAATACAGAGTGGGATGTGTCTCAAACAAGCCATGACAAGAACCTGCTATTAAAGGAATAATTCACCCCAAAATTTAAATTCTCTCATTTACTTACCCTTATGCCAACCCAGATGTGTATGACTTTCTTCTTTCTGCTGAACACAAACAAAGATTTCTGAAGAATATCTCAGCTCTGTAGGTCCATGGACTGAAAGTGAATGGTGACCAAAAATTTGAAGCTCCAAAAGCATATAAATGTAGCATAAAAGTAATCCAAAAGACTCTAGTAGTTAAATCAATGACTTCTGAAGCGATTCAATCGGTTTTGGGTGAGAACAGACCAAAATGTAACTAATTTTTCACTGTATATCTTGCCATTGCAGTCTCTAGGCATGATCATGATTTCAAGCTTAATTACACTTCCTAGTGCTTGACACATACACAGAGTGCTAAATGGCGCTAGAAAGTGTAATTAAGCTTGAAATCATGATTGCCAAGGAGACTGCAGATTGTTAGTGAAAAATTAGTTACATTTTGGTCTATTCTCACCCGAAACTGATTGGATTGCTTCAGATGCCATTGATTTAACCACTGGAGTTTTATGGATTACTTTTATGCTGCCTTTATGTGCTTTTTGGAGCTTCAAACTTTTGGTCACCATTCACTTGCATTGTATGGAACTACAGAGCTGAGATATTCTTCTAAAAAAATTTTTTAATTATTTTATAATGACTGTGAATGCAGCTCATCCAATCAGAATTTTGAGTCTGCACTATTTGCTTTATAGCATTAGTTTCACTGTTTTTAGTCTTTTTAGATTTTAGACTCTTTAACACAAGTGTTACATATTGTGAAGGTGTTTTTGCACTGATGCCAGACTTATCACATAATATTATAATTATTTAGGTTTGCATCCATCAAGTTCGAAATAAAAAGAGCAAATAATCAAATGAGTTTAACTACTTTTTATTTGCAAAGTATTTTTTTTAACTTTGTTATCCAAAAATTGGCTATGGTGATGGGGGCGTGGCCGAGCGACTTTTGCAGAGAGTGAGGCTGGGAGAGACAGAACGGTAAGGATTGACACCTGTGGGAAATCACCACAGCTGTTAGAGGTGATTTCCCACAGGTGTCAATCCTTACCGTTCTGTCTCTCCCGGCCTCACTCTCTGCAAACGTCACTCGGCCACGCCCCCATTACCACACTGGCATTACGTGATTATATAACAAAAAAATTATCTGAATTTCAAGAAAGAATATATATATATATATATATATATATATATATATATATATATATATATATATATAAACTGTACATATTTATCCTGATATATACCGATTTACAATTTTGTGTGTGTGTATGTATGTGTTCGTGTGCGTGTTTACAATCTGTTTTTGTTGTCTGATCTCGAGGGTCACTTTACATGCAGAAAGGACTGTCTTAACCTTGGGAATACAGTTGCAATCTTCTTTGTTGATATATCTAGTATGTTATTGCGGATGCTGATATCAATCTTTCCTCCCTCTCTCTAATTCACTCACATATTCGTTTTATTTCTCTATTTTTTTCTCTCTCTCTCCATCTCCCCCGCCTTCATATTCCTCGCACCTCTCTCTGTTCCCTCTCTCCACTCTGTATATCTCTGTCTCACACATACCAACACACACACACACACACACACTGCTCTCTCCGCCTATCCGTCACACTCGCTCCACACACACGCGCATCTCTAATGGTTTCTTGCGGCGAGGGGGGCCGTCCAGAGCATCAATATCAGTCAGCCGTGACACTGCAGTCTCAGTGCAGCGTTTAATAGGTTAGAGCTCTGTTACCCCTGTATATCCCTCATCAAGGGCATGGTAATGCAAAATAACACACACACACACACACACACACACACACACGACGAATTCCACTGAAACACACGTAAACAGACCCTACATATGTAATGTGAGCGATATTTCTGTGATATTAAACACTTATTCTTTCCTTCCTCACAATATCACATGAATAATCATTCCAATATGAAGCGCACAGCACACGCGCGTATATGCTCAACATGCGCATGTTGAGCCTTGGCATGAACGCGTAAGTTCTGTCGTCCGAATACTTGACTGCTCCCAACACTGTTTCCCACTCAGGCCCCAAATACAGTTCCACGCGTTTCAACTGCGGACGCGTGCACAAATGCAGCCAGCGCGTGATTTACATCTAGATCGAATACTAACCATTTATTTTTTTCCTCTCTCTTTGTGCTGACGCAACGCGTATAACAAGAACGCAGGCTTGCTCGGTCAAACAACTGCGTTTAGTGCATGTTTACACAGACTGTAAAACGTGGTAACATGCAATTGTTAGCTCAATTATGTATTTATATTAAACAAATCACATGCGAACTACTTAAGGGGCCGTTCAGACTGAAAACGTCATTGCGCAAAAAAATAAAATAAAAAAATAAAAAAGCTGGAGGCAACGCATAAAACAAGAACGCATGAGTTTTTATTATTATTATTATATTTTTTTATAAAAAACATTTTTTTTATTTGACGTTCTTTTAACCTGACGCGGCGCTCCAGCGCGAGACCCTAAAATATCAACGTGACGCGGCGCGCGCAACAATCGAAGACTTGCGTTTAGCTCATGTTTAAAAGTGGCAACCTGCAGTTGTTATGGGAAGGATCTGTTTATCTTTCTTTGTGCTGAAAGTCATAAATATCAGATGTGAACTACTTAAAAAGGCCGTTCAGACCAAACGCGTCTCGCGCTAAAAAAAAAAAAAAAAAAAAAAAACAAGACCGCACGTTTCTCGAGACGCGTTTTTAAAAGCTGAAACACGGCGTCCCTGCGCAAAACGCTGAAAAATCAGCTAATCGCGGCGCAGCGGTCAAAGACGTCCGCGTGGTGCATGTTTACATACTGAAATAAGTCGTAACCTGAATCTATTTATAGCTACTTGAGCAGACCAATAAAAATGTTTTTGCGTCATCTAATTTTCAGGAAAAAGTAGTTAGATTAAATAAAATGTTTGACATGAACAAAACCAGTTAGTTTAGATGGTACCACATTAGGCACATTTTTAGGTGACCTTACAAAACATGTTTACATTGTTGATAAACAATTAAAAAAACACGGACGTAACGCGTTCTGTGTAAACGGCCCCTTCACGGGTTTAACACTAACACAACATTTGTAGGCTACATCACATATACCTGTAGTTCCTTTTAACATAATGAGAATATGTTGCCAGTAAAAGTCGGCTTTATGATTCAGAAGGAAGCTGAACTCGGGTCAGGCTGCACAAACACATGGGCGCCTGTTATTCAACACGCCCCCCTGTCTCCATACATGCAGCTCTGGAGAGACACAGCAGCCAGCGCAGCTCTCCATCCCCACATCGCTGACATTAAGCCCCTTAAATGCGTTGAAACATGCGTCTGTACCTGCGGTGGTGCCTAAGCCTGGATCCTGGTTCTGCAGCCTCCTGCAACGCGGAAAATGGCAGATATTCCCTGTCAGAGGCAGACCTCTCTCTCTCTCTCTCTCTCTCTCTCTCTCTCTCTCTCTCTCTCTCTCTCTCTCTCTCCCTCTCTCTCCCCCGCGCGCGTAAGCAATCTCTCTCTCGCTCTCTATTCCACTTTCCTCCTGCCCTGTGCTGCGGGAGCTGGGGGGGCTGTTTGGAGGGGGAGAGGAGACGAGAGGACCGTAAAGGAGAGAAAGCGGACTCGGGGGGATAAGAAAGCAATTAGAGGGCAGTCCTCTCTTTCTTCCAGACGGAATGTATAATGGAATGAGCTCAGGGGGGCTCGTCCGCAAACCAGTGAGAGAGAGAGAGAGAGAGAGAGAGAGAGAGAGAGAGAGAGAGAGAGAGAGAGAGAGGAGATTAAGGGGAAAGATGTCAGCTTCAAAGACTGTCTCTCAGGTTAGCGGGTGTCTAAGGACCCTTTCAGACGTACGCGTTCTTGCGCTAAAAAAGCTACACAGCTGGTGTCTCGAGACGCAATTTTAAAAGTTGACGTTCTTTTTTTGACCTGACATCAATAGTATCGCGTTCTGAGTATGTACTGCATTCGATAAAGAACGCACTTCTCGGCCGGTAAAACAGTGCGTTCTTTAGCTATGTAGATGAGTAGTATGAATACATTACGGACATGCTTCATCTGGGACGTAGGCATTGTTTCATGACCCGAATGTATGACGTAATGACAACAACCGCGAAAACAATCTTCAGTGGTTTTGTTAATCACAAGGCACAACTTGGTACATATTAGGGATATATATATATACAGTACTGTGCAAAAGTCTTAGGCACATAAGATGTTTCACAAAAGCATTTGTCTTAAGATGGTTATTTATATCTTCAGCTTTAGTGTGTCAATAGGAAATATAAATGTTAGACTCACAAACATTACATTGGCAAATAGAAAAGATTAGAATAGAAGAACAGGGAGCCCTGCAACAGATGTCATGGTCCCCACAAAGCCCCCCACTGAACATCGTGTCTGCAAAGCCCCCTACTGAACATCGTGTCTGCAAAGCCCCCTACTGAACATCGTGTCAGTCTGAGATTACATGAAAAGACAGAAGTAATTGAGACAGACTAAATAGATAGAAGAACTGTGGTGAATTCTCCAAGAAGCTTGGAACATCCTATCTGCCAACAACCAAGAAAAACTGTGTCCAGGTGTTCCTGGAGAATTGATGCTGTTTTGAAGGTAAAGGTGGTCACACCAAATATTGATTTAGCTTTTTTAATGTTTACTGGACTTGTATGACATTAAGTGATAAATGAAAACTATTTATGTCATTATTTTTGAAGACATCCTCACTATGTAACATTTTTAAACTTTGTTTAAAAACAAGTGCCTAACACTTTTGCACAGTACTGTGTATATATATATATATATATATATATATTATAGAGTAGCCTGCTGATAGTTTCTTTTCGGTGCTCGACGATACTGATACCTGTTTTGTGTTTTGTTTTCCATACCAACTGTTTATTTAAAATTTTCATCTAAATGGTGTCTAAAATGAATGAATTAAAACTTTAATCAAATGAAACTAGAACAATTCATTTTCAACATAATATTGTATTATTTTTTTATGAGATGAAGCGTTTTTTTTACAGAACCTCACTGCATTGGAGTTATATTTGTCAAATAAAGTGCTGCATAACAGACCATCCCCAATGTGAGATATTGCTTAAATATAATACAATTACCATTGATTTATTATGATTGTTTTTGTTGTTATTATTAGTACAATCAGAAGTGATTCACTTGTCAAGTAGGCCTAAATTTGGTTAAAAAAAACATGGTTTATAAACTTTACAGATATTTCATATAAACAAATATTGGGTATAATTAACTAATACATTTAAGAGAGAAGACAACCTAATTATTTTGGGAAAGTTGTGCAGTTCTGTGGTATTATTTATTTACACCAATTCAACTAATACAGTTAAGTGAGAAGACTTTTGTGGTTCATTAACAGACAACAATTCATTTGAAAGTGAACAACTGCTGATTTGATGACATTGTGGGGGGACTGGTCGACATGTGAACATGCTAAAAGGTAAGCATTAATAATTTGCAGTTTCCTTTTATTTCTTAAATTGTCTCGTAGACCAGGAGAGTTTAATCCAGTTCTGGAGCACCACCAACAATTGCAGATTTTGGATGTCTCCCTCATTTTATATTCTCAGTTTATGTCGAAGCCTGATGAGCTGAAGATGTAACAACCTGTTAGCGAGTGATGTAACAAACTATTTTAATTTTTTTAAATGCACTTATAGAATTTGACCTTTGCAGGTTTAAACCTGGCTTGCTGTCCTGTAACATTGCAATATTTAAATAAACATTTCCAAAAACCTTTCCAACTAACCAAGATGAAAAGGGGTAACATGATTACACTAATTGGTTATTGGATAGAGATCATGGTTTGTATAGAAATCGTCACTATGCCTAACAGTTTTATTCTAAATGTATGCATTTTAAGTCATTTTTAAAGTCATTAAACTAGTATGATGCAACATCTTTATTCACGGTGTAGGCTATTACTCAGTCATTGTCTTTCTTGGCTTTCAAGCATGCAAAGTTAGCCATGAGCTCAAAATTTCTTAGAAGCTGTTGTTAAATCCATTGGCATACTCTTCATACACCTTCCTGCACATATTATATATCTGAACCTTTAACCTTTAAAACTAAAAAAATGAAGCCTAGCATTTAAAAAGTATAGTATTAAAGTGAATATTACATAACTAAATAGTAGTGACCCATTGTGATTATTAAACCACAAAAGGCAGCTATTTCTGTGAGTGGGGGGCCAGGCTTCTGTCAAGGAGGCCGTGAATGAACATTTCTAATCAAACTCTTCATTTTATAGCTCTCTCTCTATATATACTAATATATATATATATATATATATATATATATACATATAGTATTTTAAATAATTATATATAATTATAGAAAATAAAAGCAGAAATAAAGATAAAGCGGAGAGGCTGGAGACATTTCTGTGATGTGGAGGGACTGTAACACTGACTATGACTGAGAGTGTTTGTACTCTTCTACATGTGTGTCACTTGTTGTGCCATGAATAAAAATAAGGTGAAAGCTGGCTTATACCTTTTATCCCTCTGATACTGCATGTCACCTCTTTATACAATCTACCTTCACCAAATCTCAGAGTTAGGGATACAGTTATCAATTTCACTATGCAACAACCTTCATTTCTATTTCGACTTAGTCGTCAGTGAAGCAACCACCATAATAAACATCCAGCCATATTAAAAATCTAGATTGCTGAATTTGTGACTGTGCTCTGACACTACCTGACAATATTTCTCTCTTGAAGTTTACTGTCAGTGCCTAGCAGTGCACAGTGATTGATTTGGGATTTCATTTCTCTCCAGAAGCACACCACCATGCGACCTTGACAACAAAAGACCAGACTGATTCTTTACATGCAGATTTTGTATCTAAAATAACCAGTTATAAAGTAATAAGTAATGCAAGATCTTCTCTGATGTAAAAATGGAAATCTTGTCTAAAATGTTACCATATCAAAATTTACAGTAAATGTGACTAAATTAATGTCCACAGGAGTTGTCTACAGTGGGATATATATACAGAGTGTCTATTTGCACCCCGGTGTAAATAACATGCCAGTTATTTGCACACCAATAGTCTGGTGGAACCACTGAAATATGATACAAACTGCTGGTAGAAGTCGCTGCAGTGGCTTAGGCTCTAGAGACAGGGTGTGATTGTGTAGTGCTGTCCTAGAGACCACGGATCGATTCAGACTTTTGTCCCACTCTTTTTCCCATTCGATTTCCTGTTTCCACTCTTAATATTTCCTTTAATACTAATTAAAATAATAAATAAAAATGAATATAAATGATTTTATAGCAGTGATTTGTTCATGGTGAATGTTGATGTGACGTGGGTGTCTTGGAGAGGAAGAGAGGAGAAGCAGGAGTAGATTCCTTTCAATCTTTTAATTGTAAACGTTGGAGTAGGACAATCGCAGGAGTGGAAACAGAAGGAAGGCTCAACAATAGTAAACGCTGGAGTGGAACAAACACTGGAACAAACACTAAATCTTTAACATTCAAACTAAGCTCAACATAACACCTCTTAACGAAACACTTCAAGGACTGACAAAGACTTAACAAAACTAGAGGGTATTTATACAATGAGAAACTAATGAGGGACTAGAAGTCAGGTGCAGATGATGAAGAACTGATAGAAGATGATTAGGACAGTGAATCCTGGGAAATGGAGTCCGCGGGGAAAACTTCAAATAAGAGTCTTTGAAGAAGAATGAAGGAGACAGACTGTGACAGCTGAGGAGTGCGGAGAAGGATTTGATCCAGAGGCAGGTCTATCATTCACATTCGTTCTTGCTTGTGTGTACACTGCATCACTGTATTACTAAAACTGTAGTAACCATGTCTTAGGCAGAAACCATAGTTTTAATGCAATTAACAATGGTGTTGTTAGTACAGTAATATGGTGCAAATATACTAACAAAACATTTACAAAACATACCATAGTGAAACCAAAGGTTATTTGTTTCTAAACATGTCCTCAGCTGACAGCTTCATTGAATTCTACCTGCTCAACACCAGTTTCATGTACAACAGTAAAGACAAGACTCAGGGGTGCAGGCCTAATGGGAAGAATTGCAAAGAAAAAGCCACTTTTGAAACAGAAAAACAAAAAGAAAAGGTTAGAGTGGTCAAAGAAACACAGGCATTGGACAACAGATAATTGGAAAAGACTGTTATGGATCTTAACCCCATTGAGCTTTTGTGGGATCAGCTAGACTGTAAGGTGCGTGAGAAGTGCCCGACAAGACAGCCATATCTATGGCAAGTGCTACAGGAAGCGTGGGGTGAAATGTCACCTGAGTATCTGGACAAACTGACAGCTAGAATGTCAAGGATCTGCAAAGCTGTCATTGCTGCACGTGGAGGATTTTTTGATGAGAACACTTTGAAGTAGTTAAAGATTAGATATTTGTTTTTTTTTTTCAAATTGTAGTAGTAATTTTTCATGTTATTAATGTCCTGACTATACATTGTGATCAGTTGAATGCCACTTTGGTGAATAAAAGTACCAATTTCTTTCTATAAGAGCATAATCTGTACATTATTCCAAACTTTTGGCAGCCAGTGTATGTATATATATATATATATATATATATATATATATATATATATATATATATATATATATAGACAGACAGACAGATAGAGAGACATACAGTACATGATAAATAGATAGACAGACAGACAGACAGATATATACAGATATATATATATATATATATATATATATATATATATATATATATATATATATATATATATATATATATATATATATATACACAGACAGAAAGGCAGATAGATTTATTTTGTTTAGATTTTTTTACATTTTACATGTTTATATTTTTATGCATTATGCAGATAGATAGATAGATAGACAGACAGGCAGACAGATAGAGACAGATAGAGCATTATGCAGATAGATAGACAAATAGATACACTGCTGTTCAAAAGTTTGGGGTCACTTGACTGAAATGTTTCTCATGATCTTAAAAATCTTTTGATCTGAAGGCGTATGCTTAAATGTTTGAAATTAGTTTTGTAGACAAAAATATAATTGTGCCAATTACAAAACAAAAATTTTATATATATATATATATATATATATATATATATATATATATATATATATATATATAAAATGCAGTCAGCTGAGCTTTCAGAATCAGAATCAGCTTTATTGCTTACACATACAAGGAATTTGTCTTGGTGACAGGAGCTTCCAGTGTACAACAATACAAAAACAATACAAAAACAGCAGCAAGACATAGATGATAATAAAAAATAAAAAATTAAACTTATTATACACATACGTACAGACACACACATACATACACACATACACATGTGTAGTGCAAATCTAATACAATCTGTTATGTACAGTGCAAATACAAATCTGTTATGTACAGTGCAAATGTTTTGTTGTTTTTTTTCACCAGAGGAATGAAATGGCAGAAGAGGTTGAATGTGTTGGATAAATATAAAAAAGACTAAACTGTGTATTGCACATAGTTATTGCTCAATGGGGCAATTTAACTGTTCATGAGATGGATAGCCTGATGGAAAAAACTGTTCCTGTGACTGATGGTTCTGGTGCTCAGAGCTCTGAAGCTCTGACGGTTCTTGAAGGGGGGGCAGGAACAGAACTGTAGTGCCCAGGAACCTGAATGACTCCATTGCTGCCACAGTGCTGTTTAGAATGGTGAGGGGATCAGTGTTGGGGTGTTTCTCCTAAAGTCCGCAATGATCTCCACCGTTTTGAGTGTGTTCAGCTCAAGGTTGTTTTGACTGCACCAGACAGCCAGCTGTTCAACCTCCCTTCTGTATGCAGACTCATCGTCATCTCGGATGAGGTCGATGACAGTGGTATCGTCTGCAAACTTCAGGAGCTTGACAGAGGGGTCCTTGGCGATGCAGTCATTGGTGTAGAGGGAGAAGAGTAGTGGGGAGAGCACACATCCCTGGGGGGCACCAGTGCTGATTGTACAGGTGCTAGAAGCGAGTTCCCTATCTGTCACTCACTCGACGTTGTGTCGATGTAATGACACTAGGACACTAGGGGTCACTCTTGGGAGCCCGAGACACCTCTGGTCTTTGATAAAAGGCCAGTGAAAATTGGCGAGTGGTATTTGCATGCCACTCCCCCGGACATACGGGTATAAAAGGAGCTGGTATGCAACTACTCATTCAGATTTTCTCTTTGGAGCCGAACGGTCATGCTCATTGAGCTGAATTCCCATGACTGTTCATTCACCTCTGCTGGATCTGACGGCGCATTTCAGCGGCTTCACCCTCCTCTGCACTGGTGCACTGCAGAGAATGCCCCTGGGTGCTTCGGCAGAAATAAGAGTATATTTCTCTAAAAGAGCGGCACACACGGAACGTCTTTTTAAAGACAGTTCTTTTTAAAGATGCCTTTCCTTTGTGTGTTATTCCTGGTTGCGCTCGTTATCTCTCGCCTTCTGACGGTCACGATCACTGTCTTTCGTGTCTGGGCACTGCTCACGCGGAGACAATGTTCGTGTATGGGTCATGTACTCATTGCGAGAACATGTCCATGGCAACGATACGGTCATGGCTTACCTTCGTAAGAAAGCAAGCCACCCCAGAGGCTCCCCGCCTCAGTCCTTCTACCCACGGGTATGAGGCCAGCGCGGCTAGCACTGGGGGAGATTTGGGGACCCCAATCGGACCGCCTCCGCCGGGTATCCCCCTGCGGACCTCCCGTTCCCCAGCATGCTCACCTGCCCCGATCGGGCTTCCGGATGAGTCTGCCGGCTCGTCTCACGGCGAGTTCGACCTCTTATTTGGAGGCCGCGAAAGTGATGAGCTCTCGAGCGCAGCATCGGAGAGCGGGCTCATCCAGTCGGACGCGGAAGCCTCAGCTGGGCTTCTCCCTTCGGGTGCGGTCGCCCAGTCACATTACTAAAACTGTCACTTTACTAAAAATGTTGTGTGCACACAGGGACTTGGTGCTCTCGTACCTCAGCCGATTAGGGCTTCGGGTCAACTGGGAAAAGATCAAGATCCTCCCGGTTCAGAGCATCCCTTTTCTCGGTTTGGAATTGGACTCATTGACAGCGCACCTCACGAACGAGCGCGCACATTCGGTACTGACCTGTTTGAAGGCGTTCAAACAGAAAACAGCAGTTACACTGAAACTCTTTCAGAGGCTCCTGGGGCATATGGCATCCTCAGCGGTGGCCACCCCGCTCGGGTTGATGCATATGAGACCGCTTCAGCACTGGCTTCAGACTCGAGTCCCGAGACGGGCATGGCGCCGCGGGACACATCACGTGGCCATCACGCCGGTCTGTCACCGTCTCTTCAGCCCTTGGACCGACCTCTCATTTTTATGGGCAGGTGTTCCCCTAGAGCAGGTCTCCAGGTGTGTTGTGGTCATGACAGACGCCTCCAAAATGGGCTGGGGTGCTGTTTGCAATGGGCACGCAGCCGCCGGCTTAAGGATGGGCCTGCGGCTGCATTGGCACATCAACTGCCTCGAGTTGTTGGCAATTCTGCTCGCCCTGTGGAGGTTCCAGCCGTTGATCCAGGGCAAGCACGTGTTTGTTCGGACAGACAACATGGCAATGGTAGCATATGTCAACCACCAAGGCGGTCTGCACTCTCGTGGTATGTCATAACTCGCCCGCTGTCTCCTCCTCTGGAGTCAGCAGCATTTCAAGTCGCTTCGAGCCACTCACATCCCGGGTGACCTCAACACTGCAGCGGATGCGCTGTCACGGCAGGTTACCCTTAGGTGAGAGTGGAGACTCCACCCTCAGGTGGTCCAGCTGATCTCGGACAGGCACAGGTGCACCTGTTCACCTCCCAAGAATCCTCCCACTGCCCGCTCTGGTATGCCCTGACCGAGGCACCTCTCGGCATAGACGCACTGACACACAGCTTGCCTCCTGTCCTACACAAATATGCATTTCCCCCAGTGAGCCTACTTGCACGGACTCTGTGCAAGGCCAGGGAGGACGAGGAGCAGGTCGTCCTGGTAGCACCCTACTGGCCCACCCAGATATGGTTCTCGGACCTCACGCTCCTCGCGACAGCCCCCGCCGGCGAATTCCCCTGAGGAAGGACCTTCTTCCTCAGGGATGGGGCACCATCTGGCACCCGTGACCAGACCTCTGGAATCTCCATGTCTGGCCCCTGGATGGAATGCGGAAGACCTAAGCGGTCTACCACCCGCAGTGGTAGACATGATCACTCAGGCTAGGGCCTCCTCTACGAGGCGCCTGTATGCCTTTAAGTGGTGTCTGTTTGCTAAGTAGTGTTCTTCCCGACGGGAAGACCCCCAGAGATGTGCAGTCGGTGCTTTCCTTCCTGCAGGAGAGGTTGGAAGGGCGGCTGTCCCCTTCCACCATGAAGGTGTATGTTGCTGCTATAGCAGCACACCACGACACAGTGGACGGTAAGTCCTTAGGGAAGCACAACCTGATCATCAGGTTCCTGAGAGGAGCCAGGAGGCTGAATCCCTCCAGACTGCACCTCGTTTCCTCATGGGACCTCTCTGTAGTTCTTCAGGTTCTAAAGAGAGCCCCCTTTGAGCATTTGCAGTCAGCTGAGCTTAAGGCACTCTCCTTGAAGACTGCCCTCCTGACTGCGCTCACCTCCATCAAGAGGGTAGGAGACGTTCAAGCATTCTCTGTCGGTGAAATATGCCTGGAGTTCGGTCCAGGCTACTCTCACGTGATCCTGAGACCCCGACCGGGCTATGTGCCCAAGGTTCCCATGACCCCTTTTATGGACCAGGTGGTGATCCTGCGAGCGCTGCCCCAGGAGGAGGCAGACCCAGCCCTGTCGTTGCTGTGTCCGGTGCGTGCTTTACGCATATATTTGGATCGCACGCAGAGCTTTAGGATCTCTGAGCAGCTCTTTGTCTGCTTTGGTGCACAGCGGAAAGGAAGCGCTGTCTCCAAGCAGAGGATTGCCCACTGGCTCATTGATGCCATAGCAATGGCATATAACGCCCAGGACGTGCCGCCCCCGGTAGGGCTACGAGCCCATTCTACCAGGGGTGTAGCGGCCTCCTGGGCCCTGGCCAGGGGTGCCTCTCTAACAGACATTTGCAGAGCAGCGGGCTGGGCAACACCCAACATCTTTGCAAGGTTCTACAACCTCCGGGTGGAACCGGTTTCGTCCCAGGTAGTGGCAGGCAATACAAGCGGATAAGCCCAGGATAGCCGGCTGGGTGTATCGCTTGCACATAGTGCCTTTCACCTCCTCTGAGCTGAAGACGTGCGCCATTAATTCCCAGTAGTGTTCACAAACTATGTTCCCTGGTTGACTTCCTCCGAGCCCTGTGGCAGTCGTGTTTTCGGAGAGACTCGCTGCCGGTCCAGTACACGTGCTAACTAAGAGCCCTGTTCTGGGGTAGGTGCTCTGCATGTGGCGGTTCCCTGTAAGGTAACCCCATGCGATGTATATCTTCCGCTAATTTGTTTCCCTGTTGGCAAACTGCGTCTTCCTTGGGCAGAGCCCCCTCTGCCACAGTCTCCATGTTTGTAGTAACTCCTCCCCCGTTGGGTAGGATCTATCATGAGACTTCTCCACATGGTCGGCAAGACCATGTGATGTATTTTCTACTTAAATATCCCCCCCCTCTTTGGGCGAGGTGTGGTCTCTGTGGTGTCCTCTCCTTGAGACCTGGCGGCCCAGTTGGATAATCCACCTTGTTTTTTAGGGTGTGGAAAAAAAGAAGGGGAAAAGAGGCTATGACTGGGTTAGCCCGTCTCTATCTTTTGGGTAGTCGACTTGTCCCCAAAGACACTCATTACTATGTTGGGGGAGGTTACATGTCAGCCTGGTGCGCTGGCTACGAGGCACACAGTTGTCTGCCCATCACACGCCGCCAGTTCACGTAACACAGTTCAGCCAGTTGTGGCGTTTTGTATAGGGTCCCCTAGTGTCACTACATCAACACAACGTCGAGTGAGTGACAGATAGGGAACATCATGGTTACTTGCGTAACCTCCGTTCCCTGATGGAGGGTATGAGATGTTGTGTCCCTCCTGCCACAACGCTGAACTACCTGCTGAAATGGCCGGACCTTGTCTTGGCTCCTCAACATAAAACCTGAATGAGTGGTTGCATACCAGCTCCTTTTATACCTGTATGTCCTGGGGAGTGGCATGCAAATACCACTCGCCAATTTTCCTTGGCCTTTTATCAAAGATCAAAGGTGTCTTTGGCTCCCAAGAGTGACCCCTAGTGTCCTAGTGTCACTACATCGACACAACGTCTCATTCCCTCCATCAGGGAACGGAGGTTACGCAAGTAACCATGACGTTTCCCCTGTCTCACAAGCTGCTGCCTGTCCGTCAGAAAGCTGGTAATCCACTTACAGATAGACATGGGAACAGAGAGTTGGTGTAATTTATTCTGGAGTATAGCTGGGATGATGGTGTTGAAAGCTGAACTGAAGTCCACAAAAAGGATCCTTGCATATGTCCCTGGTCTGTCCAGATGTTGCAGAATATGATGCAATCCTATGTTGACTGCATCATCCACAGACCTGTTTGCTCGATAAGCAAATTGAAGGGGATCTAGAAAGGGTCCAATGATGTTCTTCAGGTGGGCCAACACCAGTCTCTCAAATGATTTCATGACCACAGAGGTCAGAGCGACAGGTCTGTAGTCATTAAGTCCTGTGATTTTTGGTTTCTTTGGGACAGGAATAATGATTGATCGTTTGAAGCAGCATGGGACTTCACACTGCTCCAGTGATCTATTGAAGATCTGTGTGAAGATGGGGGCCAGCTGGTTAGCACAGGATCGAAGACACGCTGGTGAGATGCCATCTGGGCCTGAAGCCTTCCTCATCTTTTGTTTCTGAAAGACGCGGCTCACATCATCTTCACAGATCTTAAGTGCAGGTTGAGTAGCAGGAGGGGGGAGGAGGGAGGTTGCAGGAGGTGTTGGTGTTTATGTGAAGTGAAGGTCAGAGTGGGTGTGGGGTGTGAGATTGGGCCTTTCAAATCTGCAGTAGAACACATTCAGGTTGCCAGCCAGTTGTTGGTTCCCTACAGGGTTGGGGGTAGGAGTCCTGTATTTTGTGAGTTGTTTCATGCCACTCCACACTGATGCAAGGTCATTAGCTGAAAACTTGTTTTTCAGCTTCTCAGAGTATCTCCTTTTAGCCACTCTGATTTCCCTGTTCAGTGTGTTCCTGGCCTGATTATACAAGACTTTATCCCCACCCCTGTAAGCATCCTCTTTGGCCTGATGAAGCTGCCTGAGCTCTGCTGTAAACCATGGTTTGTCATTGTTGAACTTTAAATAAGTCCTAGTAGAAATGAACATATCCTCACAGAAACTGATATATGATGTAAAAGTATCTGTGAGCTCGTCCAGGTCTGTGGCTGCAGCCTCAAAAACACTCCAATCCATGCAATCGAAGCAGGCTTATAGTTCCCGCTCTGCTTCATTGGTCCATCTCTTTACAGTCCTTACTACTGGCTTGGTTGATTTTAATTTCTGCCTGTAGGTTGGAAGAAGATGAACCAGACAGTGATCAGAGAGTCCCAAAGCTGCTCTAGGGACAGAGTGATATGCATCCTTTATTGTTGTGTAGCAGTGATCCAGTATGTTCCTGTCTCTGGTGGGGCATGTGATGTGCTGTTTGTATTTGGGCATTTCACGTGTGAGATTTGCTTTGTTAAAATCCCCAAGAATAATAATAACTGAGTCCGGGTATTGTTGTTCCATGTCTGTGATCTGATCAGCCAGCTGTTGCAGCGCTGTGTTTAAACACGCGTTTGGTGCGATATACACACTCACCAGAATAAACGAGGAAAACTCCCGCGGCGAGTAGAAAGGCTTACAGTTAATAAAGAGCGCTTCCAAATTAGGACAGCACATCCTCTTTAACATTGTTACATCTGTACACCAACATTCATTGATATAAAAGCATGTTCCACCACCTCTTATTTTCCCCATTAACTCCGCAATGCGATCTGCTCTGAACAGCTGGAAGCCTGGCAGATGTAATGCACTGTCCGGAATGGCTTCACTCAGCCAGGTTTCTGTGAAGCACAAGGCAGCAGAGGTTGAAAAGTCCTTGTTTGTGCAGGTGAGGAGATGTAGTTCGTCCGTTTTGTTAAGAAGAGAGCAGAGATTCGCTAAGTGAATACTCGGCAGCGCTGTTCGAAATCCGTGCCAACGGAGTTCGACCAGCGCACCGGCTCGTCTCCCTCGCCTGCGTCTCTTGAACAGCAGAGCTGCGCCTCCAACTTAAATGTCTAGCAAATGTCTGAATATTCAAAAACCGGGAAAAGATTGTCTGGTACATGCTGTCGAATGTTCAGCAGTTTGTCTCTGTTAAAACTGACTGGAAAAAGATTACTAAACACAGGACAAACAAACAAAAACAACAAAAGCACTGAGGAGCTCCACACCGAGGCAGCCATCCGCGGCGCCATCATGATGACTTGGACCGAATAATAAAGAAAAGCAGCCATTAAGTGCCCAACATAGATGGAAACTCATTTAATCCTGTTTTAAAAGCATCCCAGGGTGATACCTCAAGAAGTTGGTTGAGAAAATATCAAGAGTACATGTCTGCAAATTCTAGGTAAAGGGTGACTACTTTGAAGATGCTAAAATATAACACAGTTTTGATTTATTTTGGATTTTGTTTAGTCACAACATAATTCCATTTCTGTTATTTCATAGTTTTGATGACTTCACTATTATTCTAAAATGTGAAGAAAAAATTATAAAGAAGAATGAGTAAGTGACCCCAAACTTTTGAACGGCAGCGTAGATAGACAGACAGACGGATGGACAGACAGACAGACAGAAATATAGACAGACAAACAGACAGACAGACAGACAGACAGATAGATAGATAGACAGACAGATAGATAGATGATAGATAGATAGATGGATGGATGGACAGACTGATGGATGGATAGATAGATAGATAGATAGATAGATAGATAGATAGATAGACAGACAGACAGACAGACAAACAGACAGACAGGCAGGCTGACATACAGATAGACAAGCAGAAAGACAGACAGATAGATAATGTATGGATGGATGGACAGACTGACAGATGGACAGATGATAGATAGATAGATAGATAGATAGATAGACAAACATAAAGAAAGACAGACAGACAAACAGACATATAGAAAGACAGACAGACATATACAGTAGATAGATAGATAGACAGACAGACAGACAGACAGATAGATAGATAGATAGATAGACAGACAGATGGACAGACAGACAGACAGATAGATAGATAGATAGATAGATAGATAGATAGATAGATAGATAGATAGATAGACAGACAGACAGACAGACAGACAGACAGACAGGTAGATAGATAGACAGACAGATAGATAGACAGATAGACGGACAGTTCCCCTCTGGCTAGACAGCATGAATATAATGCCAATATTAGTTATTTATGTGAACTACAAGTCAAGATTTAAAATGAGTAAATTAAGTAAGTGTTAGGGGCCAATGTTTAAACAAAAAGATATTTTATTAACTGTAAGAGTAATGACTAATATCTTAGAATTTACATTCTTAACTGCGGAAGTGCAAACAGATGCATTGTCTATTGTTATTTAGCTGATGGAGGCTGCAATTAATTTATCATCTATGTATTCCATTTTCAGAGTGTAGTCCATCCTTTGACCAAGGTGATGCAGGCAGAGGTCAGTAAGGTGCACTGCAGTTCAACGGTAAGATTGTGGCGGACCATCTTAAGTCCAAGTTTCAGGCACTGTCCAGTGAAGTATCCCATGTGTGATGGTTGGTGCTGGCATCAGTTCATCCTCTGTGAAGTCCATCGTAGTAGACTGAAGTGATATCTGGCTGGCACAGGCTGCAGTTAGTCGTCATCACTCAGCAACACGTAGTAGTGGGAGTCGGACATCAGGCAGGACCGGAGTTGGACATCATGCAGGACCTCATGCTCTGGTAACCTCAGGACAGTAGTGAAGTCTAGGGCATACGCAGGCATACACCGTATGCCCACCTAAAATTAGTTATGATATGTAATGGCCACCAGAACAGCGAGGAGGCTTTTGATCCATAATTTTTAATTATACTGAGGTGATGCCGCAGCACCATTGAGTGAATTGTGATTATTATTATATTATATTATATTATTATGTTTTTAATAAGTGTACAGAGATTCTCTGAGCAGCAGGAGGCGGGACTGCAACTGAAAGCACAGACGTAATAAGACAGTTCGACTTAGCTGAGCTACCAATCAGAATGTGCGTTTTAGACACGAATGGATATTTTCTAACCAATCATATTTTCTGTTTCAGTAAAGGGCGGGAAATTTCTAGCATCTACAGTGAGATGCAGCTGCAGTGCTGGAGTCACCATAATTATTTTGCTCTGTATATTTACCTTGCGGTTAAAAGTGAAAATATTAATGCATTTAAATAAAAACTTATGCTATTCAACTTTGGGAAAATACTGTCACTGCACCCATGCTAGTTTTTTATGCTCTTCGTAGATGACGAGTTGTTCCGTATTTGTATCAAATATCATTTTTTTCTAACTTTTACTGCTGTCAGTGGTGCCTTTTTTTCCTTCTGATATCAAATCATCTTAATTTATATTTCTTAATAGGAAAGCTATTTCACTATAAACAGAAAAGAAAATTTTTGTACACAAATAAAACAAATAGCCTGATCATTAACTCTTATGTACTATATATCGTAAAATAAGATAACGTGTTAACGTGAACATTACTACACTCAGTCATACATATACAACAGTTTATTATGTATAAGGTTATGTATGTATTAGTTTATTAATTAGAGTATGTACAAAGCCCGTTTTACTGTTACTTAAAAGAAAATTTAATCAAACTTATATATTTAAATAGATATTTTATATCAAGCTTTAGTAGTGTACTGTACACCTTGCCAGCAAGAAAATCAAGGGGGGTCCTTGATAAAATCACAATATGCCCACCTCTTCAGTCACTACTACACCACTGCCTCAGAATATGTATCCCGAGGTTAAGACAGGGAAACAAATAGAATAATATTAGCAGAGGTGCTATTCACTTTAAAGCAGGATTATAGAATATGAGAAGTGTTTCCAGTTCAGCAGACCTAACTAATGCAGCATAACTATTAGTTGATAGATAAATTAGGTGTATGTCTGACTGAAAAGATGAGTCTTTAGTATAGACTTAAATTGAGAGAGTGTGTCTGAGTCCTGAACAATCTTCGGAAGACTATTCCATAGATTAGGAGCCAAATAGGAAAAGGATTTACTTCCTTTTGTGGATTTTGAAATTCTAGGTATTATTAACAGGCCCGGATTTTGAGCAGTTAATGGGTGCCTGACACAGAGGAATGCGAAGGAGACAGAGAGCTTTGGGGTCAGATGCTCTCATGAGTATGCCACTCATGATCAGTGGAAAGGAAAGGTGTGTGTATGTTGGGGGGATGTCCCACTGTTACCATAGAGACGAGAGGACAGTGGTCTTGAACATCACCATTGGGCAGGAGGGATGCTCATACGAGCTATGGGAAATGTTATAGAGACTGGTTTACATAAAAGTAAGATTTGAGTTTAAACAAACAAACAAATGAATTTTTGTATTACGTAATTGTGAAATTTAAGTTAAAGCGGACCTGTCACTAGTGCAATAAGTACTGTGAACAAGGTCACTGTTTTTGTTACTAATTTTACTTCAGCAAGATGAAGAGTCAAATTAATATTGTTTTCAGGCATTCTTTAAAGAGAAGGACATGGTTATTCATTCGACACGTGTGGAGGAATAGGCTTCGTTTATATTTACTAGACAGACAGTCAGGCTTCACTGCAGCAATGATCGACAACTCAACTAAACCTCAACTAAACAATACAAGCGCTGCCACCCAGCGGTGAGTCAATAATATAGCTATTCCAATACAATATTGACTGGGAAGAGAACAGCAGCACACTGACCACATATCTGAATAACGTGTTATAACGTAATATTCACCTCGCAAACGATATGATTATATATTATTTAAATATTCATTTTAAACAAATATGTTTTCATTATTGACGAAAGAAGACAGTTGATATTTCATACATATTATTCTGTTCTATTTTATCATGCTGTACAGTTCTGAACCTGTTCAGTTTCATTATTGATTTCTACTGCCATCAAGTGGACATGCAGGACAAGTGACACAGATCACATGAGAACTACTAAGGCTAATTTGGACTTCATTGAGATGCAGGGCTGTAAAAAGTATGGAGAAATTAAAATTGTTCTATATATATATATATATATATATATATATATATATATATATATATATATATATATATATATATACACACACACACACACACACACACACACACTACTAGTCAAAAGTTTTGAAACACTTATTCTTTATTATAATTTTTCTTCACATTTTAGAAAAATAGTGAAGTCATTAAAACTATGGAATAACATAAATGGAACTATGGGAATTATGTTGCGACTAAACAAAATAAATCAAACTGTGTTATATTTTAGCATCTTCAGAGTAGTCACCCTTTGCCTAGAATTTGCAGACATGTACTCTTGACATTTTCTCAACCAACTTCTTGAGGTATCACCCTGGGATGCTTTTAAAACAGTATTGAAGGAGTTCCCATCTATATGCTGGGCACTTATTGGCTGCTTTTCTTTATTATTTGGTCCAAGTCATCAATTTCAAAACCTTTTTTTTTTAATTAAATTTTAGTTTTATAATGAAATAAATTAATATGATGGCACAATTATATTTTTGTCTACAAAACTAATTTCGAACATTTAAGCATACGCCTTCAGATCAAAATATTTTTAAGATCATGAGAAACATTTCAGTCAACTAAATATTTGTATTTTAAAGACCCCATTAAATCAAAATGAAAGTTTTGAGGCCAGTAAAATGTCAGTGTACAAAAGAAACTTTTAACAGACATTTAAAATACAGTCTTTTTCTTTCAGGAAAATAAATATTGATGACTCATCTTGTCTGCATTTTTTTTCCCTCAATAAAATTCTCCCAAGAATGAGAATGTCTCTAATTAGAGACTTATTAGGCATAACCAACTTTCGTTTGTGTTGCAATACTGATGGCAGTCTTCACAAACATGCGCTTATAAGCCGCAATTGATTTCAAATAACAAGGCACTGATTTGATTTCTTCATCTGGTATAATGATTAAATGGTACTTTAATTAGTTAGGATTCTTTTATAAGCATCTGAGTCATGCTGGCGCAATAAGTCTAATAATTTGGCCAGTGTTTTATGCAGTGTGTTGGTGTCCAGCTAAAATACAGCAATAGTGCAGTATATGCATATATTCTTGAATGCTCAGGAATTATGCTGGCATTATAAATCCTCTCAGAATGTTTTATAAAGTCCTGACCCGAAGTGTGAATTTTGCCAAAGCAATAACTACAGCTTTTCAGAGATAAATTAAACCTTAAATAAGTATTTTTTCTACTTTTCACCTTGTACCCTTGGTTGGGGCTGTTGACAAATGTAAATGTTCCTCATGAGTAATATTAATAAAAAACTACACAATCAGGCCACCTGTCTGTCTGATGAATATGCATTGTTTACATGATTTGTATATTAATTTTTCACTGTCACAGTATATCGCCTCCAAATCACATCCCTAAAACTCTTGAAAATGAAATGCCTTGTTTGGTTTCCAAATTTATGCAATATTAGAGTTTCACTTCACTCCACTCGATTTAAAATTACTTTCGATGCAAAAATTAATCTGTACTAGACATGAAAATCCACTCCTCTGCATAGTAATCTAGATCTCATTTTGGAAAATGTAATTAGGTGGAGCACGGCTACATATTGGTAATGACCTTTATGAATGATATGTACAGTAGATAGAGATATTTCAGTTTCATTCCTAAAGGGCTAAATCAGAAGTCTCTTTAGAGTACATGTGAAACTTCAGCTTTCTAGCAACTTTCCAAGGTCAGACATTGCTGAAAGGGCCTTATAATTTTAGAAGAAATATGAAAAGGCTTTTTCCCTTTGAAATGCAACCTGCTGTTAAGCAACAGGAGATGAAAACGACATCAACTCAGTTTTGTTTACATGTGAGCTGTTGCCTGGAGACAGCAGTTGGCCCTTCCGTCATATTGCCTTTTTAATCTGTTTGGTGGGGAGCAGGTTTAGAGAGGTTCATTTCAGCAAATAAATACTTACTGCACTCCTCACTTGAAAGTCTTGTCAAGATTTGGCTCCATCTTCTCAGAACAAGAACAGATCTATTACATACCATTTTCATTTTCTGAGAGTTCAATTGAATTGTCATTGAAATTCTACTCTATATCTATTCTATTCTATTCTATTTTAATTTATTCTGTTCTATTGTTATATATTTTTGTTGTTCTGTTCTGAACCTGTTCAGTTCTATTCTGTTGTATCAGTCTGAACCTATTCTATTCTGTTATTCCATTCTAATTTATTGTGTTGTTCTGAACCTCTTCAGTTCTATTATTTTTGTTCTATTCTGTTGTTTTGTTCTGACCCTGTTCTATTCTAGTCTATTTTATACTATTCTATTATTTTAGTTATATTTTGTTCTATTTTATCATGCTGTTACATTCTGAACCTATTCCATTCTGTTGTTCTATATTTTTATGTTGCTTTGTTCTGAACCTGTTCAATTCTATTCTGTTGTTTTGTTCTGAACCTATTATATTCTATTGTTCCATTCTAATTTGTTATGTTGTTCTGAACCTCTTCATTCTATTATTTGTTTTGTACTATTCTGTTGTTTTGTTCTGATCCTGTCTATTCTATTCTATTCTATTCTTCTGTTAAATCATGCTGTACTGTTCTGAACCTGTTCAGTTCTATTCTGTTGTATCAATCTGAACCTATTCTATTCTGTTATTCCACTCTAATTTACTGTGTTGTTCTGAACCTCTTCAATTCTATTATTTTTGTTATTTCTGTTGTTTTGTTCTGAGCCTGTTCTATTCTATTTAATTCTATTATTTTTAGTTATATAATGTTCTGTTTTATCATGCTGTTCTATTCTGAACCTATTCTATTCTATTTTAATCTATTCTATTCTATTGTCCTATATTTTTATGTTGTTTTTTCCTGAACCTATTATATTCTATTGTTCCATTCTAATTTATGTTGTTCTGAACCTCTTTAATTCTATTATTTTTGTTCTGTTCTGTTGTTTTGTTCTGAGCCTGTTCTTTTCTATTCTATTCTATTCTATTCTATTCTATTGTTCTGTTTAATCATGCTGTACTGTTCTGAACCGGTTCAATTCCATTATTGTTTGTTGTATTCGATTCTTTTTAGTTCTGTTCAGTTCTACATATACATATCAGGCTGTTCTCCTCTGAACCTGTTCAGTTCTATTTTGTTCTGTTCTAATCTGTTGTTTTGTATGGAACATATTCAGTTATATTCTATACTGTTCTGAACCAATTGTTTTCTATTCTATTCTATTCTATTCTATTCTATTCTATTCTATTCTATACTTCTGTGCTATTTCATCATATTGTTCTATTCTGAACCCGTTCTATTCTATCTGATTAAATTGTTTTGTTCTGAAACTGTTCAATTTTGTTTAGTTCTGTTCTATTCTGTTGAATTGTTCAGAAACAAATTCTATTCTATTCTATTCTATTCTAATGTACTGTGTGCATGAAGATCTATCTTTATAATTTGTCGATTTGTCAAGCCATTGTTTTGGAAGATGTTACATTGCTGTTGAAACGCCACCCAATGGTCAAAAAACAGATTGCATGTCCAGCTGTTTATTATACTGGAGACGGTTTCAGGCTGTTCTTTGGAAATGACCAATACTGTATATAAAAAAAATCATGGAGCGAGAAAAATATGTCAGTTTTGCCCCTTTTATAAAAAGGGTGGCGGACACCAGTGTGTGAAGAATAGATGCAATTGCAGATTAGCACTTCATCTCTGGCACCGACAGGAGGGCTTTCTCTCTTTAAGGTCACTGTGACATTCCTGTGGCCTGTAATTGCCTCAGCATGTGAAGGAATATAATGAAATAAATGAAAATATAGAAGGATATGTGTGTGAGAGATAGAGGGTTTAGGGATTAGAGCGGTATTATGTATCACAGCTCTAAATGTATGTCTGTGTATGACCCAACAGTCTCTAAGAGAGCAGCCTCACATATCTTTTTATAAGCACAGAGGTGAAGAATCTGCCTGATTTAAAATGCAGCCAAATAGTTTCTATTTCATAGACTTGACACTTTATTTTGTATATAGATTTGACTTGCATTATACAGTTTATAAGTCATAAAGGAATGTACTAGGTTCAATAAAAGTTAAACCACAGATGCTGTAAGAAAATTATTTTGTTACTCAGTTTGTGAAAACAAACCAAAATCATGTGTAAAAATTACATGTGTTGGCAAAACCACATTTATGCAAAGTAATGTCCAATCTTTCAACTCCTGTCATCATGACTATGTAATCTCATTAACTTTTGCATAATATGCGCATGGTACATAATGTAACTATCCACAAAGTATTGTTTATATGGTGCAAACTCCACCCATAGGAATTTGTTAACACATAATTAAAAGCTTCCTGCATGTTCATGTGAGAACTTGCATTTTTTTTATAGCACTAAACAAATGTGAAATTCAAGCCATTGTGAACATGCTTCTCTCATAACGCTCATGAATGCGCAACAGATATCTAGATATAAAGATTTTTACTGAAAAATTACTTTCAAGTAAAGATTTCCAGTTGTTTGTCACCAAACCTATCGTATGCCTTCAGAAGACTTGGAATATGACGCACGAGTTGCATGGACAACTTTTGTAACACTTTTGGGTCTTTTTTTAAGCTTTAAAATGAGGCTCTGTCTAGTACTAAACAGAGGGAACGTGATATTCATTAAAACATTCCCTTTTTGTGGTTCTTATATGAAAAAAAGTAATTTGGGTTTAAAACCACATGAGGGTGAAAAAAGTGGTGACAGAATTGTAATTTTTACTGTAGATGAACTACTGTATCCCTTTAACTTGGATTGAACCTGAAATATTCTGAAACAAATTGATATTTTCTTTGCATTTCACACATAAACAGTTCTACAACATAGCTTCATTTATTGCACACATGTATCCTTTTGCAAACAGGTCTTCACAGTAACAATGCCTAAGAGAAAAAAGAAAACATTTGTAGTTTTGCTCCAAAAACAGCCTCCAGGATCAACACACCGTATTTATAGATATTTACACAGACACACTGAGAGAATGGGAAAAGTTTTGAATCTGTTTGTCTAATAGAAGCCTTGACGATCCCATAATTCCTTATTGGCCACAGGAAAAAAAAAAAAAAAACCCTGAAGTCCAGGCCATGGGGTATGGAAAGGTCAGTTTGTGAATAATCCCAAAACATTCAAGTTTCTCGAGCATTGCACAGGCACTGGGGTTAAACACAGAACACACATGTGGCCCCTTTCAGAGATTCAGCCATATATTCACACTTTACACAGAGCAGTCAGACTATCAAATCATCTATACGATGTCTGCGAGGAACTGGGACTTCATCTAAAGCTAAAAAAAAAAAAAAAAAAAAAAAAAAAAAAAGTCAATTAAAAAAATTAAGATCTAAAACCCCAAAATATCAAATGAACTCTTTCTTAATAAATAGCAATGTAAGCTTTAAAAACAGACTGATGACTATTTTGAAGATTTTATTTTAATTTAGAAGTTTAATTTAGGACAAAAAACGACTTAAAATATTATAGATGGCTTTGATTGAATGGACGATTAGTGCTTTTAGTGAAAGGTATAAAGGCACTCCATTGCCTTTTTGGCCTTGGTTTACACAATACAGAATAGGTGAGAGTTCAAAACATTTTTATATGGTGCAATGTGACAGTAACTACAGCAGCCGATCTTTCATGTTTAAAGGAACAGTTCATTTAAAAAAAAAAATAATAATTCTGTCATCATGTTGTTCCAAACCAAAACCCATATGGATTTTTTATTTTTTTTTGTCCTCTATAGAATGTTCACCTCAGAAAAAAAGAGTCTATGAATGTAAATGGTGACTAGTTATTGGAACAGTTCAATTAATGATTATTTTATACACTGCTACACTTCATGCTGTATGTTCGCACTGTAGTTTCAAATGAACCCGGCTCAATAGATTCATTCGTTCAGGAATCAGACTAGATTGGTCACTCTGTATGTTTTGCACTGTAGATTTAAATTAACCAGCTCAAAAGAGTCATTTGTTCAGGAATTGGACTACACTGGTCGCGTTGTATGTTTTGCGCTGTAGATTCAAATGAACCAGCTCAAAAGAATCATTCGTTCAGAAATCAGGCTACACTGGTTGCGCTGAATGTTTCGTGCTGTAGATTCAAATGAACCGGTTCATAAGAGTCATTCATTCGGTAACTGGACAACATTGGTCGCGCTGTATGTTTCGCACTGTAGATTTAAATGAAGCGGTTCTTGAAGAGCACCTATTATGGTTTTTCAAATATTACCTTTCATGTAGTGTGTTATATAGCTGTTTGTGAATGTAAAAAAGTCTGCAAAGTTTCAAAAATCAAAGTGCACGACAAATGGAGTTATTGACTCCCAAAAGAAAGAACCGATTCTGAACACCTGAAACGAGTCCTTAGTAATTCCAGACTTACTTCCTGTACTAACCAGTGTAATTTGGTAACAAAAAACCCGCCTCTGGTCTTCATTGGCTGCTCGCGAACAGCTTTGACCCGCCCTCAAACACTACACTAAGCGGTAGACCAATCACAACAGACTGGGACATCTGACCAATCAGAGCAGAGTAGGCTTTCTGAAAGGATGAGTTTAGAATGAATCCTTTAGAACGGATCATTGAACGAGTCGTTTTTTTAAAACACTGGGGAAAAAAAGGTAATGCTGCAATTTAAATTATGAGCAAATTAAAGTGTTTTTTGACCTTGGATGCATGTAAATCTATTGTATGAGACCTTTAAAACAAAATTAGGCACATTTAAAAACCATAACAGGTGCTCTTTAAAAGTCATTTGTTCAAGAATTGGACTACACTGTTTGCGCTGAATGTTTCGTGCTGCAGATTAAAATGAACCAGTTAATAAGAGTCATACGTTCAGGAATTGGACTACACTGGTCGCGCTGTATGTTTTGCGCTGTAGATTCAAATGAGCTCATAAGAGTCATTTGTTTGGGAAAGGGACTACACTGGTCGCGCTATATGTTTCGCACTGTAGATTCAAAAGTACCGGTTCATAAGAGTCATTCATTCAGGAATAGCACTACACTGGTCGCACTGTATGTTTTGTGCTCTAGATTAAAATGAACCGGTTCATAAGAGTCATTTGTTCGTAAATCAGACTACACTGGTCACACTGTATGTTTTGCGCTGTAGATTAAAATGAACCAGCTCATAATATTCATTCGTTTGGGTACCACACTACACTGGTTGCTCTGTGTGTTAGTGCTGTAGATTCAAAAGAACCGTCTCATTAGAGTCACTTGCTTGGGAACCGTAACATACTGGCGCACTGAAGATTAAAAAGAACTGGCTCAAAAGAGTCATTTGTGTGGGAATTGGACTACACTAGTTACGTTGTGTGTTATGCTCTGTAGATTCAAATGAACCGGTTCATAAGAGTCATTCATTCAGGAATTGGACTACAAGAAACCGAAAGTCATGAAAATAATTTGGTTCCGGTATTTTTTTTTAAAACTGGAACCGGTTCTGAATAAGAACCGGTTCTCGGTACCCATCCCTGATAGTGAATGAAGCTAACATTTTATCTACTGTATCATTTATTTTTGTGTTCCACAGAAGAAGGAAGGAAAAGGAAAGTTTGGAACAACATGAGGGTGAGTGATGACAGAATTATGACAGAATTAAAATTATTGGGTGAACTGTTCCTCTAATGCTGCATTCAACTCAGAAATTCAAAATTCCAAACACTTGGGAGAGATTTATTATTTGTTGTTTTGCATAACACCTACTGTTAGTTCCACTAAAAGTCCAATTCATTGTTTAATTCCCTGAAGCCTGTGCTCAATCACAAAATCTCTTTGAATGATGAGACTGAAGACACGTGCATTGTCAAATACCACTAACAACATTATTAACTTGCACTAGCAGTGCATCAGATCATCCTTTAGATTCTTATTAAGAGAGAGCAGGTGTATTCACCATGGGGCCTGAGATGGGAAACCCTGCAGGCACGGTATGCCCGAACAACCAATCAGCTTTATTCTCTCATTCTCCACAGAGTCCATATTACACGGGTGCTTCACTACTGAATAACCTTAAATGAAAGGTGCACCTCTGAATTACCCTAAATAAAACAAATGTGCAGGATCTGACACAATGATTGAAGGATTGATTGCACAATATGCATTTTAGACGATGGCTCTTAAATGTGGTTAGTTTAGATGGTAGGAAGTGCCATTAAACTGCGAATGTGTTTAACTGTCCTCACACATAAGCACAGTACTGCAGTACTGTGATTAAAGCTTATATGTACCTTTATATCAAAGACCTAATTGAGCACAGTAAATAAAAGTTGTGTAGTAAACTGTAGATAAACAGATTATTGACTTTATTCTATTTCTCTGTTCCAATTTCCTTCTAACTTTGGTGCCTCTATAAAGATACTTTCTGTTCACTCGCTGACTCTTAGGGATAAATATGCAAAAATGTAATAAATTATTTCAGCAAACCTGTCAAACAAATCAGGGTGCAACTAAAAAGTATGTACTGCAGCTCAGAGCTCAAACACAAGCTTTGGCAAACACTGCAAAAAATTATTCGGATTTATGCCTTGTTTTCCAGGAAAAAATATCCTTAAGATTTACTTAAGAAGCAAAATTGCATATTAAAAATATATCTTGAAATCTGTTTATTTTTCTTACCCCATTGTCAAATAGGTTCTATGTGTTTTGAGCATAAATCTAACAAAATTGACTATAAAAACAGAAAACAAAAAACAAAAAAAAAACAGACCGATCACACTGAATTTGGCAACAGGAGGTTGAAAGTTCGGTCTGTACTTACCGAAATTTGAAATCACTGCCTCCAGTGGCAGAAGCTGGAAGTGTTGTTGATGTGAAAATCCACAGGGTGGCGCCTAAAGTGAGTTGCATTTTTAGTTGAAAATCTAATACAGTCAACAAAAATGCATATTTTATTAACCACACTCCCACATTCATTATTTCCATGGCACCGGGACTAGAACCTGTGTCTAAGAGATTAATTGTGCGACACGCACCACAGGGCAAGGTGAACATATTTGTACTCATGTGAAAATGTCTGATGGGGGATGTGCTTGTCAGTAATTCTGCAGTATGGGGTTGATTCCAGAGTACATGAACATTCAGAAGCAGCAAAAACTATTTGCAAACGGAGTAAGACTAGTTACAGTTGAACAACAATTTAATTAATTCAAGAGTTATTCTCTAAAAACAGGTCATTTTTATCTTACTTAATTTTGCTTCTCATGTAAATTTAAGGATGTTTAAGGCCTATTTAGCCTTCTTTATCGGTCTTTATTTGCATCTTAATGTTTCATTGATCGGATTGCTATCCATCTCTAATGCATCTTGGAGGGCATTTACACTTGGTCTTTTCATAATCAGATAGCTATCCGATCAGTATAGCTATCTATAATTTAGTGGAAAAGAAAACAAAATATTTGCAGTGCATCAAAAGACAATCAAACAAAAGAAAACAAAATTTTTGCAGTGCATCAAAAGACAATCAAACAAAATAAACAGCTTCATTGTCCCAGCTGTCCTCTGATGTCACACATCAAGATGTGTCTCTACACGTCCATATAGCACATCTACAGGAAGGGAGGCTCCTCAGAGGCATTGGTGGCTAGTCTTGGAATTCACTGAATTCAATGCGTGTCTCAAACACAAGCCTCGGTAGGGTTGGAGGCTCATGGTGAGGGTTTGACCAGCGAGGGCCGAGGTTCAGGCCTCACTACCTCCCTCCGTGTGCCTGGTGGCGGTGTGAGGAGGGCTGTGAATCCAGGTCATTCTCCACTACTGATGAGAAGCCTTCTTTCTCCACACAGTCGGCCAGCACATTGAGCACCAGACGCAGGCGGCGGTCCATGGCCTGTAGGTGGGGCTGGATGAGGATGGGGGTCAGCTGGTCCTGCAGCAGAGATTCCTCCATCAGAGAGCTCAGCTGGTACTCTTCTTTAGCCAACAGCTGCAGCCGCAGGTACGTCGACCTCTTCACTCTGAGACAGAGAGAAAGAAAGTATGGTAATTGGCAAAACACTGACAAACTGGTAGAATCCTAATTCGCAAACTATCTCTACCATATACTATACAAGATTAGCATTAAAGACCCCATGAAATAGTTTTATGAGCGCCGTTTTCTGTCTGGTTGTGATGTATTTCCTATTTAAACACAAAGTTGGGGTGGGACATATTGAAAGGCTCATACCTTTTGTTTAAATAGCCAGTAGCCTGTAGTTACTTTACAGCTGTGAACCTCCTCGCTAGTTGGTTGCAGGTAGTAATCAGGGGAGGGACATTCTAGTACATTACATTTTCATTCTAGTAAGCATTTGATTGGACAAAAATCTGTGTAGTGCATTTTTTTTTTTTTTTTTGTCAGTATTCCCAGAAGAGAACTTTACATTAAAAAACTTTAAATGCGTATATATCTGCTAAAAGTGAATTTTGTAAACTTTTAGGGAGTACACATGCAAAAAAAAAAAAAAAAAAAAAAAAAAAAAAAAAAAAAAAAAAAAAAGACAGACTAAAAGCAACAAACTCTTTTGATGTATCTTGTGAATTTTTTTTTTCCACAAATCTTTAATGTGTACCAAACATTAGTATGTTGAAAAAAAGTTTGGATTAGATGGATTTTTTAAAATGTGCATTTGTGCTTGCTTTTTGAACTAATATGGTACAAATATGGAACATAATTCATGCCACATTGAAATGCAGTCATATAAGAGAAACAATGTTATATGCAATAAAATCATGACATTGATTTTAATAAACAACCTGTAATCACTATCCAATCAAAGCCCTGAACTACGGAAGCCCTGATCCACAAGATGAAGAAAAAAAAAAATCACTAGGTAAAATTTTTTTTTTTTTTTAAGTGTCTTAATGCCTTCCTGAGCCGATGTCCAACAATTAATTTTTTTTTCGCTATTGATATTGTGCTTTTTGTTAATTTTTGGCCTATGTAAACACGCGCTAGATGGACGTCTTTGACTGTTGTGACGCCACTCAGTGTGTTATTATAGTTAAGTGCTATGATGAACTCTTTGATTGATTTGAAGACAAATGTCATATGAAACATATGTAACCAGAGGTTCATTAAAGGGTGGGATTTCATGTATTATAAGACTGTGTAACATTATGTTTTAATTTCTTGATTAAGTTTTGAAAAACTTTCTTGTTATTGTTTTATACAGTACTATAACTATAAATCTATAAATCAACAGATAACGAATCACAGACATTCTGTCACTATGTAAGCATAAGATTTCATACTTACTAATAGTGGCACCTGGTGGCCTAGGTTGGTACCACATGCTAATTGTTAGCTAAAAATGTTTTTTTTTTCTCATGTGTTGCCTCTAGAAGAGAAAAAAAAAATTAAGAGAGACAAAAAATAAATAAATAAATAAATAATAATAAAAAAAAAAAAATCCAGAGAGAGACAAAAAAAATTGCTCGAGAAACAAAAAATACAATTGTAGGACAAATGCTCAGGAAGGCACTAAGACACCTAAAACAAAATATTTTCACCTAGTCATTTTTTTTCACCTTGTGGTTCAGGGCTTCCGTACTGGACAGTGATGTGGGTGTGGCCAAGGAAACAAGCTTTGCACAGAGACTGCTAATCAATCACTGATTACAGTGATGTATATTTAGCTTATTATTTTTGTCTGCTATATAAGTGGCATTATTAAAATGCAGCAACGTGTTTAACATGTAACTTGCCAAGTGTAAAGCATCACACAGTTGAATGCAATATAGCAGTGCAGATTACACTTCAAGGTGTGAATATAAAAATTCACATACATCGTTTTTCAATGGACAGATAAACATCATACAATATAAGTAATGATGGTATTGCTTTTCATTGTGGCACAAATTCCACAAGTTGATCATGAAAAGCAATGTCATGAGTTTATTGTTTTTAACCTTGTTCCTCTGTTTTACTGCAACTGCATTTAATTTAATAATTTCCATTCATAATTCCATGTAACCATTCTCCTTTTTATTTTTGTAGCAAAAATGCTGGACAAAACATTGCTAAAGAAGCTTCACCCCAACAATTCATCATAGTATGCCCTAATACTGGTTTAGTGCTTTATGTTTTTTGGACATGGTACCATTTTAATACCATGTATTTTTGGGCATGTACCATAGTAATACCATAGCGTTCTATGAAATACTTTGGAGAAGTAGGCAAATACTATGGTACATGAATAAGATAATCATTTAGATCCATGGATAAAAAAATCTACATATACAAATAAGTACATGCACAATCAAAGAAACAAAGATTAACTATCACTCTGCATTTGGGTACAGCAGAAAGCAGGATGTGGCTGTGCCAATGCTTTACTGAATTACTGCACTGCGGTGACTCTCTCAGTTGGAAGGTTATTGCCTCGATTCAAGAGACATTTCAGTGTGTGAAGAAACACAGTCTTACCTGCAGCACTGAGTCAAAGGAACCAAGATGGACATTTCATCATGAGAATGTTTTCCAAATCTGAGGGGTTAGAAAGAAACAGAGATTAAATATCTGATTCTCTTAGTTCATATGAGCACGTGATTGTAAGGAAATGAAATGTGGACATGATGTTAAAACCCTCAAATAAGCCATCCATCTGTCTGTCTGTCTGTCTGTCTGTCTATCTATCTATCTATCTATCTATCTATCTATCTATCTATCTATCTGTCTGTCTGTCTGTCTAATCTGTCTGTCTGTCTAATCTGTCTATCTGTCTGTCTGTCTAATCTGTCTGTCTGTCTGTCTAATCTGTCTGTCTGTCTAATCTGTCTGTCTGTCTGTCTAATCTGTCTGTCTGTCTAATCTGTCTATCTGTCTGTCTGTCTAATCTGTCTGTCTGTCTGTCTAATCTGTCTGTCTGTCTGTCTGTCTGTCTGTCTGTCTATCTATCTATCTATCTATCTATCTGTCTGTCTGTCTAATCTGTCTGTCTGTCTGTCTGTCTGATCTATCTATCTATACAGAGTTTTTTTTATGATCAGGGATGAGGGGAATAAAACTCTGGCTACTAAATTATTTTTTAAATCGACTGATACTCATGCTTTATTGGAGAAATCCAATTGCCATCCCAGGCACACTTTTAGAGGTGTAATTAAATCACAATTAATTCCATTTAAAAGAATATGCTCAAAGGAGGAACATATGTTAGAAGCAATTGGAATTTTGTTTTGGGCACTTTGACCGAGAGGTTATAGTAAGAGGTTTTTGAGAACAATAAAATCAGAGGTGATGCATATGGCTCCCTTAGACCTAAATAGGAAAAAAGAAACTAATAAGAATTTAATTCCATTTGTGGCTACTTATTCTTAAAACTTATATAGATTACAAAAAAATATAAAAGACAATTTTACAAGTTACAACAGAAAAATGAAAATTCTAAATAATTTAGAGTAATATCAGCTTTTAGGAGAAATAGAAATCTCAAAGATTTTCTGGTCCATTCGATGTTTAAGAGTATCAATTGAGAAATATTTTAGGACATTTGATTATATTTTTAATCGATATTCTAAAATAGGTTATCCAAATAGACAATATTTTACAGTTGAGAACAGGAATATAGTGTATGTTCTTAAATGTATGGAATGTGGTAGGTTGCATGTGGGCGAAACAGGGAAGCAACTTCAAGATAGGATCAAACAGCATATCTATAATATAAGGAAGAAAAGCCATTCTATGATTCTTTATGAACATTTTATTGAACCAGGGGAACAGGCCTTATACGTTGCAGGTCTTCAATCTAGTTTTAGGTGGACGACGTTACAACGTCTGTTGAGAGGTGGTGGATAGAACACCTTTTAACTAAATTTCCTGAGGGTTTAAATGAAAAATAGGTGGGGGTGTTGGAAAATGGGGGAAGTAGTGAGTTGGAGTTGTTTTAACAATAATTTAAGAGATACATTTTTGACTATAACCTTCAACCCATCACACTTATCATAAACAAGAGTCGTAAAGGGATCCTTTGGAGATTGGTGGAGGTATTGTTATATGGGGTGAGTTTTGATGATGGACTCTAATCCCCTGTCCTACCCTTAGTGTCAATTTTGAGATGGCTGTAGATCCTTGAACAGAGTGTTTTTTTTTCTTGCGCTAAGGGAAAGGGTTAGGAAAATGTAAGAAAATTCATGTTGACAGTGCTAATCCCAATTTAGAAATTGGAGGATTGTTTAACCTATCTATCTATCTATCTATCTATCTATCTATCTATCTATCTATCTATCTGTCTATCTATCTATCTATCTATCTATCAAACATCCTCCTATCCATCTGTCCATCCATCCATCCATCCATCCATCCACACATTTGTCTGTCTGTCCATCCATCCGTCCGTCCGTCCATCCATCCATCCATCCATCCATCCATCCATTTGTCTGTCTGTCCATCCATCCGTCCGTCCGTCCATCCATCCAGTCATCGATAGATCTATCCGTCCATTCATTTGTCTGTCTATCATCCATCCAACCATTAAACCATCCATCCTCCTATCCATCCATTTGTCTGTCCGTCCATTCATCCATCTGTCTGTCCATCCGTCCATCGATACATCTACCCGTCCATCCATTTGTCCATCTATCATCCATCCATCCACTCATCCATCACACCATCCATCCATCCATCGATAGATCTATCCATCCATCCATTTGTCCATCTATCATCCATCCATCCATCCATCCATCCATCAAACCATCCATCTATCCTCCTATATGTCTGTCCATCCAATCTATCCATCCATCCTCCTATCCATCCATTTGTCTGTCCATCCATCCATCCATCCATCCATCTGGACAATATATTTCAAAATTTTGGTTTCAAATTACCATGATTAATTACAATTGTATCATATATTACACAGGTAATGACAGAACAGTAATTGTAACCATATTTCTGAAAAATAAAAAGTAGTCCCTCATTTCTTCATTACAGGATCTATGTAATGTCTTACATCCAAGACTGCAATATAGAGAAGAGTATGCATTGAAACTCCACCGGAAATTCAATTCTATATAAAATCCACAAAAATGTAAGAAAATAATTATAAATTTTAGTCAGGGTTTCAATTAATCTGACTTTGAGAATCTCTGCTCTGAATTTCTACAGGACTACGCAGTAGCCTACTTCAGCAATGACTGAACAGAATTAAATAACTGCCACTTCAGTCAGGAGAATTTCAGTTTAATCAAAATCCTTTATCTGTACAAATTTTACTTCTACCCACCCTGAAACTGCACACATATTAAACTCTGAAACATGAATACTATGAATCTGAACGTCATCTCCCCATCTACATATTCATGCCTGTTAAGATAGAAACATTCAGTTTCCATGGTTTCTGTTTAAAAATGAAGTGCCCGTGGAGTCATATGGAGCTTTGAGGAGCAAGATGTGAAGGGCAGAGAGAAATATTCAGTATGTTAATGACAATGGTTTACCCTCTGCCATTGTCCAAATGAATAATGAAAGTCTCATTTCCAAACTTCTCAAAAGTCTCGTAATGGTGACGATCCATATTTCCTGTTAAAGTAAAAAAAAGAAAGAGATGAAAAGAGTGAATAGAGCTTTTTTACTGCTTATTAAGGTCTTAATATAACGTTAATAAAGTGAATACATTCATAATGTCTTTAAAAGTGCACTAAGTAAGTTTTGTTTTTGTTTTGCAGACCAGGAAGACTGTGGTCTTGGAGTTAGTGCTGAAACCTATCGGCATGGGTGCAAAGCAAACATTTTTAGTTACTGATGTCATTGTAGAAATACCCAAGACACAGCATACTGTACACTGTAAAAATTTCTGTAATTTTGATGGTAAAAGACTGTAAAAATGCTACATTTACAAAACGTAAATTGGTTAACAAATAGTTACCATAAAATATACACGTAATTTTTTTTAAATATATTTAAAAAGGTATTTTTTTTTTACGGTAACGATTTTTTTAGATGTAAAAAGTCTGTTTTTCCCGTATAATTAATGGTTAAAATTTATATTATGTTGAACAAGACAGTACATGTACTTTTTACGGTAAATTATTGTTAAAATTACAGTAAAAAACAGCAATCGGGCGTTCCCAGATTTCCCTGCGAGACCCATCATATTTTATTATATTTTATGGGAATTTATAGGAATGTTTCTTCTTATTTTTAATATCAGTTATGTACTTTGGGGTGTTCTGTTTTAAATTTAATGTAGTTTAGTTAATGTTTACTGCTTTATTTAAATTTCACATGTATTACCCTGATGGTGTTTAGTGTTTGTGTGAGTGACACTGAGCGCTGTCTCTATATGTTTATTGGTCATTGCTCCTAGATGAGCCACTATTGATGAACTTCATGTCATCATGTGCTCTTCTGTAATTACTACAGTGATTAACAATACCTTATAAAGTAAAAAGCAGATTTTTACAGTTTCAGAAGTTCAATATATTAAGTTTATAATTTAATAATATAAATCAGAATCACAATCAGAATGAGCTTTATTGCCAAGTATGCTCACACACACAAGGAATTTGTCATGATGACAGAAGCTTCCAGTGCAAAGAGAATGCAACCATATGTACATACATATATACATTTAGTGACATAAAAATAAAAAATAAGATATAACAGATAAATAAAAAGATACAATAGAGCAATAATGTTGTTCGAATATTTTATATACAGATATACAGTTATGTGCAGGTGATGTATTGAAGAAGAGGTAGGATATGTTAAAGAATATAAATGAAAAATGGATATAAGTTAGAATGGATGGATTGAATATTGTACCTGGTTGTGTTGATAAAAAGGAAAGTATTTGGGGGCAGCTAATATTAGCAGTTTTAGTATTTGGGGGCAGTTTAAACAATGGTACTGCACCATAAAATATACAGTAAAAACAACAGTTTTAAACTGTAATATTTACAGGTTGTTCTGAAAAGTTGTTTACATTTTTACGGTATTTTTTACATAATTATTCTGGCAACCACAGCTGCCAGTTTTCTTTTTTTTTTTTTTAAAACAACAAACTTTTTTTTTTACAGTATATCTGCAATCTAATTAATTTATTTAGCAACCTAAAGTGTCATATAACAATGGATTTGCCAAGATAAAGTGAGTACTTGATTCATGTAATCTCAACATGGCGGCCCCTATGAGGCGTAAACCCGCCAGCATGATCACACAGGAAATTGACACGCTGCTTCCGAATGTTCATGTACCCTGAAATAAACCCCATTCAGCTTAATATCTGACAAGCATCATCCCCCATCAGACATTTTTGCATTAATTCAAAGGTGTTCAACTTTCCAGGTCATGCAACTGATAGTGAGTTTGTGAGCAATCTCTGAGACAATGGTTCTAGTCCCATGGAAACCCGGAAGTAACCGTGTTTAAATAAACAATGGTGAGCACAAATCGAGGGTTGCATTTTCTCTCTGAAATTACAATTTTACGGACAGACGGTTAGGTTTAGGATTGGAGTTTGGGTTAGGCTGTAGGATTAATAAAATATGCATTGACTACACTGTGTTACGTCATTTACAACTAAAAATACAACTCGCTTTTGTTGCCCCCTGTGGACAATTCATTCAGCCACAGACTGATTTCAGCATCAGAGGATTCAACCTCCTGTATCCGAATTCACAGTGTAATCACTCTGGACCTGCCCCATGTAAAATACAAAACCTTTTTCTAGACCACTGATATAATTGACTTCATCTAATGTGAGTGTGCATAATTTTAAACATATTCATCAAAAGTACTATTCATCTCTTTAGGCATAAAACTTTTTAACATTGGAAAAAGTTACTTAATGGTTAACAATACTTCAGGGGACTTCTTTTCAATAATTTTTGTTGTCAGTGTGCAAAGGGTGACTACTTTTAAGAAGCTAAAATATGAAAATGCATGTGTGTTTCGCCAAACATGCGTGGGTGTTTTGACAAAAATATCATTTGTGGAAATGCAAACATGTATTGTAACACTATTTCATACCTCGGAGCACTAATGACCCTATATACTTTGGTAATTAAGCAATTGTTTTTTTTTTTTATTGTTATGCTACAGTACTCATAAGACAAAAGTTGAGGAATCCTAGAAAGGTGAGTGTATAACTCCAACAAATGGATGAGGTAAAGGGGGTGAACTGAGGTTCTGGGTCACCAAAGACCCACGGTATGCTTTTAAAGATTAAATTTTTTTGGTCAATACATAATTCCCATACTTAATACTACTTTATTATTATGGCAGATCATATAATCAAAAGAAAAGTTTTAGAAATGTATTTTAAACTATGTCAACACTTACCCATTAGAAAGTCAAAAATAGTCATGTCCATGATGTCCAGAAGGCGTGTGCCCCGGTCATATGGTGGAGTCTGTTTGACTTCATCACAATAATCTGGATCCACTTCCCACCTTAACACACCAAAGAGAAACACCAAAACACTTGTTTTACCTTTAAATATAGCTGTATTTTGCCCCCTTTTTCTATATAACCCTTCTGGGGACGACTGGAGTACAATTGCCATCTGAAACAGGACGGCACATTGTTTTACTGCACAGATAGGATTTCTTTGGGAGTAAGTGAGAACTGCAGTGGTGTTTTTTTGCTGATAAAGGCAGACTGTAGTTTAATGAAGATATGGGGTGGTGCGTGGAGACCTGAGATAAAGCGGAGAAAAATAGCTTACTCAGCTTTCTTGCGTTTGTGGTAGGAACGGCGCCAGGGGTTCCTCCAGGTCTTGCGCTTTGCTAGTGCCAAGTCAGGGAGAAATGCAGCCAGGGAGCCTTCGATCTGGTCAGGTTTTCCACAAAGGGCATGTTCTGTGGAGCAGTAGTACGAGCACTCACCATAGAAGCAAATGTTGTTGGCTGCAGGGGGAAAATGTGGTATTAACATCCCTTTTGGGTAATCTCAAGTGGTCAGTGCTAAATAAAGGTGTAAAGGGGCTCCAAAAGGGTTTATGATCGAATCACTTAAACCACAATTGGAGGAAGCTGAAAACGCATGTGACCATCACATCTGTAGTGTAAAAACTACAACCGATGTAATGGGTTGTAAACTAATCGATCCTGATGCTTTTCTCACAGCAGACGATTTGAAGTCTTGAAATGTAGCATTAAATGTAGTGAATATGTGAAAAAAAGATGTGGTGCTTTAAAGGGGATGAATTTAGAGACACTACTTATGGGAGAGGAAGCACAACAAGTTAGCTGCATCCGAATTTGTATACTTTCAGAGTTTACTGCATTTGATAACACCAACCCTAACCTAAATTCTCAACTGTTAAAAAAGTATGTTCTTTAAGGTTATGCAGGTGAGTAGTACAGTCCCAGACATACTTCATCTTGAAATATGGGCATTGATTCTTGATCCGGAAGCATGACGTTGGAACAACAACTGCAAAAAATAATCTTCTCTGGTTTTGTTAAACAAGTACAATTTAAGCACAAGGAACAACTTTCTTGGTATATCTAGCACTTACGGCTGTTTCACATATGATGCGTATGCAGTGCGTATGCAGTATGTATTTTTTTCAGTGCCCATGACAACAGGTTAGAGCATTCAGACCGCACACGGGTGCAGTCTATTTTTGCTGTGCTGCACGCGCTGAATTAAAGTGATAGCGCATTGTTCATGGTCAAAATGAACATGGATTGACACGAAAATGTAGCATTACATTTTTACCAGGAGTTGCAATTACCAGGAGTTGCAAAAATAACAAATGCGATCAGAAGTATATCTAAAGACTTTTTTCATGTGAAATACACTACACAGCATTTTATATAGTGTGTGGGGTAGGGGGACACTTGCATCTCAGCAGAAAGCGGCAATCACGTGACAGGCAGGTGGTCGGAGAACTACACCTTACCTCACATTTGGAAAAACAAGGCGACATAATAGATGACACTCGTCTCATCGTGGAGGTGGAAAAACACAAAGTTCTTTATGGCCCGCAGGATTTCTTGTACAAAGATTTGAGTGCAAAAGAAAAGGCATGGGAGGCAGTTTCCTCGGCTGATGGTGTGGATATTAAGTTTTAATTAAAAAAGTAACATGTTTAAATTTATTGCCACTTGCTTGAGCAACTTAATATATAAATCTCTATATAAGTAATGAATGGAATATTACGTTGTTTATATTTATTGTATTTATTACTGTACTGTGTTGCTCTAAACTTCATTCAAAGTCCTGTCACCCTCCACCTTCATATCCTTTTCTGAACAAAATTGTTGTTGGCTGTTGCTACATTAAACAATTTTGATTTTTCAATGTTTTAATTCAATTTTTAAAAAATGTGACAACAAGTGATTCAATATTGGCATTTATATGTTTATTCACTTTGTGAAAAAAAACAAAACAAAAAAACAGTTGTAAAGTTTACAAAGAAGCAAAGCTATTTACTATTTACAAAGTCCTGTAGATTCAACACTGTATTATTAACACAGCCTTTTCAGTAACTTTAACGACGTTTGCAATTAAAATCAAAATAATGACATACTAACCCTTTGTTGTATTTGTGATATACAGAAGCCACAGGTTCAGTTGCACACTGCAAACTCGTCTTGTGTGAAAGCACAATCAAGCGCGTCCTGCTTCCGCTCCGCTTACACACCGCATCTGCACTGCTTACACACTGCTATGCATCTAGTGTAAAACGGCTGTTACACTTGAAACGAGCCGCCCAACTTTTTTAATTCAGCATTTTGAATCTGACGGCTTGAATCTACAATTGATGTACACTTCAGGATTTCATTGGATGCAGCAGGTCATTTTGGTATTACTACTAGTTAACCACAGGGTTTTTAACCATCCAGGATTTCTGTCCTTCAATCCTGGAAAAATTTAGTTCCATTCTGGCATGCAACTAGTCTCGGAAATTTGAACATTTTCCTGACAAGTACACACATGCAAGCACTTGTTTAAATGCATAATTCGAAGCCTGATGCCACATAAGAAGAAGCTGATCAAACATTCTCTCCTAAACTGCTCTCATATGACACATCAGAAAGTTTGATTCATTTTAGTGAATCGTTTCGTTTGGATGATTCATGTATACATTAAACGGTTTGCATATATGAAGCTATATTATTTCATTATTTTAACTAGACAAAAAAGTTTGTGGACAAACTTTAGGTTGGCTTTAAAAAGCCTGGTCTGAAAGCTAGCTAGACAGACAGACATACAGACAGACAGACAGACAGATAGATAGATAGATAGATAGATTAGAGTAAACGGTCATGCAAGTATGTTTTATTGCTTGTATGATGACTAGCAGTACTTTTTTTGGTCATTGATTGCGTGTCCAGGAATTTCAAAGGGCCAAGGTGGTAACCCTAGTTGACCATCCTGACCCATCTGTAATTGGATGACACATTTCTACCATTGCACAGTATATACACTCACACTACCACAATCATTGATGGTAAACACACATGAAAGCAACTTCATGCTAGTATTGACAAATTTTTTATAGTGTTAATACTGTTTGTGAAGCATGTTTTTATATTAAGTGACTTCTCCAGATGTGCCTTTTTGTGATGATGGATGTCAGTGAACGCTGCTGTTTAGCCAATGATGAATCATTGTGTATAACGCATTTTTCAAATGTTTCCTGACACGACTCCCCAGGGGAAGAGGAGCCTTTTCACTCAGAAAAAAACATGTTTGTAATGAAAAGTGGAGGCAGAAGGCTAATGGTAGCCCTGCAGAGAAAGAATATTGCCAATCTGTGTGCTTTATCCCAACACTTACATCATCTAAATGTGGGTAATTTAGTTGCCAAACTTTCTGCACGTGTGTTATTGCATGCTTGCTACTCCCCAGTTAAAGACTCCAATTAACTTAGCAGCTTCCTTGGGTGTTGTGCGTTAGTCAATGGCTGCATTCCAGTTTGCATACTATTTATGCAATCCATCTAAAATAGTATGCAAAATTAGGATTAGTGTGTCCAAAATAAGAGTATTTTCAAAGTGCATCCATGCCTGCTTTTGGCTAATACTGCCCAGCCCACAATTGTTATAGTGTTTGTGATGATTCTCTATATTGTTTTGTTTTTTTCAGTTGTCAAAATTTTTTAAGGAATGCAGAGCGGAAGCTGCCAGAGCAGTTTTTAAATGTATGAATGTAAAAGTTAAAGATAAAGTTTGTAATTTCCACACCACTAGCGTTACCAAAGGGAATTGCAAAAATAATCACACTCTCCAACTTGTTCCATTGTTAAAAAAAAAAAACAAAAACAAAAAAACAGACAGTTACGTCCAAACTCATGCCATTGGTTCAGTGTTGCTATGCCAGGCTGGTCTGTTCTTATAGTGCTAAAGTCTTTACACTTTTCAAATAAACCTAGGAATGGCTTACTTATAGTTGACTCAGTATATTAAGCTGGGATACGAGAAAGTATTTTAATATAAAAAATACACACTTCACTTTTAATAATAAAGAAATTTGTGTTTAAGCTAGATGCTAATGCTGGCACTGCAACGAATTTTGCTAGATGCTAACTTGTAAACATAAATGCAAATAGTATGCAACAATAAATGCAAATAGTATGCAACAAGGGGGTTGCATACTATTTGCATTTATGTTTATGCATTAGCATCTAGCTAAATTCATTGCAGTGCCAGCGTTAGCATCTCCATTATGAAAATCGAGAGTTCATGGCAAATTTGCCACAAACTTGCCGCAAATTCGCCACTGATTATTTTCACATGCAAATGAACTTTGCAGCAAACTTATGGCAAATTGTCCATTGTTGCCAAAGGTTTGCCAGAGGTTTGCTAGAGGTTCACCACTACCGGCGAAGAGCTGCAAACTACTGGCAAACATTTGCATGAATCAAAAGCTCATTTGCTTGTGAAAAAAAATTTGCGACACATTTGTGGCTAGTATAGATTTTTTTGTAAGGGCTAACTTAACCTCCTGAGACCTCTACGTGACTGCCGTGTGCATTTGTACATTGCCAAACATGTTGAGTGGTCCAAACCTAATTGGATTTTAGGAGTTAATGCACTTAGCTGCATAGAAAGCTACAGGATTCACCCTTGCTCCCTTGCTCCCTATTTAGTGAATGACAACCTCCAGTGTGCTGTCTGTCTTCACTGGTCTCAGAACAGTTTGAAATGCACCTTATTTTCATCCTAACTCAATATAAAGCCTCTGAAAGCAACATTTTCCAGTTTTTGGATGCATCCATTGATGATCAATGTGATAATGCACAGTAAATACAGGATATTTTAACGGAAACTGAGCATACAGTCCACGAATGTGGTCATTGTGTTTAACAGTGTGCCGTTTCAAAAAATGGCATATTGAATAAAACTAGAGATTCTAATCTTTTGACTCAAATAGGTTTCAATGTAAAAACTTAATTAGGTTTCTTACCAGATGTAGTTTTGTTGGCATTTCAACCAAACACAAACTCTTCTGCACTCGCCACTATGTTATTTGGTCACACGGCTCCGTACGTCGAAAGTTTAACCCTTTACTGACAGCACAGAGTCTCCTATGAAATGTAATTATGCGCTGCATATAGCGAAGCCAAAATACAATGTCCACGCATGGTGACGTGAGTACGCACAAGTTTAAACCTACATTTTTTTATTACTTAAAGGTGAAGTGTATTTTTATGTATAGAATCAATTTGTGTGTGTGTGTGTGTGGAATTAATGTGGAATATGGAATCACATTTTTGACATATTAGTATGGCACAATTTTGCCACACTGTCATAATTCATGCTCAAATGTAAGCATTTTTCCTTCAGAAGTGAAGTAGCCTACATAGCCAATTGGAATGCAGCCTATACCTGAACTCTATATGCATGAGAAACCGCTAGCTAGCAGGAGGGGGAAGCAAGGCCTGATGGGATAGAAGAAAAGGGCACGCAGAAGGGACTCATACCTGGGGATATGAAGAATGTCCGCCAGAGCTTTTTGTCACGGGTCATGTCCCTGATCTCCCGTGTCATGTTCACCAACCTGCCGGCCACTGGGGGAACTCTCCGGAAATCCAAGATTCTGTGCGCAATAAACAAACAACAGTGTCAATTTTTTATCTGACTGTAATGCATTATCAGACACGATCAGGTGCTATTTGTGTCCCATATACACATGTGTAAAACATTCACAATGAACAGCTGATGCCAAACTCACCTTTTATCACTTTATCACTAGGCTATCACTTTTATCTTGTGCTTTATACGTTTGTCAGTAGAGGACGATCTTAAAATGTGAACCCTGTAACCATGATATAGTAAATAAGTGGATATATTGTATCCACAGTTATCCTGAGCAACCACTGGGCGGTGCCTTGATGATTCTAATTGCTTGTTTTGTATTTCTGGTCTCGAAACACCAAGTAAAAACTGCCAAAATGAGCGATCCAGAGGAGAACAACAACTATTTAAGTGTTACTTGGAGTAAAAATGTATTTCAGGCTCAACCTGTGCAGTTGCTGGCTGTCATAACAGCTCAGAATAATTAATGATATCAACGTAACTCATCATCGCTTTATGTCATCTACACACTCAGGTGAAGCACTGTCTATAAAAAAAACGGTCATCTCGACACTGTGAAGTATCTATATGTTTTTTGACCATTTTTACAAATGTAATACCTTAAACCTTACATTACCAGCTAAGAATATATGCAGATGCGAATGAAAACACTGGAGACCGGAAATTGAATACAGTCGAATTCTTCCACATTCAGGAAAAAGGTGGATAACAGCATTATTCTTTTTTTTCCTAAGAAACATCTTGAGCTCAAGGCTTCTAATGGTAAACTGTAAAACCGTCAACCTAGTTACCATTCTGACATAATTAAGGGGGTCGCACACTAGATACGTCAGGCGGATGACACGGCATATTAAAACACAACCGCCACTCAGCGTCTGTCGGCGGCACCCAGATACGACTCCCGAAGCTGCTCAAAATTTTGTAATGTAACGGAGTGTCACTCACATAGTCTTCCATTAAATTCGGCCTAAATCGTTATCAAGTGACATAGATCATTTACTTTAGCTAAGGCTAGAAGATACATCCATATCTATCTGTCATAAAGCCTGCACAATTTATTTTCAGTTACAAGTATTTTTTAAAGTTGTTTTTATGGTTTGACAGCTTGAATGAAGCCCATTCAAGGCTACTTATAGAGACACTGCATAATAAACACTGTCATTTCTACTCATTCAGGTGCGCAGTTACACCAGTTTCTTACACTATCCTGCAAACTCATCAACATCACTTTGTTCATTCTTGAAGAAGTGCAAAAACCTTCACAATTTCTGTCTGTACGGAGAGGAACGGTTTGGACTGCCACATGCACTGCATTAGCGCATCCTATGTGCGATACCTGTGCCTTGTCCTACCCGCGACGTGAAGCTTCTTGTCTGGTGTGTGACCGGCTTTATAGTCGATAATATAATATGTATTAATTTAGCCTGATATGGCATAATGCAATTGATTAATGTTTAAAATCTTTAAAATATACATTGAAAACTTATATTTTCATTTAATCTATTTATATCAAACAGGAAAAGACAAGTTTAATAGAACAATTCTGATTTTGTCTTCACAGTTCACTGGTTGCTTTATGAGAACAGTGTCACCAAACATTCAATCATCTGCTGCATTCAATAAAGAGGAAGCCAACAATAAAGTGTGCTGGAAATCTATCAAATAAAGCAATTTTTTTTTAAAGCATCCAGATAATGATTTTTTCCTTTGAGGTGCTCCTGCAAAGCACCTGAGCCCACACTTTACTCGTTGGCTTTATGACACCTCCATTATATGGAAGCCCAGGAGTGCCATTTAAAAAAGAATGAAGGAATAAATTGTCAATCTATTAATCTGAAAATAAAAATGTGAATAAACAGATTTATAAATGGACAAATGAATAGACACATTTAAATGTGAATAAATAAACCAATTTATAATGGACAAAAAAATAGACACATTTAAATGTGTTTATTCATGTTTTAAAATGTACTTATATTTAGCAATAAAACAGCACATTACTAAGTCATTTTTAAATGCACCTTTTAAATTGAGTTTTAAAAAGCATTTGGCAATTGCTTTTCTTCATCCATTTGCCAATTGCTTTTCTTTTTACATTTGTCAGTCCATACCTGCTGAAGCCCAGGAGTGGCAATAAAACAATCTATTATCAATCTATTAATTTGAAAATAAAACTTGAATAAGTCAATTTATAAATGGACAAATAAAAAGACACATTTAAATGTGTTTATTTAATTAATATTTAAAAATGTCATTATATTTAACAATAAAATTGTGCATTAATAAATCACATTTATTTCATGTTTAAAATGTCATTAAATATAGCAATAAATGAGTATTATAATGAGTCTTTTAAATGCACTTTTTGGGCTTCCATACCATTAGTGTTCTTTGTTGGCTTTTTAAATACTATTACTGACATTTTATCATCTGGCCACACACCACAGGATATAAATGCCCTCTCCTCCACCCTCACTTTCTTGTGTACTTCCTCTCAGTAATGTTCATGTCTTTGTCTATGTGTGTAGTGTGCTGTCTCGGTGAAAAGCCCACGTCGTGTGGTGCAAGCTCTTTCAACATTAAACCTCCAGAGACGTGTCGGCTCCTCGCCCCTGAGAGACAGAAACCCAAGCCTTTCAGATGAAACCACTCAGGGGCCACAAGCTGCACAGTCACTTTGGACGCAGGTGACAAAGAGTCCAGTGTGGAAACTGTGCATTCTAGGAACATTCTGTCAGCTGCGTGTGGAAATAAGCTATAAAACAGTTACAACATAGTTATAAATTATTTTAATGTTATTTTCAACATTGTTTTTTTTTTACATTTTAGTTTAGTATTAGTTAGTATTAGCAATGGACCTTATTCACAGGAGCTCCATCTTTAATTGTTGACCAGAATGCCAACAAGTACTGTTGTTTAAAATGTCTTTTTCAGTACTTTCAGGAACACAGCAAGGAATTGGGTGGTGGAAGTGGTTTGCAGGTATTGAGCGTAAATGTAGTAGCACAATGTTTCTTGTAAAATTAAATAGTTTCCACATGTTCTCTTACAATACTAATAGAATATCAATGTAATATTTCACTCGCAAACATCCTGTCTTTAACGATATCTCTCAGCCAACAATAATTTCATATCATACTGTACTTTTTCTTGTCCTTAAAATACCTCATGGACATGACAGGTGCCTTGGAGGAAATCTGGTGGGTCTCACAAGCTCAATTAGCACTCTGACTCCACAAAGTGTCTCTCCTTGGGGCTTCTATTTAAAGTCAGCAGGGAGTTTCTCCTGACTTCTGAATGTTCTCACATGCACCTTGTTACTCACTGAGCAACTGTAATCATATCGACTCAATAACACTAAGTGCTTTTCAGGCCGTTGTCCAAAAGTCTTGAGTGACATTTGCAGAGCAGCGAGAATACAATCAGAGTTGCTTTGGCTTTCTGACATCGCAGTGGCGTGAGTGCTCTCGTGCGTAAACGTGTGTGTGGAAGGCTATGATTTCTTTTCCCAATGTCTGGGCTCGACAGGTGTTCTCAGTCAAATAACTGGGAGAAAGCCAAGAAGGTCTCTGTAGGATGAATTTCTTCTCAATGGCTACTGGAGTGGATGAATGGGGTTGGAGTATGCTGTCAGTGAACCTTAAATATGAGCGCAGGCTATTAGATTGTAAATAAAATAGCTAGATATTTTACAGTTTTTAGTGCATTTCTCTGAGCTTGATATGGCATTTTAGATGGTTGCTAGATGGTTGCTTTCTAGCCCAAGTCAAAAGATCTCTATGATATTCTGATCCCTATATGGTTTGGGTCCTTCCTTTATTTTAAGTCTATGAGACGTAATCTATAATCTATTTTCCCCCGTTTTTTCATCCACCAGGTGAAAAATGTTAAGTCAGAATACTCTGAAAAGTCATAGCACACCTCTTTAATGTACAATTTTAAGTATAATTTACAAACAGTATGGGACAAGGTGGTTTCACACCAAAGTTTAGATCTTAGGTTTTGTTCAAATCCCTAACCCCAAGTATGATTAATATCACCACTAGTGAGTCTAATTTTAAGAAAAATGATTTAAAACTACAGTAAAATGGATGTCGATGACATTGCCACATTCAATGGCAAAAATGTGTGTCTCCTTCAAACTTATCTATAATGTATAAAACCTTTAATACAAAATCCAAGATGCATCACCTCTTAAACACCTCCAAACAGTTCTGCCAAACAAAGATAAAGACCAAGAAAATACCAAGTAAACAGCAGGAACCTCAGAATAGAATCCTGGCATAAAGTCATATGATCTTACATATTTATGATTACATATGATCATATTTTTGATTACATATGATCTTAGTTATTCTGGTTAAGTGGGAATCTTTTGAGCAAGTCAGTCATGTAGGTCCACAATAATCAAATGTCTTCTCTAAGTGAGAAAGGACTTACTTAAGCCAGTCAAGGCACTGGTATTGCAAACAGGATGCACTGATTCAGTGCAGGACAGGTGGCAATCCAAAGTTGTGAATCTAGTCACCATACACACAAAAGTTACAAAGATTTTTGTACTTCTTCAACAATAAACAAAGTGATGTTGATGAGTTCACACATTAGTGTATGAAGCCGGTGCATCTACGCAAACTGAACGATTAGAAATGGCAACGTTTAATAAGCAATTTCTGTATTGAATAGGCTTCATTCAAGCTGTCAAACAACAAAAAGACAAACTTGTAACTAAAAACAAATTGTGTAGGCTATATGAAAGATACATGTACACAATGTATCATCCACTGATGGATAGAGTAAACAATCTATGTCCTATAATGATCGGAGTCGATGCTGGGCGCTCGTGTCCACACATTCCTAAAAACAATCGTTTAGAATTTTAGCAGTGTCATCCGCCAGACGTGTCCGGTGTGCGACCCCTCTAGGCTCACTTCATTTTCTGTACAGGTGTGGTAGGCTTACCTATCTAGATGAAATGCAGCAATCTCTGCGTTGTGTCGCTCAAAGTCGGAGAAGTAGAAGAAGTCTGGGGGTGTTTCCTGCTCTCTGGTTTGTCTAGAGGACAGAAAAAGAAACAAGATGGATGTTAGTTTATCTCAATGAACTACTGCCAGTATCACAGGCACAGTTAGCACATAAAGCTCAGCAGAAGAATTTGTGATCCACTTTACAGCTGCTATGGGAGAGTTGAACTGTTTATAATGGAATACAAGTGTACTGGAGGGCCATCATTAGGGGGGAAACCAGGAACATTGTCCCAGACCCTGTGATGAGGAAAGCCCCCATTATGGTACTCTATGATATAGCATACTCATCAGGCTTGGGGAAGAGGACACTCATCTATACAAATTTTGTCCCAGAACTATAAATATGTCTCAACTTTTGGCAGATGGCTTGACAAAGCCAACATACTATTATTCTACAGACTAGGGCCATAATTTCTGACTGCAACTCATCCTAGAGCTTAGTTACATCCACCAAGCTTGGCACTAACCTTCAGACTGTTCTGACTCAGGTTGTTATATCAATCAATCAATCAATCAATCAATCTATAGTGAATAGGAAAAGTATCTATCAAGCTGTAATACTCCATCTCGTTATTTTCTTTCAATTTGATTGTATTATGTTAGTATTTCCAACACACTCTCACGGATTTGGCTACGAGTTTTGAAACTTGATGACTTTCCCTCATCTCCTTTTAAAACACAACAATTTCTTTCTTCCATCATACAAAACAAACTCTTTATGCTTCAAATCATCCTTACAGACTCTACTATATGGTTAGGTTTAGATATGTGCTTAATTCCACATTACACATCCGAGTATTTACACATCTAGAATTCATACGAATTCATACAAACAAACTTGTAAGATTTCATACTATTTAGCCAACTCGTACAAATTTGTACGACTTCTCATGAGATCAGGTTGGTATTTCTTTATATATTTTAATATTTTGCACTGTTTTCTACATTGCATTGCTCTTTATTGTACATAGCTGAGCTGCAATACAAACGTGACATTAATTGCATTATCTGCCATGTCTAAACCACTACAACTGAAACAAAAGGAAAGAACATTTTGCAGTGGTTTCAGGCCTGATGTGGCAAAACTGACTGTGGAACATGTGTAGAGACTATCTGTTGTGTGTAGTAGTACTATACACAGTACTAGGTGAGTAACTTCTTCAGTAAATTGGCTGTAATGTCTGGATTGCCAGCATAAAGTATTCCTGACACTAGTGGTCAGAAACACAGACAACATTCAGCCGAGTGTGCCATGTAGCTGGATCAGCAACTAAAGAGAAGAGTGTGTGCGCACAGAGCAGGTTTTGGCAGGAAACAACCTTCAGGTGCGTGCTCTCTCCACGTACCTGTGCATCCAGACAGAAAGATTACAAGACTGAGACAGACAGGCAATGGAAAAAAAGTGCTAGAATCCAGACAGACAGATCCTAAACCACAGATCTTAACTGTCAACCACCCACAGTGATATGACTCTCTGCAGCTGGATAACTCTTACATTGTGCTGCCCTGAAACATCCGTAAGATCTTTCCTGGAATCATTACGGCTTGATCCCAGAAAATGGGAAGCAAAGCCAACTATGCAAGTATAATCTTAAACCCACAGCACAACAGAAGTGCACATCAGACTAGCAAACCCAGAGGACAATTGTATTGCTCAAAGGTGGCTCAAAATTGAGAATGGAGTTTCAATTAAGTATCAGATTTGTCCCAGTGTGACATTTCTTCTAAAATGTATTCTAAAATGGGGTGTTTGGGTAAAGCTTTTGGAGAATGCGATGAGTCATAGAAGTAACCAAAGTGTCGTGTTCTACCATCTGTATCAGTGTCCATCAGCATGCAAACTACTTAAAGGAATATTCTGGATTCCATACAAGTTCAGTTCAGTCGACAGCATTTGTGGCATAATGTTGATTACCACAAAAAAATTTTTTGTCTCACATCTCCATAAATTTAAGTTACAATGAGGCACTTACAATGGAATTGAATGGGGCCCATTTTTGGAGGGTTTAAAGGCAGAACTGTGAAGGTTTTAATTTTACAAAAGCACTTACATTCATTCTTCAGTTAAAACTTCTGTATTATTTGAGTTGTAAGGTTGTTTAAATAGTCATTTTTATGGTCATTTAAGGGTCATGGCAAGAAGGTTGTAAATCTGGAAATAACTTTACACATTCCTATTTATAGGACAGTTGAGAGAAACAGGAAAGTTGAGGGAAAGAGGGTGAGGGTTCAGGAAACAACCCAGGCCAGACTCAAACCTTGGTTCCTAAGTGTCAACAGCTCTTTTCTGTGACAAGTACATGTGCATCCCACTGCACCACATCTCTAACACACACACAGCTTTAATACTGATTTTGTGATTACATGCATTAATATAGATTTTATATTCTATACAGAATAAATAATATATATTTATATTATTTATGGCATTTTTGCTAATTTTACTGACAGTGATACTCATGAGAATATAGATAGAATATATGTATTTAATAAATATAGAACTGATAAATACATGTATAATAAAATAAAATATACAGTAGATAGAATATATTTAAGAAATAAATATAGAATTTATAATATATTATAATTTTATATATATATATATATATATATATATATATATATATATATATATATATATATATATATATTTACTGTATATATAATAAACACAGAGAATGTGCACTAAAACTTCTTTACCGTGTTTAAGGTGTGTTGTTTAATGGTGGCAATAGCAATATGATGACACCAAGGTTCAATACTGTAAATAAAGGTTAAGAGTGTCATTTCTGTGGCACTAACAGCACCAAACAGAACTGCAAAATAGTGACAAACAGATAGCAATTCCATTTGGTTTCGCTAGTGGTGCAAAATTACACACAACCCCTTTTAATTTATAAGTACTAATAACTGGAATAAACAATTCTTTTGCCAAGTAATGTTAATTAGCCTACATTTAGGCTGTTACAGTAATGTTGCCATGTCACAGATATACAGTCACAGGTGTGTATATCACCTGTTTTATGACAGCTTTGAATTTAAGGCTTCAGAATTTAGAGCAGAAAATATTAATTTTATTATTTAAATTTGTAAATGACTTTATTTTGGCTAACTTTATTAGCAGCTACAATCAAGACAGTACAGGTCAGGAATGGAAGCTGCATTTGAACTTCACAGCATGTGCCGGTGTATATACGCTAGCAACAAGGTCACGGCTTTGACAAAATATAGATGACATTGTAATGTACATTAAGTGTTTATAAGTGCATTGCTAATACGGCAGATGGTAATATAATGAAAAGTGACTTAATTTCATATCTAACATTCAATAAACTGGAAAAAGATGCTTTTTGTTTCTTATTGTTTGTGCTGCAAGGTCCATATATCCACCATAACAATACCAAAGGACAGACGCTTAAATGGTCTTGACATCATATGTCTCTGTCACCTTATGCTGTGGCTAAAAAGCGCTCAGAACACTTTTCGAGATGAGCTGTTTTCTTGTTCTGGGCTGTGATTGGCAGGATGGTTGCCACAGTCACCCTGACCCTGTGTGCAGCCTCCAGTCTGGGAGGAAGTCCTGCCAGTTTGACATGTGACAGCTCATCTCACTGTAGGAGCTGGAGGGTGTTTCACTCAGTGGTTGCACAGTATTAATGTGCTTTTTCCGCGGAGAGAACAGATGGCAGATAAATATTCTTGATATTAATCTAATTGCCAATAAAAGCAGGAGACATTTGTTGATTGCCAAACGGCGAGCGAGAGAGCGATGCCAATATGTTTGTCACTCAAAATGGCTGCACAAGTTCCCATCCACACAGGTAAACAAAGAGAGGTCACCTCAATGTTAAACACTGACCTGCTGAGAGTACTTAAAGGACATTCTGTGACAATTCTGACATTCAAAATATAAACACATGATGTTTTTGCCTAGGCAAGTCAAATTGATATTCCCTCAAAGTAACCAAATCATATTCAGTGAGATGACACAGTGCAGAAAAGTTTATGTTAATTTGTTAAAAACAAATGTGAAGACAACAGGCTTCTTGATCTGACAGACAGCTCTGATAAGCTCATTATGCCAGCCACCTGAATCTGTCGATTTCCCATAGCACGATGAGTACATCATCTACAAAGTAATCATGTTAAGAGTTTACTGGATGTGTGCCAGCTAACACAAATATGTGTCATGTTCCATCAAATTGGTAAAGGAAATGACTGGCATATTTTTTCCAAGTGTATCTAAAACGGTATTACTAATTAATTTGCCTGCTTTTTTTAAACCCTGTTATCTCCGAAGACTCTTGAAGACGTAGTTCACCCAAAAATAATCTGCTTGGAATGTTTGTTTTCAAATGATGTGGGTGAGTAAATTCTGACAATTCAATTGGCTAGTTGCTTAAGACGCCAGGTTTGATTTCCAGTTTAGTGAGTGTGGGCATAGCGACTTCCGGTTTCCCTGGGCGCTCTGCCCACAGTCTAAGTATATATGATATATATAGAGTAAATGATGTGTATAATGAACTAGCAATGAATTTTTTTTTTTTTTACAGCATTAATCTAGGTTAATGTTTCATTTAAATATATTATTGTTCATTTGTAATTACTGCTTGTTCATAATATATTGCCTAGTGTTAATGTATACAACATATACAATGTAAATAATTATTAGTATGCATAGAAACGAACATTAACCTAGATTAACAGATTAATGCGGCGGTTTGTGGTTTTGCGCGAACCGCCGCAACGCAACACACTCTGGAACATTGCAGAGCGACACTTGCGTGATTCACCACATTATAAACAGAACCGATGAGGTAAAGAGAAGACAAAGACCCCATTTCCACCTGGTATTACGATGTGTTTCGGGTGATCCGATCACATGTGTTCAGGTGAGACACATCGCTGTTTACACCTGGTCACTTAAATGTGTCTCCTGTGACCACTTGTGTTCAGATTTGGAGGGGAGGGTCTCTGTTTCATGATGACATACATCAATCACTCAGTCAGTGTGTTACTGCATGATAATAAAAAACAGAAAAGTCAGAAAAGACAAAGAAAGTGCAGATAAACAAAAAACAATGCATTGTTTCTCCCAGATGTGGTAGAAAATTAATCTAAGCACAAACGCAACATGTCAAGCAGAATTATACATTATTTTAGTCGATTACCTCTTTTATTATGTGTTGATATCAGACACACTAAAGAAGATCCATGAAGCTCTCTTGATTGTGTATGTATCCGTTTTGTTTTATTTTCCGATCGGACGATTATTTCCTTTTAAAGCCGCTTGTAACCGGCAAATTTTAAACTCTTAGTGCAGCGGTTGATTGACAGGTAAGGGGCGGTGCTTCACTGCTGCTGGGAGGCATACAGGATGGATTAGCATTTACACCTCAAATCTGAAGTGGTCAAATGCGTTTTTGACCACATTTGTATGTGGTTTTTGTGATCAAATCACAAAACGTTTTAGACCCCGTTTAGATCTGTATTTAGGGCTGACCACATGTGATCGGATCACCCGAAATGCATCTTAATACCAGGTGGAAATGGGGTCAAATACACATAATCACTTTTTAAATTTTATTTTTACTGCTGTAACACTAACTGATAACTTATAGATAACTTATAGATTCATATGAAATCTATTAAAGCAAATCTATTAGACTTATTTTTTATTAAAACTGTGCAAAAAATACTATAGTTTATTTGTTAGAAAAGACTATATTAGTCTACATTAACTTAACAAAAGTAATGTAGAGTCATCAATGGTCTTACCTGTGGTTATGGCCTTATTGCTATGAATGACACTGTTAAACAATGGAATACCAATGGTAAACTTTCATATAGGCAAGAACAATTTAGAATGAAGAGGTTAAAACTTCCATGAATTATGGACAAATTATTGAATTTTTTTCCCTCCTGTTCTCTCCAATTCCTGTTCTAACTGGTCATGTTTGCCTTCAGATATTCAAAGAGATGACTTAAATCATTAGGCCTGTGTCCTGCAAAACTAATATCATTCGCATTCAAGTGGCTTGTGACCTTGGAAAACTACTAGCCACAGTGGCTTATGAGCCAAACCCTGCATACTGTATATAACCATATAGATTGTTTATACAAATATATTTTTGCATTGTCAGTAAAGTTAAAGATAGCCAAGCTGTAAATTAATAAATGTATGAATAATATTTTTGGCTTCCAGACAGTACTGCATGTATTATCTGAATATCACAACATCAGCAAAGAGCAGCCTGATCTCACATAAAAATCACCAAGTGTGTGTGCCGATTTTTCATTAGCCGAAATCGATATACATTGACCGAATTTGAAAACACTGCCTCCAGAGGCTAAAGCGGTAAGTGTTTCAGAGCATATAAACAAGTATGACATCCATTTATATCCAGGAGAGTTCGCCAGAAGCCAGTTATAAAAATAATTGTTTTCAGCTGAACAGGTGTAAAACAGTGAAGAGAAAAGCTTATTTTATTTAATCTACCCCCCAACCAAAACCCAAATCTAACCTTAACAATTAGTAGAGACAAAATACAATGTTAAGGACAAAAATGCAACCTCCTTATCATACTCGTAATTGTTTATACAAACACGATTACTTCCTTGTTTCATTGGGGATTGAACTGTGGTCTCCCATGCAACTGACGCAACACACTACCAGTTGAACCATGAGAGAAAGTAATTGTTGTTGAGCCATTCCAAATATGACCAATGTGAGATAGGGCATGTCAGTGAGTCGGCATACTGTTGCAGATCCTAGGGTAATGGAACTTTCGGAAACACCATGCTGACTTGCAGGGCAGTGGTGGCTCAGCGGTTAAGGCTCTGGGTTACTGATCAGAAGGTCAGGGGTTCAAGCCCCAGCACCACCAAGATGCCACTGTTGGGCCCTTGAGCAAGGCCCTTGACCCTATCTGCTCCAGGGGCACTGTATCATTTCTGACCCCAGCTTAGTTGGGATATGTGGAAAAAAAAGAATTTCACTGTATATGTGCAAATGTATGTGTGATAAATAAATATAATAATTATTATATTATTATTATACTTCCCATGTGATCATGTTGTAAAAAGATGTCAACTTATTCTACATTCAGAGTGAAAATCTCCTCCCCTTCTCCTCGAAAGCTTTCTTTAATTAAACTGATTTATTTTTCAAATCAGTTTTACCACTTTGGAGGAGAAAATATTTTGGCATTAGATATTTGAAGATTATTTATTTACTTTGATCACATTTATTTGGCTTGGCAATAGTCTGTTCCCAAAACCTTGCAAATGGATTGTATTATACAGATTTGTATAATTTGACAAATATTCTCTAAATTAAGTGAATAAACATTTGACTTTGGAAATTATTGAAACTGTTCTTTTGAAGGTATTTACATCAGAGTAGATTAAAATGCAGTTTTTGATTTATCCTAAGGCACCTCAACTGAATGGAACCTCATAAATGGCTTAAAACACTTATCATATGCCTAGTAGTTCTGTGCGCCACACAAATATTGCAATTGTCTGAGCTCACTTTGCACTGTAGACTATGCTGGAGGTGACAGGTTAGCAATGTATGACCAGAGCTCAAGTGAACTGTCTTTCTTTTTTGAGAGAAAGAGGGCTGGAGAGAAACTAGAAGAGAGGTACAAAGAAAAACATATAGTAAACCAAAAGAATGCCAGAAAAAGAGGTCTAGATCATCTCGGTTACTGTCGTAACCTCCGTTCTCCCTGATGGAGGGAACGAGACATTGTGTCGATGAAGTGACACTAGGGGTCGCTCCTGGGAGCCCCAGACATCTCTGATCTTTGAGAAAAGGCCAATGAGAATTGGTGAGTGTAATTTGTATGCCACTCCCCCGGACATATGGGTATAAAAGGAGCTGGAATGCAACCACTCATTCATGTTTTGCACTGAGGAGCCGAGACAAGGTCCCGGCCCATTCAGCGAGTAGTTCGGTGTTGTGGCAGGAGGGACACAACGTCTCGTTCCCTCCATCAAGAAAAGGAAAATAAGGATTCTCCACCCGACCCTCCGTCGGGGGAAGGAGTGGTCTCTTTACCAGCTCCTGAAGAGTGAGTTCCCAACTTCCTGGGCTGCCAGTCTCAGGGGCGCTTCGAAGCCTTCCTTGGGTTTCGAAGCTCTCCACGCCGGGGCCGGCCCACTGGGGCGGGCTGCGGTGGAGCCGGTGTTACCGCCCTTGGCAACGAGCAGACGGGGTGCGGGTCCTCAAGCCGTGCCGGGGCAGGATATGTTGTATGGCCTCCGTCTGCTTCCTTACCATCGAAAACTGCCGGGCAAATTCTCCGACGGCGTCGCCGAATAGGCCAGCATGGGAGATGGGGGCGTCAAGTAATCGAACCTTGTCAGCCTCTCTCAACTCGACCAGGCTGAGCCAAAGGTGGCATTCCTGGACCACCAAGGTGGACATCGCCTGCCCGAGAGAACGCGCCGTGACCTTCATTGCCCGGAGGGCGAGGTCGGTCACAGAGCGCAGCTCCTGCATTAATCCTGGGTCAGAACTACCCGCGTGCAGTTCTTTAAGTGCCTTGGCTTGGTGCACCTGCAGGAGAGCCATGGCATACAGGGCGGAGGCGGCACGTCCAGCAGCTCCGTAGGCTTTAGCCGTCAGTGATGACATGAGCCTACAGGCCCTGGACGGGAGCCTCGGACAATTCCGCCAGGTGCTGGCGCTCTGAGGGCACAAGTGCGCCGCGACCGCCTGATCCACCTGAGGAATCGCCGAGTACCCCCTCGCCGCCCCACCGTTGAGGGTAGTGAGAGCAGAGGAGTTCGCGAATCGGGCGCGGGCAGTAAAAGGTGCCTGCTATGACCGCGTAAGCTGCTCATGCACTTCGGGGAAGAAAGGAACAGGGGTGGAGCGTGGTCGTGAGCAGTGCTCCGGCCCCAGGAACCAAACGTCGAGCAAGCATGGCCGCAAGCTCCGCGTCCGCCTGTGACTGGACCACCGTACCCGAGGGTGGGAGTCCAGCCGAGTCTTCCGCGTCAGACACGGTGAGCCCGCTCTCCGATGCTGCAATGGATATCTCATCCTCTTCGCGTGTTCCGAACGAGGCTGCGAACCCACCCTGAGACGGGCCCGCGGTCTCATCCCAGAACCCAGCCGGGGCATACGAGCGTGCAGGGGAATGGGAGGTCCATGGGGGGTTACCCGGTGGAGAAACTCCCATTGAAGTCCACAAATCGCCCCCAGTGCTAACCGACACAGCCTCATACCCGTAAGTAGAAAGACCGAGACAGGGAGCCGCTGGGGTGGGGTTCTTTTCTGATGAAAGAAAGCCGTGACCGCAACGTAGCCATGGTCATGTTCTCGCAATGAGGACATGAACCATCCACGAATGATGTCTCCACGTAGGAAGCACCCAAACACGAGATACAGCGATCGTGGCCGTCAGAAGCGGAGAGATAGCGACCGCAACCAGGAAGGATACACAAACTAAAAGGCATCTTGAAAAAGACGCTTTCGTGAGTTCCACTCTTTTAGTTGGAAATATTCTCTTTTAAAAATATACTGTTTTTGTTCTCACTGTTGAAGTGCCCAGGGATGTACTCTGCACAACGCTGGTGCAAGAGGGGGAAAACCGCTGTAATGCGCCGTAAGACCAACAGTTCATGAGAGAAAGATCAAAGATCAGAGATGTCTGGGGCTCCCAGAAGCGACCCCACGTGTCCCCATCGACACAGCGTCAAGTGAGTGACAGAAGGGGAACAAGTGCGAGAAAAACACAAGAACACAGAATAAGAGATAAGACTGGCTTTAGGGTTTAGGCAGGGCTGTAATACAAAGATGAAGCCACAAAGTCCACAAGTACTTCATCCATCCTGAGAGAATATCAAACATTTCAGAAACAAAGACAGGAAAACCCCAACAGCTTCCAATTGCAAGAAACCTGAAATTTAAGGAGGAAACATTTGGTGTTTCTAAAGGCTTACAATGATCTTACATAAGCCAGCGCTTAGAATATAACACAGTTTTATCTGCATATCTCAACCTGATTCAGACAAACAAATCTTTCATAGAACTTTGATACGGTGTATAGCATTTTTTCTCCTGTTTTCATGTGCCCATTTCTTTTACACAAAGATAAAATGATTTTGTCATTTAACTGAGCTACAGAAATTAATTAAAGTGATCCACATCTGTAAATAATCTATTATTATTACATTTAACATCTATTATATTATCTGTTAATATTTATATATTACAGAGAAATCATCTATAGTAATCTATAAATATTCTATTAAATATTAGTATATTTCATATATAGTTATATATAAAATTAGATATCGATTTATCGATTATTGATCTGCACTTTTTCTTATCATTAGCATCGATTATCGTTAGCAAACATTATTTTAAGAGTGAAAGCATTATGCGCAACACAATGCCTTAAGTCATAAGGGCATGGCCATGAAGCTTTGGTATTTTCGTACAAGCATGTGCTAAGTCTAGGCACAAGTGGGTTTTGGCGAAATCGCCCACGCAACATGCAAAAGGCGTGACCAAGTGCCATTTAATTCTGAGGTTCTTCTCTGCGTCCTATTATATAGCCCATTTCCTCAAGCACCTACAATTTAAACAAAGACAGCTCATTCATAAGAAGTTGGTAGTGTAAAAGGACTGTATGCAAAGAATTAGAAGAATTTAAAATTACGTTCTTCTGTGCATTAACTGCATCCTTGATGAATGTCAGGCATATTTCTATGACAACGACACGCTCATTTTTTACAAAATGTGATTCTCATCAGAATTTGGATGTATGCGCCGTTAAATTAAGTGATTATTTGCACTGAGTTAAGAGGTGGTATTGAAACATCTTAGAGCAACCACCAAATTCTTAGGAAAATAGCAAATCGCGCTTTGCGGCACTTCATTTACATACAATACACCTACAGTTTGCATGCCTACACCCACAGTAGCGCAGACACACCCACCCACGCCCATTTGCACTTTGGGCTGGCACGAAAATTGCACTCAGAATTAGCGCTCTCACGAAAATTGGATAAGATGTTGCACACGGTCGTAGGTTGCGCAAAGCCACGAAAATAGAACCCCTAATTTGCGTGCTTTCCAATTCACTCCAATTGGTCTTCTGTTAATAGTGTGGCGTAATAGTGTTCGGAGACCACAAGAGGGTGATATAACATTTACTGAAGCCGGGTCGCAGGTAGGAAAATCACCGGTAAGGACAAGCTGATGTGGAGAACCAGAAGGCAGTCCAAAATTAAGAAGGTCTTTGTACTTCAAGACTGAACAAATTGATGCTGATGAGTTTGCAAGTTAGTGTTTGAAACTGCTGTAACTGCGCAGACTGAAGGATTAGAAATGGTGACATTTATTATGCAATTTCTCTGTATGTAGCCTTGAATAGGTCTCTCTTTCAAGCTGTCAAACCACAAAAAGACATACTTGTAACTGAAAATACATTGTGTAGGCTATTTAAAAAGATACTAATAAACAATATATCATCCAGTGATGGCTAGAGTAAATAATCGATGTCCTTTGATAATGATTTGGGTCGAATTTAATGGAAAACGATGCAAGTTGAGCTCCGTGGTAGTGCAAAATTTGGACGATAAGCATCAAAAATCGATAATCAGTGGCATAGATTTGGCTTGAACATTGGTGGGGGGGAAGTTAGGCCAGTAGCGGATTTAGGCATGGTCGACATGTGCCGTTGCCCAGGGCGGCATCTTGCGGTGGGGCGGCACGAGGCACCCACACATACCCCGTCAACAACTTTGGGGGGGTGTTGAAGCGGGTTTCACCTAGGGCGCCATACAAGCTAGAACTGCCACTGTACTAATTACTGTGGAGAGCATTTACATATTGAGCTTAATACATACAGTGGACATTACATATGTAGAAACATTGCTGAAGTCTTTCATGTTCTTTTATGTCCAAATATGTTTGAAAAGACGCCTACCATATGTTTGAATAACTGGACTGGGTAGGTTTGAAAGTCAATGAAACTTGACTCGAAGCTTAATAAGCTTTGTAATTAATGCAGCAATAATTTTAGGATCTAATTTAACTTTGAAATGCAATTAAGTTTTGGAAGCATATACCAGGCAGCTTCCAACCTAAAGTGAGCAATTAATCTTTGATTAATAACAGGTGATGATGATAGAATTGAATGGATCCTGAAATGCCTGGTGTCAGAGATGCAACAACAGGGTGAATGCTTCTCCTGCCATTTTTGTCACAACCACTTTACTTTTTGACTTTCACATACGTTAAGACACGTGAGATAATTAGAACCTGTGCAAATTACTGCAGTAAATATATTCCAGGGTTAAGAGAATTAAGGGTCATTGTGATTTATAATTAGAATTGCCCTAGGGCAGCCTAGGAAGATTACAGTACATCGATTTAATTTGTCTCTCTCTCTTGCCGTGCCAAACCTTTCTCTCACAGAATATAATAGACATTTTCCCCAGGCTGTGACTTCCTGATGGGGTGGAGACTAAAGCATCTGTCTGTGTTTACTGCACGTCACTGTTCCCACCCAGCATGCCGTGAGTTGTTCCCTTCTGTCACCTTCAACATGCTGACCAACAAGTGTGTGCATATGACAAACTGCCCTTTCATAATGACTTCCACTTTCCTGACACATTTCCTGCTACCGTCATATTTGGACCCACCAATGAGTGCATTTACATGCATAATATAACACTGCTTAATATGTTTATGTAAACACCTTTAAAAGTGGTCTTTATTCGGGGAAAGGTCATACACTCTTGATCAACACAGGCAGATTTGTGCCTATTACTCCGATTTCACTCTGCATGTAAACATCTTTACCTGGCGTTCCTACAGCTCTTATCTACTTGAATGGGGAAAGACCGAAATCTCCAGAATGTTGGTCAAGATTACGATCAAAGAACATATTTCAAATCAGCAGTAAAATCTGACAACAATAGTATCATAATCTTTGCTTCTTTAGCTCGGATCATGCTAAAAAAACGCTTCGTCCAGCAGGTCCAGCTAATGCGCATGCACTTTACTGAGCTGACTGACAGGCGATGTTTGTGTCTAAAAGGTGATTGCCTCTTTTACTTGTAAGGCAGGACTTCCTTTTATACATCCGCCATATTGGGCGTTCCAATTTCTCCTGTTCATTTTAATAAGTGCTCCGTCTTGGGCTAAATAGTCTCTGGTTAAGTCTACGTCACGATTATTGTTTTTACGAGATAACATTATAGAAAAGACACATACCCTTATAAAAAATCTAGAGTTCTGGCAAATTAGCCACAAACTTGCCACACATTTGTCGCAAATTTGCCACTCATTATTTTCACATGCAAATGAGCTTGTGAATTGCTGCAAATGTTTGCCAGAAGTTTGCAGCTCTTCACTGGTAGTGGTGAACCTGCAGCAAACCTTTGGCAACAAAGGACAATTAGCCACAAATTTGCCATAGAGCATATGAAGCATGGACATTATTGAATGTTTATTTATATAACCTTTATTGATTGTTGAGTTCATTTGGATTTTGATAGACATGTCCCTAGAGAAAAAAATGAAAAAAGTCTATTCTAATAGAACCAGATGTGACAAGGAGGGCGTGGCCAGGCCATAAGGATGGACGCCTGGCACTGAATTAACCCAACCAGCCGGGAGAGGGATAAAGAGGAGCCGGAGATGCCAGTTAGGGAGAGACAGAGAGAGAGAGAGAGAGAGATATGCATGCAGTCGACGAACGTGTGTACTCTGCATTGGACCCGGAAGGCCAACAGTGTGAGTGACACACGGAGCTGTGTGTGTGTGTGCCGGCGAGTGTGTGCTGAAAAGCAGTTTTATGTTGTGTCCAAGAGAAACTGTGTCTAATTAAAGTCTTCCGTGAACTGTTCACCCGGCTCCCGCTTCCGCATTCGTAAGGAAGGCAGAGATCTGCCACACCAGACCAGTGACAATGTCTGTGACCGTCACAGTAAAGAAAGACTATGAAAATGTTCTTAGAAAGAACACTTATTTGAATAAATCAATTTTAAAAACTATTAATTGTTTATCGGCTTTCCCCACCACCTTAGATATCGATATCGGCAAAATCCAATATCAGCCAACCTCTATTTTTAGATATCATTTCCTTTTTCAGAGTAGTATTTATCTTCCAGAAAAGAGCAGCATTTATCTGCAAGAAAAACTGTGATTCGAAGAATATTTGAATCGATACCCCCATTAAAATCAGTAAACACCATAATTTATTAAACTCAAACACATAGTGATGAACAGTAGCATTTGACTAAATATTATACTTTAAAAAAAATATTATAATATTTTTATAAATATTATTTTGCTATTTGCTACAATCCCAAATCAATGCTTAATCACTGACTCAAATGAACAGGTTAATTTGAAGAAACCGGCCATCGAATTTCCCAATGCTTCATATAAGAAAAAAGGATATTTCAGGAGAGCACAATTGGGTGAAAAGCTGCATGGACAATATAACATTACAAAAAACAGCAATGACACGTTTTATCGCACTACACCACTACTCATTGGAAAATGTAGCTTGTTACTGGACAAGCTATTCTGTTTTGATTACTGTCAAGCTACTGAGACATTTAGTTAGTAGCTGGTAGCATCACTACTAGATCCATGCTAACACTGGATCTCACAGCAGTGGACTCTGTGGGTCAGTGCAAACAAATCATTTGAAGTACCGGATGCCCTGCTGTAAGTTGGAATGACCCCAGACATCCCAGCATTATGACAACTTGACATACTGTATGTCAGTATGCACTTTCTCTGCCTGTGTGCTACTGTGAGAGCACAAATGAGCATGACATGCCTTTCATGTTCTCTTTAATTAACAAGGGTGAGAGTGAATACTAGCTGTGAATCAGCTGGACAAATCCACCAAACTGAATGAGGCGACAGAACCAGACTCCTGCTCAGCACTCGAGACCCCTGAGGCTTACAGAACTAATTACAACTCACAGACAGGCCTTGAAAACCCACAAACAACAGACTGGCCATATTCTACAGTGTAGTAGCATTGTAGTCTAGTTAAAGGAAGAGTTCACCGAAATTCTCTTATATACTGACCTTCATGGCCTTCAAAAACCATATGATGTTTTTCAGTGGAACACAAAGGAGACATTTTTCAAGAATCGTTATTCACCTCATGTTGTACCCTGATTCATAATGACCAGGGGCTATCAAACATAGCATAAAGGTTTGAAATGACATGGAGTTCATTCACTGAAGGATTCGTCAAACTGATTCAAAACGAGAACTCATGAGCTGGTGAATCACTGTTTTAAAAGTACCGGCTCATAAGAGTCATTTAGTCATGAATAGGACTAAACCAGTCACCACGTTTGTTGTTGAGTACAGCTAGCAAATACAACGCAATAGAAAGGCGTGCTGTTTTGGTGTTATTTCACGGTGCATGCTTTTTTATGTCACCACATTCAATTCAGACTGCAATCTCATAACTTGGGTAAAATATAATTTCTTTAGTGACGCTGGTAGTTCAGCGGTGGAGAAAAGGAAAACTGAAAGATGCTATTTTCATAGCTATCACTGGGGTAAAAAGATACAACATTGTTTTGCCAACCAGCCACAGTGGCTGTGAATGCCCAGTTTCACCAGCCACTTTGATTTTATTACGAGCACCTTTGGTTATTCATAAAGGTATATAAAACATCACTTCTGAAGCGGTAGTGAATTATGATGACACACATGACAATCCATTAATGTCACTGCATATAATTTGCTTTATATGGTTATGTATTCAGCCACGAATGTTTGGAATTAAGCAATGTTGACTTCACAATGCGTGTAAATGTGAACTGCTCCATGGAAATCAAGCGAACTAAACTTAGAGCACCTCCTGAGATGGTCTGAGATCATTTGCAGCATTGTCATGGACGACATTGTTCTTGTAGTGGCAAACTACTGTATTTTCAGATGACAGAAACAGCAGAAACAGTGAGCACCCTGCATACGCATGTTCTATGAGAAGCGTTGCGCTTATGGGCGGCAGAGCACCTCTGAATTCACAGCGAATCAACGGCTTTTCTTTCGCCAGTTTTTCAAAATATAATTAAGTGTGTTTCTTCAAATGCACGTCTTTGTGTCTGACAGCATTTCTTGTAACATGTCACTCCAAGATTTTTATAAGTCGCCCGCCACAGAAATAACCCACCACTGCGTATAAAATATCCACATTTAGCGGGTTGGTGGGTGCTAATTTTACTCTGAACAAAAGGAAAAACACATTTACTCATTTCATTAACCAGAGATTACATCACAAATACACACACAATTAGTTGAAGGGAATCCAGCAATAATATTTACAAGAAAAAGAGAGAACCGCTCGCTCTTTTGCTGGAGCTTAAGCCTCAGTAAATCATCTGAAACCGAAAATAAATGCCAAGAAACTGAAACCTGTTTAAAATTAATAGTAGTTCAATGGGATGGAAACACTGCAACAGCTATTACATCTAGCATTTATCCTTGGACCTGTCCATGTTGTCATTATTTCCGTGAGAGAAATTTCACAGTGGGAATGTGTGGCCATGGAACTTGTGTGTGGCGTTCACTGATACGCGTGATTATGTTCCGCATAATTTCAAGAAATTCCACTGATCATGCTATAACATAGCAACATACAACACCACAAATTTAAATGTTTAGCTGTTCTGCTGTTGCTAATAAAATAATATTATGAATACATCTTACTCAAGTTACAGGCTTAATCAACGTGAATTTTTTCAAACATTACTTTTGATCCGCAAATCATCCCACGGGCCGGAGATGACTACTTGGCGGGCCGGGTCCGGCCCGTGGGCTATATGTTTGACACCCCTGCTTTAACATAATGTTAGTTTCTTGCACCAAAAACAGTCAGAATTTAGTTTTACATGAAACATTTCATTCTCTAAATGACCCATAGAATTAAGGGCAAATTGGAACCAATTTTGCTTACTTAACTCTGCCTCTGAAATGACCTTTTTGGATGATGTCACCAAGCCTGCTTAACTTTCAACTAATGCTGGGAGCAAAAATTTAATTATAAGTGAAAAAACAAACAAAACAAAAAGGCCCCTTTAGTGGCCCTATCCATTCTAACATTTGAAATATTTCATAATATTCTTTTCTAGGCCTATCAAGTTCTGACTTTAGAGACAGCGGTTACCATTTCAATTGAAATATTTGACATAAAACAATGAAACACAAATATGCCATCATAAAGTAAAAAAAAAAAAATGCCCTTGAAAATGTAGGAATGTAAGCAAAATGTTTATTTCTCACATTGGTTTGAACCAATGTGTACCATCAGTGTTTAATAGTCCTCCACAATTGACAGCAAACACAAATTCAGGTCTGACTCCATTCTGGTATGAAACACCCACTTTTCACAATTTAGTCAGTTGTGATGAATAAAATCAAGTCCTTTATAATTTATTTTTCTTGTTAAATATTCTGTTTTACTCTAAAATGGGGTATGGATGCCATTTCATGTTGACTTTAAACAGACTGTTTTTGCTGCTTTTCCTTCAAGACTTCAATAAAAATGACTGGCTAAACTCCACCTTCAAAAGGGCAAAGAAAATCCAGTTTTCCATGATATACCCTTTAACATTGTATACCTTAATAACTAACTTGTATGTTGTGAAAATGGTCAACATTTCTACGGTAAATATTATAAATGGTGCACTTGTTAACATGAAACCCATTTTACTTCAGTAATGTGACATACAGCAATTGCGAATGAAACAAAAAATGCAATGGCAAAAGATGTAGGGTGGAACTTAATTGCATTTTTAAAAAATGGTTCTCTATATCACATGTGGTTAAATTGGGTGGATTTGAAAAATAAGATGGCTTGATGTCAGGCAAAAAGAAAAGTCATTTCAGAGGCAGAGCAACAATTTTTCTTTTGGAAAAACGTGCACAGATTAATCATGCACAATCAGACCAGGAACACATTTTAAGAATGTACTGTAAATAATGTCCATTTTGTTTTCATGCTGACATTATTCACGTCCAAACCATCTAACATGATGCAGAAGCCTTAATATTTCACAATATGACATTTGAACATTTTACTTTGAAACTGAGTAAGAGAAATAATTCAGCTAGCTCTATCCTGTGAGACCTATGATGAATAGTTATGTCAACTTCACAACGTTAAAATCTACAGTAGAACTTTTACATACTCTGCTCACAAGTTTTTACTAGAGAATAACACATTTTATCAAGGTTCCTTTGTGCTGTAAAGAGGTTCCTCTCTGCTACCCTAGACCCTCTTCGATTTCCGTGGAAATACTGCATGCCATATCTTCTGCACTGACTTTTTTATAATTCATAATCCTCACCTTGAAATGGATTTCTGCAAAGACAATGGTGACAGATTCTTTCTTCATTTTGCTGGAAGCGCATAGAGCAAAGAGAGGAAGCCAAGGTTGGAATGAGCTACCAATTGTTTTGACAAATAAATGGAAATATGAGTATTACAAACATAAACAATTTCATTGCAACCAATCGGAGAGGGGGCAAATTAAAGTTGTTTAAATTCTTTGTTTCGTCACATTTTATGAATGCCAAGGTTAGCGCCAACCTTGAGCTATGCTGACGAACACAGTGTTGTACTTGCAATACATGCTTAACGAGACTTATGGGTCTGTTGGGCTGAGATAATCCAGTTTTACCTACTACTTACTGGCAGCGGAGCAGCTGCCATTGATATAAATGGGAAAGGTAATGCAGAGTTTTCTCCAGATATTATACTCCTCCTTGATCTAAAATAGCAAAACAATGAGAGAACTCAGTAAGAACCAGATTTTAAAAATATAAATAATCTGAAATATCAGCCCAAACATCCCCTCACTATACTGTAAAACATCATGGTTACTTTCGTAACCTCCATTCCCTGATGGAGGGAACGAGACGTTGTGTCGATGTAGTGACACTAGGGGTCACTCTTGGGAGCCCCAAACACCTCTGCTTTTTTGAAAAAAGGCCAATGAGAATTGGCGAGTGGAATTTGCATGCCACTCCCCCGGACATACAGATATAAAAGGAGCTGGTATGCAAGCACTCATTCAGGTTTTGTGCTGAGGAGCCGAGACCAGGTCCCGGCCATTTCAGCGGGTAGTTCAGCATTGTGGCAAGAGGGACACAACGTCTCGTTCTCTCCATCAGGGAATGGAGGTTATTAAAGTAACCATGACGTTCCCTATCTGTCACTCACTCGACGTTGTGTCGATGTAGTGACATTAGGGGTCCCTATACAAAACGCCACAACTATCTGAACTGTGTTACCTGAACTGGCGGTGTGTGATGGGCAGACCGCTGTGTGCCTCATAGCCAGTGCACCAGGTTGTCACGTAACTTCCCCCAACGCTCTTATGAGTGTCGAATGGTCCATCAGGAACAAGTCGACTGCCCAACTATAGGGCAGGCTAGCCCAGCCGAGGCCTCTTTCCCTCTCTTTTCTCCCCAAAAAGAGTGGAATTTGTTAACTGACTGGGAGCCATAAGTGTCTGCGTCGGGGGGTGTCCTGCCCAAGGGGAAGACACCGTGGAGACCACACCCCATCCAAAAGGGGGGGGAGGGCGGATTTTGAGTGGAATACATCACATGGTCTTACCGAGTCTTGTAGTATGTCATGTGGAGAGGTCCCATGGTAGGTCCTACTCGAAGGGGGAGGAGTTTCTACAGAGCATGGCGACCGGGGGCAGAGGGTCCTCTGCCCAAGGAAGACGCAGTTTGCCGACAGGGAAACGATTTTGCGGAAGATATCACATGGGGTCGCCTTCGCAGAACCAGCATATGTGGAGCACCTACCTCAGTACAGGGGCTCATTAGTGCACGTACTGGGCCGGTCAGCGAGTTTCTCCACAAACTCAACTGCCAGAGGGCTAAGGAGGAAAGTCATCCAGGGATCATAGTCTGTGAACACGACTGGGAGTCAAGAGCACACGTCTTCACCTCAAGGGAGGAGAAAGGTGCTATGCGCAAGCGGTACACCTGGCCAGCTGTCCCGGAACTTACCTGCTCGTGCCTGCCAATACACGGGACGAGACCGGCTCAACCCGGAGATTGTAGAACCTCGCAAAGGTGTTGGGTGTTGCCCAGCCTGCTGCTCTGCAGATGTCTGCCAAAAAGGCACCACTGGCCAGGGTCCAAGAGGCTGCCACACTCCTGGTAGAGTGGGCTCGTAACCCCGCAGGGGGTGGCACGTCCTGAGCCTGATATGCCATCGCGATGGCGTCAATGACCCAGTGGGCGATCCTCTGTTTGGAGACAGCGCTTCCTTTCCGCTGTCCACCAAAGCAGACAAAGAGCTGCTCGGAGCTTCTAAGGCTCTGTGTGCAATCCAAATAGATGCATAAAGCTCGCACTGGACACAGCAACGCCAAGGCTGGGTCTGCCTCCTCCTGGGGCAGTGCTTGCAGGTTCACCACCTGATCCCTAAAAGGGGTCGTGGGAACCTTGGGCACATAGCCTGGTCGGGGTCTCAGGATCACGTGAGAGTAACCCGGACTGAACTCCAGGCATGGTCCCCTACCCTTTTGATGAAAGTGAGCGCAGTCAGGAGGGCAGTCTTCAAAGAGAGTGCCTTAAGCTCAGCTGACTCCAAGGGCTCAAAGGGAACTCCCTGTAGACCCCAAAGAACTACAGAGAGGTCCCACGAGGGGACGAGGCGTGGTCTGGAGGGATTCAACCTCCTAGCGCCTCTCAGGAACCTGATGATCAAGTCGTGCTTCCCCAAGTACTTACCATCTACTGCATTGTGATGAGCCGAAATAGCAGCTACATACACCTTCAAGGTGGAGGGGGACAGCCACCCCTCTAGCCTCTCCTGCAGGAAGGAAAGCACCAATCCGACTGCACATCTCTGGGGGTCCTCGCGTTGGGAAGAACACCACTTAGCGAACAGACGCCACTTCAAGGCATCAAGGCACTTTGTAGAGGGAGCCCTAGCCTGAGTGATCATGTCTACCACCACGGGTGTTAGGCCACTTAGGTCTTCAGTGTCCCGTCCAGGGGCCAGACATGAAGATTCCAGAGGTCTGGTCGCGGGTGCCAGATGGTGCCCCATCCCTGAGAAAGAAGGTCCTTCCTCAGGGGAATTTGTCAGGGGGGGCTTTCACGAGGAGTGTGAGATCCGAGAACTACATCTGGGTGGGCCAGTAGGTTGCTACTAGGATGACCTGCTCCTCGTCCTCCCTGACCTTGCACAGGGTCTTGCACAGGGTCTGTGCAAGTAGGCTCACTGGGGGAAATGCATATTTGCATAGTCCAGGGGGCCAGCTGTGTGCCAGAGCATCTATACCTAGGGGTGCCTCGGTCAAGGCATACCAAAGCGGGCAGTGGGAGGATTCCCAGGAAGCAAACAGGTCTACCTGTGCTCGACTGAATCGACTCCAAATCAGCTGGACCACCTGAGGGTGGAGTCTTCATTCTCCCCTGAGGGTAACCTGATGTGACAGTGCGTCCGCTGTGGTCGCCCGGGATGTGAATGGCTCGTAGCGACTTGAGGTGCTGCTGACTCCATAGGAGGAGACGGCGGGCGAGTTGTGACATGCAACAGGAGCATAGACCACCTTGACGGTTGATGTACGCTACCGTCGCTGTGTTGTCCGTCTGGACCAACACATGCTTGCCCAGGATCAATGGCCGGAACCTCCGCATGGCGAGCAGTACTGCCAACAACTCTAGGCAGTTGATGTGCCAATGCAGCCGTGGGCCAGCCCGTCTTGGAGGCGTCTTTTGTAACCACGACGCGCCTGGAGACCTGCTCTAGGGGAACCCCTGCCCGTAGAAATGCAAGGTCAGTCCAAGGGCTGAAGAGGCGGCAACAGATCGGCGTGATGTGTCCCTTGGTGCCATGCCCATCTCGGGACTTGAGTCTGAAGCCAGTGCTGAAGTGGTCTCATATGCATCAACCTGAGTGGTGTGGCCGCCGCTGAGGATGCCATATGCCCCATAAGCCTCTGAAGAAGTTTCAGTGGAACCGCTGTCCTCCGTCTGAACGCCTTCAGACAGTTCAGCACAGACTGCGTGCTCTCGTTCATGAGTCGCGCCTTCATGGAGACTGAGACCAACTCCAAACCGAGAAAAGAGATGCTCTGAACCGGGGAGAGCTTGCACTTTTCCCAGTTGACCTGAAGCTCCAGTTGGCTGAGGTGCCAGAGCATGAGGTCCCTGTGTGCACACAGCAACTCTCGAGAGTGAGCTAGGATTAGCCAGTCGTCGAGATAGTTGAGGATGTGGACGCCCACTTCCCTTATCGGGGTAAGGGCTGCCTCTGCGACCTTCGTGAAGATGCGAGGGGACGAGGACAGGCCGAAGGGGAGGACCTTGTACTGGTACGCCTGGCCTGGCCTTCGAAGGCAAACTGCAGGAAGGGTCTGTTTCGAGGTAAGACCAAGACGTGGCAGTACGCGTCCTTCAGGTCTACAGCTGCAAACCAATCTTGATGCCGGACGCTTGGACGGCAGTCTGTGCAAAGCCCGGTTCAGTATTCGCAGGTCCAGGATTGGTTGCAACCCACCGTCTTCTTTGGTACGATGAAGTTAGGGCTGTAGAACCCTTTCTTCATCTCGGCTGGAGGCTCTATTACGCCCTTGAGTAGAAGGGTAGCGATCTCCGCATGCAAGGTAGCAGCGTTCTCGCCCCTTCACCGAGGTGAAGCGGACGGCGCTGAACCTGGGTGGGCACCTGCCGAACTGAATCACGTAGCCGAGTCGGACGGTCCGGGTCAGCCATCGCGACGGGTTGGAAAGCGTGAGCCATGCGCCCAAACTCCGGGCGAGGGGGACCAAGGGAATGATCATGTTGGACGTACCGGCGGGTGGGGTCTCGCGGCGGGCCGGAGCTCGAGGTGCCACATCGAGGGGACTCGAGCCCCGTGGCCGTGCTGAGTCCAGGGACATCGAAGCACTCACCTGGCTCCTGCCACCCACCATAATATTGGCTGAGGAGGGGGAGGAGGAATCTCGTCCCCGTAGTCCACTGGAACCAATCCCATGTGGGCGTGTTTGTGCCACAGCTGGGCACACATGGGCGGGGGGTCTGCCACTGGAGCGCCATACCTACCAAAATGGGACGGTGGACGGTGGTCGTGATGACGGGCGTGCGCACTGGATATGTGACCCAGGAGATGAGGGAACCATTCTTTTGTCAGGATTTTGGGTGCCGCAACCTCCTGGGCATGCGGCAACAAAAGATTCTCCCCCCGGCCCTCCACCGGGGGATGGAGTGGTCTGTCGACCAGCCCTAGAGAAGTGGGTCTCCTTGCCCCTGGGTCGCCGTCTCGAGGGCGCTTCGAGCCCATGGGGGCGGGCTGCGGCGGAGCCAGTGTTGTTGCTGCAAGAGGACGCCCTTGGCGACGAGCAGACAGGGTGTGTAGTCTTAAGCTGCGCTAGGGAAGGATATGTTGTAAGGCCTCCGTCTGCTTCTTCACCGCTGATAACTGCTGGGCAAAGTCCTCGATGGCATCGCCAAACAGGCCATCCTGGGAAATGGGGGCGTCAAGGAACTGTGCCTTGTCCGCCTCTCCCAACTCGACCAAGTTGATCCAAAGATGGCGCTCCTGGACCACCAGGGTGGACATCGCCTGCCCGAGAGACCACGGCGTGACTTTCATCGCCCGGAGAGTGAGGTCGGTTGCCGAGCGCATTTCCTGCATCAATCCCGGGTCAGAACTACCCTCGTGCAGTTCTTTTAGTGCCTTGGCTTGGTGTACTTGCAGAAGGGCCTCAGCCGAAGCCTCTGCGTCAGACTGGATGAGCCCGCTTTCCTGTGCTGCACTCGATAAATCAACGTCTTCCCGAGCTCCAAACGAGAAGTCGAACTCGCGCTGAGATGAGCCGGTGGTCTTGTGCGAGAGCCCGTTTGGGGCAAGGGAGCATGCTGGGGAATGGGAGGTCCTTAGGGGGATACCCAGTGGAGGTGGTCCCATTAATGTCCCCAAATCGCCCCCAGTGCTAACTGACACGGCCTTAAACCCGTAGGTAGAAGGACAAGCCGCGACTGCAACATTGCCATGGTCATATTCTCGCAATGAGGACATGACTCATCCACAAACGATGTCTCCGCGTGGGCAGTGCCCAGACACGTAAGACAGCGATCGTGGCCGTCAGAAGCGAAGAGATAATGACCGCAACCAGGAATAACACACAAACGGAAAGGCATCTTTAAAAAGACGTTCTGTGTGTGCCACTTTTTTTGTGAATGAAAATATACTCTTTTAGAAAATACTCTCTTATTTTCACTCTGCCGAAGCACCCAGGGGCGTTCTCTGCACTCCACGGGTGCAGCGGGGGAGAAGCCACTGAAATGCGCCGTAAATCAAGTGCACTGAATACAACTGCTCAGCTCCAAAGAGAAAATCTGAATGAGTGGTTGCATACCAGCTCCTTTTATACCTGTATGTCCGGGGGAGTGGCATGAAAATTCCACTCGCCAATTCTCACTGGCCTTTTTTCAAAAAAGCAGAGGTGTTTGGGGCTACCAAGAGTGACCCCTAGTGTCACTACATCGACACAACGTTGAGTGAGTGACAGATAGGGAACATTTGCAATACAGCCAACAATGCAACCCTAAATCCAGGTGCTTACACAATAACTACATCTTTTTAATGCCGTATGTCCGTTATCGCTTTACACTCCAAAAATAATGCCGCGCACTCAACTGAGCGGCACAGCAAAGTAATAACAAAAGCTTCCGGAAAGTTAATGGATGTGTAATTTCAGCTGTGGAGGGAACCATTGAAGGGACACAGAAGTGGCCCATTACAGCTGGACCAGATAATGAAACCATAATCAAGGATTTAGAGTACCACAGGCTGGTCATTCCTCCTCGTTTTCTAAGCTCTGCTCTTTTTGAACAAAGCCCAGATTTATGGGAATAATGGGCAACTGAGATCTAGAAGAATTGCTTTTCTGAGAGCCACAGTCAAAGGCCACAATCCTTTACAGCTTCAGAGACAACACAAGGATGGATGTGGTGTTAGATAATGAGGGGGGATGATGATTTAGTGATGCTTCCTGGCAGCATTTGGAGTAACTGATGAAAAGTAGAGATGCTACTACAAGACCTAACTAAAACTATAAGCAACGGGAAATCAACAATTTGTTACCGAATTTTCCAGTACTCTGAAATCGATCCCATTCTGCCGAATGATTGACAGGCACCATATCAAATCAGACATTTTTTCATCAATTCAAATATGTTTACCTTTTCCGACTGATTGCGTGTGCAGCTTCAGACACGTTTGGTCCCATGAAAACCAGGAAGTAATCATAAACAATACAACACTTTCAGCTTCGGCCACTAGGGGCAGTAATTTCGGTAAATACAGACTAATTTCAGCTGAAGAAAAAGCTGGCTACTTTTTTGTTAGATTTTCTGCTGAATATAAAAATAAATAAATAGCTAAACAAACAACTTAAATGCAGCCTATGGCTTGCTGATATTAGCTGGTTTAGCTTGTCAGCCAGCTGGTCTCCAGGCCTGACCAGCTGACAAGTGTGCAAAACCTTCTAAAAACCATAAAACAAAAACTAGCTTGGTCATGTTAATTATCAATTAGGTTTAAGCTTCCTTTTTTGCAGGGTTGTATTGTAGGCTAACTCTACGTCAGAAGAATGCATTGACTGTAGCTGAACTACATTAAATTATGGGTAGCTTGTTATTTCAGTAGCATCCCCATTGCTTCCTGGGCTAACAGCCAGCTTTGGTATTAAAATATAAGTGTGTCTTCCTGCCCAACAAAAGCAGAGAACGGCAGAGAACAGTGATCAGGAGCATTAATGATGACTAGCCCAGCCATTTCAGCTTCTTAAATCTGATAAGCACTTTTCCTGTGTCTTTCCCAGCACACAAAATCAATGGGTGTTTATCAAGCTCCTATCTGTCCGTGTATATCGAGCTGTGGTCTTTTAGCATGCACCATGCACAGGTTCAGGGACTGATGGCAAACCGAATTGCAGAGCCTTGTGAAATTGCAAGATCTGCAAGAGGCTCATCTGAGAGTTTGACAGCTGCTGAGAATGAGTACAAAATACACCCTGTTCTACCACCTGAGGGCTGACTTTACATCAGATCTCCCACTCATTTTTTGTTAAATGAGAAAACACCACAGACAAAAAAGAGCTACACTTCCAATTTAAAGGTGTATGTTGCAGAGAGCATGCAATTCTCAGTGGCTGATGGAACAAATAAAAAATACATGCCTCAATCTGTCTTGCTGAACCTGCTGCTGTGTATATTATGACTGTTCTAATTGCAAGTACACATACAATATACTGTAGAAATGACTGCCAGGTTCATTGGGATAGATTGAAATTGTTATGAACAGAGAAACAGAAAAGAGAGCTGAAAATGACCATGACAATGATTAAAGACAACATGAAATCAAAAATGACTCTATTTACTTTATTACATTTCCCTGGTCTTAAAGGGATAGTTCACCCAAAAATGAAAATTCCCTCAACGACTCACTCAACGATTCTTTTTAGAAGAATATCTCAGCTCTGTAGGTCCATACAATGCAAGTGAATGGTGTCCAGAAATTTGAAGGTCCAAAAAGCACATAAAGGCAGCATAAAAATAATCCATAAAACTCCAGTGGTTTAATCTGTGTCTTCTGAAGTGATCCAATTGGTTTTGGGTGAGAACAGACAAAATGTAACTAATTTTCACAAAAACTTTGCATTATACTTCCAAGCGTTATCTAGCGCTGAACACATGCATTAAGCACTAGGAAGTGTAATCGAGATTAAAATCACGATCATGCCTAGAGACTGTATCGTTTTATCGCAAAATTTATGTTACCCACCTATCGAGAAGAAAAAGAGCAACTTATGCATCTGTCTTCAAGCCTTTACCTCTCGGAGGTCTCTCCACCGCTGAAAACCTCGCCGATGTTGACGCGGCTCCTAGCCCTCGACTTATCATAATCATTCTTTTTTAGTTTATATTCATCTGACCTTTTTCTGCATCAGCCAGATTTGCCGTTGTTCTTCTCCTCTTGCTCTGAAAATCTCACATGCATATTTCAGGTTTAGGGTTGGGGTTTCGGTTAGGGGGTTGGATTAATCAAATATGCATTCCTGTTGACTGTATTCAGTTTATTGTCATTTACAACTAAAAATTTAACTCGTTGTTGGTGCCACCCTGTGGACAGTTCACCTCAACCACACTTCCAGCTTCTGCCACTGGGGGCAGTGGTTCAGATTTCAGTACAAACTGATTGCAGCGGAAGAAATTTCCACTTATTGTCAGGGCCACGTTAACCCAATGGGCAACATGGGCTGCAGCCCCGGGCCCCGCCACTAGGGGGGCCCCCAGGTACACAAGATCAAATATAAATTTTTATATGAATTGTGTAATTTTGCCACCACAGGCCACCAAACTCTGTAATTTGTTGTTTTTTATTATTTCTAAATAGTTTTTCCGAACACTCTTGCCACTCTTAGTCTGCTATTGTTTGCAAAAATGATTTAATTTACAGCTGAACAGCGTATTACAGGTACTCCCACACCAAAGTCACACAACTGGTTGAGCCAGAAGTTGAAATGTCACACAAACTAAGGGAATACATTTTGAAAGCGCAACAGAGCCAGTGTTTACATTCTTCGGGGGAAATCAACCTACAAATGGCTTACTTACTGTAGGCTATAATTGTCTCTGCAATAAGAGACATTATTTTAACATCAGAAAAAATCACAAAAGGATGTTGGTTCACATTATAAAAATATGTATGTATATGCATTACCGGTCTGAACTGGCTCCATACTCTTAGCGCTTATAATTGAATTCACCCTTAAACCAGAGAGTGTTTGTTTTCGGAGATCAGCCTAATCAAAATCAGCTGAGGATGTCAGTGAATTGTAACAGACTGAACTGTACGATGACAATGTAAACAGAGCACGACGATCCCCTGCACCTTTTGGGTTTCAAAGACTTATTTCAGGGCTTGCTTTCAAGAACACCATGAAGAGGGCACTTTAGGTGGTTTGATGATAGTGGTGAGTGTCATTTAATTTTATAAAGATCTCTGCTTGACAGTTTTAGTAGTTTTAACATGATTGCATGGTAAATGTATCCATCCTCACTGGTGTGGGCTATATGTATTCTGCAGTCTAAACAAATTTTTTTTCTATCTGTGTTACATTCATACTAATGGCCATTCAAGGGCTGATGTGATTATTATTTGTTCTTTATTGGACAAGCTTCGACATGTGTGTCATTGGCAAGTCTTCTATGATCAAATAGACTTACTGTATGTTGGTGGTTTGCGACTCTATGGGTCTTAAGCGAATGTTTAGGGGCGTGGCTCATGAATATTAATTAGTTTAATATGACGTTGGTTAACCTGTGTAGAGCTGTAGATCACATGACTCAATTAATATTCATGAGCTATCTCAGGGCCCTGGGGAGGCTTAACCCGGCCCTGCCTATTGTCGCCAAATTCACAGTGTGATCAGTCTGGAAACTACATGCTTGTTGAGTTTTGTTTTTGTTTTGTTTTTTTCATTGTCGTGATGATGAGAATATGAATTCACAAATGTTTAGCTCAGTGGTTTTATTGACTAGTGTCTGAAGTTTCTCTCTCAAACTCCAGTTAACATCTGACTAATGACACTCATCAGAATTGTTCTCTCCCTTCATGCAGAGTGCAGAAGGCTTTTGGAGACCTTGCTGTTTTCCTGCCACAGAAGAGTGAATAGACTTAAGATGAAGTGGAAAACAAGGCTGAGTTTCTAGCAGTGGGATTCTGGCAGCTGCTGAGCTCTGATCAACAAATCTAGCCAGAAACAGAGTGAGACACAGAGAGACAAAGAAAGACACAGTAAAAAGGAAGAGAGAGTGAGAGAAAGAGATATGGAGAGTGCATATTCTGTCAACTTTCTATCTGCATTTACTTAAACTGGATGAGCAGCAGAAATATCCACAATAACAGTGTGGCTTTTCACAGCCTTCAATTTTGGGCTCAAAAACAACAACAACAAAAACCTAAGGGGATGTTTACACGACAACGATGTACTAAAAACGGAAAAGTTTTTGAAAAGTTTCGCGTACAGACGACAACGTTGTCAAAATGACCCCCGTTCACATGGATCCGCGAAATCGGCTACAAACGCTGTATTATGCATGTCATAATAACACTACACACCTGAGAAAACAACTACAAACGCTGTATTATGCGTGCCTGTGCACATAAGCATTCTTCCACAGAGCGGTGAATACAAACAATGAAGATGGCGAAAGCTTCGAGCAATTTTGTCTGGACGGATGATGAGGTTGCTTTATTACTACAATTACTTTGCTGGAGAAGCGTCAATAAACTCAAATCTTGAGCAGCACAAACACAGTCCTGTAGTCTGCCATTGTAGTTTTGAATGTCTCGTGCGTTGTTTTGAAGTGCTCGCGCGCATGCCTATAGACTGAACACGTAATACGCGTGCGCATGACGTCATTGTTTTCACAAATTCGTGTTTTTTGTATGTTCACATGGAGACGATAATGGCATCATTTTCAAAAACTTGCACTTTGAAACTCGTTTTCAAAAGTTTGCGTTTTCAATCAGCAAAATGCCATTGTCGTGTAAACGAACAGCCAAAATGCATAAAAAGTTTTCCGTTTTTAGTTGAAAAAGTTGTCGTTTAAACGGCCCCTAAATTAAAACAGCCTGATGCTCATTAAAATGTAATTTACTGCTGGTACATGATTCATAACAGAATTGCAGTTGATTTAGTATTGCTGTCTTTTATTAAGCTGTCTAATGAATATGTTTACAATGTTTATCAGAAATAAATACTTTTTTTTTGTGAAAATGTTTGTATCCTAAACTTCAAAAGCTATGTGCTCAGTTTCTGCTTTTCCAAATGTGCCTGTCAATTACATCTACTAGATCAGTGGTTCTCAACTGATGGATCTTGATACAAAAATGGGCCGCAAGTCTGTTCTGATACGGTTGCGGACAGGTGGTAAAAACAATGCTTGAATAATAAAATGCAACTAACCATAGAATCATACATAGGATATATATATATATCCTATGTATGATTCTATGGTTAGTTGCATTTTATTATTCAAGCATTGTTTTTATGTATATATATATATATGGCTCACGGCCCAAGCGAACGCTCCACTCAAGTACCGCTCATGCTCACCGGTACAAAATGTTCGCTCAAACATGAAATTTCACTGTAGTAGGCTATAATTGTTTTTAGACACACACCAGCAACTGTCCCTTTGCCCACATGGACTGAGGTGCCCATCTGGGTGAAATATAGGCTATATGCCAACATTTATTCAATTACGAAATGCTTTGCAACATACACATCTGAAATTTTGTGATTGTATTGTTGTGTTTTTGTATATAAAATCTCGCTGTTTATTTTATTCTGGTTTACAATGGCTGTTAGATAATCGGGTCTACCAGACCTTCGTTATAATTTTTAATCATGCAAATATTTCTCTGTTAGCACATATGTCATTGAACATCTTCAAATAATGCCTTAAAAATTTTCAGTTCTAAATTACCTTTATTGACTTTAAGCAAGTCATCAAACATGCCTCTGCAAGTGATAAAACGTGCAGTTGCATGGAAACTCGCATCCGGGCAAATTTGCGCTTTTCAGTTTAAACTGGATCTGAGTGACACAACTGACCCACAAAAACACAGGGTGGGTTGCACCAACAAGGTTTAATCTTAAATTAAGATTAAATCAAGGTTTATCTGATAATATTGTCATACCAAACTTTAAGACTTGTTTAAAAATAATCAGGGTTACATTTTAACCATCGATTTGATCCTGATTTAAATTTGACAGTAAATCTGAATTAACTTTAATCCTGTTGCTCCAATACTTTAAACTCTTATTTAAATCTCAGTTAGGGATTAACTTTAAACTTGCAGCTGAGGTGGTTTAAATAAACAACGGACCTACAATTAAACATAAAAGACTAGGTAAACTAACAGTGGATGTGCTGTCAGCCCTCTGAGAGACATGTATCATATTATTTATGTTTATTATGGTCCGTTGGCCACAATGTGTGCTTTCAAATTTGGTGTGCGAGTGCGGCGGCTCGTCCCGGTGGTGGCTCGATTACCTGTTTCCCCATCTTTACATGCAGAGACACCGGACAGAGACAGTTCTCGCGAGGAGAAGCGAGAGTAGACCGTAATTTCGGCATTTAATGAGAGCGGTTACAGGGGGACAGATGATCTTTATTGCTCCCCTCCTCTCTTATACTCGTTTCAGTCGGCAGCATGGGCTGTTAATTTCTGACCACAATAGTGGCGCTGATGAGGGAAGGCGGTCGATCTGAGACCCTTGTGGTCCTTTTTTCTTAAATGATGATGCCATATTTTAAAGCTTGTGACATTGTACACGCTGCTGCGACATTTTCTTAACCTCCCTGTGTACTAATGATCTACAGCTAAATTCAGAATCCATCATGGGAGACAAAATTAACCGCAAGTAACCGTTTTAATCACAGATTAAAAATGTAATCTCTGATTTGTTAAACCATATTTAAAATTAAGTGGTGCAACACAACTCAAATTAAACTAAAACTTGGATCAACAAACCCTGGATTAGCTCTAAACTATGCTTAATTTAATCCTTATTGGTGCAATCCACCTACAGTCTTTTCAACTTTAACGTTTTTTTTTCCGCGTCGTTTATGGCAATAATGAAAACATTGACTGGTACCAGGAAAATATTAGGCTACAGGTAAAAGTGAACTTTTTTGAGTTTGTTATTTTGTTTATTAAGTGAAGTTTTTCAGTTGTCTCCATGGAATGATTATACTGTAGATTTGATACATTAATAGGTTTCTGATTTAATGCTATCAGACTTTGGGTCTGTAAATTAAAATGAGCAATTTCTCATCCTAATTTTGTGTTCAGTTTTAAAGGGTGTATTAATTAGCTAGAAAAGAGCAGTGAATGTTTTTCTCTTTTTCAGTGTTGTTGCTTCATTGATATGCCCTACAATTTTATATGCACGAATCATATGCAATCTAAAGGACTGTGGTTATTTATCTAATAATTATTATATTAGTAAATACCATGTGCCCCGTTTGTTTTTCCTTGATATTTTTAAAGCAGCATAAAGTGAATCTGGACTTTATATGCATCAAACGATCATGTGTTGTGCATGCGCTCTTTATATGTACAGCAGGGTTTAACCATGGATTTACCAAATAAAAAATATTCGTCCTGCATAAAGTGAGATTTTCTGCAATACATTATATCATGTTTAATGATCCTAAAACAAATGAAACAAATTTAACACACGAATTACACTGCATTCATTTAATAAAAGGTTTTTTTTTCTAATGTAGGATATAAACATTTATAGCTTTTTTCTCTGTGCATGAATGCAGCAAGCGATGATGTTATCTATAAACACTAATCTAGCATCAGTGTTTTTAAGGTGTGGATTTGGCTTTGGGATACTGACCAGCAGTAAATGTGCCACTTTATCCCGGAGGAGAAATCTAAATCAACAGGCGGTCGATTAAGTGAGATAATTCCGCTATGAAATTCTCTATGCGAGAGCGGAAATCTTTACTAATCTAATGCTCAATTGTACAATGGAGGCATGAAAGCAGAATGCTGCGCCTGCAAATTAGGACACACTGATCTGCAAGATCATACATGTTTATTAGTTTTGATGCAGGAATTTTGTATGTGATTCGCCAGGATTCAGGGAAATATGCTTTGCCAATGTACAGTATTATTAAGCTTACATATTCAATTGAGGGCGCTCTAACATTCGCAACCCCGCTGAACCGGACCTGCATCTAGCTGGCAGCTGCACTGACATGATTGCAAAACAAAAAGATACCTTACTTATCAATTAATTTATTATCAAATGGTAGTGCAGCCTTCTAGCTCACCTTTTTCTGCACTACCATGTTCACGTAAAACATCCTCGTGCTCTCTGGCAATGTGACGCTTAAGATTCCAAAGGGAATCTTTGCTAACTCTCACAGTCTCTCCATTCCCTTTCGATTTCTTCTCCTTCCTCATTCTTAGCTTTGATTTTAACTTTGCATTTATGTATAAGGTTTGAAACTTCACTAAAAAAATGTTTGAACTCCATAACCTCAGACGTGGAGGCAACTGGGATTCGTCCTCCCCCACCCGGACTGAGGCGAATCACTACATGACCACGAGGACTTAAAAAGCACGTTGGGATTTGGCCATTCCAAAACGAAAAAAAAAAAAAAAAAAAAAAAAAAAAAAAGGGTGCTCTTCGCTCGGGTGAAATTTTCCCCACTCCGCTCTCGCTCCACTCACATGCTCTGATATACATAGGTTTATCATTGTATAAAGCCTATTTAAAGAGGACTAAATGCTTCCCATATCTATTGCTTTTGACGTCAAAAGCCGCATATCCAGTCAAACTTCATGGTATTTTGGTGCAAATTAATCTTTCTTTGCAAAGTAATATTTTGTCCCAGTGTTTGTTCCATATATTACGATGGCACATCCAACTTGGTCTCATAGAGTCACGTTACTATACCTACACTTTCACAAAATGATTTTTACTTGGCTCACTAAATGTATTGCGACAGTTTTCTGGTTAAATGAATACTAGAAGCGCTGAAACAACATTGATTTTTATTCCCATTTTTCACAAATAACAAGTAAAAGCACATTATCAGTTAAAATTTCTCCCTGTTCCTCAAAAAACTCTATCTTATCAATATCTAACACTTTTACTAGTGCATGGATTGTGAGGCGATGCATTTTCACATGTGCATTACATAAGCGTGATCAAGTTGCGTAGTAGCTCAACTGGTAAAGCATTGTAAAGGACCGGGATATGAGTCCTGAAGAACAAACAAGACACAGAAGTGTCATAGAAGCGCCACAAAATAATGTTGCTTACCAATATGACACTGTTGGTAAGGTTTAGAGTATGGAGGTTGGTTTTGTTGAGGCCACACCCACACTAATAAATTTTCATTTGAAAACGCATCTTATTCTCAATGTTTTGGCCTTCCGTCCACACTGTGATAGTGTTTTTGTCCAGCAAAAACTGCTTTTCGAAAATACTCTCACAAGTGGATAAATTTGAGAACGTTGTGTTCGCGCTGTAATGTGGACAGGGAAAATGGAGATATCTGAAATAGATGACATATTTGTGGTCATGTGATGCAGTTATGTGATCCATTCAACCCAAAACAATCAAGATGGCAGCCCATGTTGTAGCGGTGTTGTTGTGCCTGCTATCCATTTTGATAGCGTTGTTAAAGATGTTACTTTGTACAACCTTCACAATGAATTCTTTCAAAGGTGACGGGAAGTTTACTCGGAATTGCGAGGACAGTTGTATTTCATACCGCACATGGAACGACAATTTTTCACATGAGCAAAAAGGGGATTTAAGCGGTTTCGTACAATTTAGTATGGACGAGCAACTTGTGGAAAACACTTGAAAACGGCAGTGTGGACAGAGAGTGTTTTGAAAATGAAAATGCCATTTTTAAATGTATCAGGATTAATGTGGACGTAGCTTAAAAAACCCAGCCTGTTTGGGAGAACATTTAACTAGCTTTTAGTGTCACACAGTGGACATTTCATCTTGAAGCTGCCGCATTGCATATAATGAACCACGTAATATAATTTAGCAAAATGTTCACCACAGTCACGTAATTTTCGCTGTAAATCACAATTCTGCTATCGTTTATGGATTTACAAAAGTATCGATTTTCATGGTACAAATGATATTGTTGGGTCTATGCAGTTCTTGATGTGTTTAAATTTAAGGACATTTTAATTGACTTTTGCACAATACATTTTACTGTGTTGGCTTGTCAGCAATGTAAAATCTGGGTCCTGAAGCAAAACCAGTTAAGAACCACTGCTTTAAGGCATAAACAGGAAGGTACAATTCTGCCCTCACGTCAACAGCCTGAGATATTGGAAAACATTTTATGATTTGAAACTCTTGAGCTGGTCTGTTCTTTTTCTTTCCTCTGGTTCGATCGAACCTGTAATCATCTCTGTAACCACCTTCTAAAATCGCATTAACTTCATAAATAGAACAAATGCATAAACAGCACTTAGTCGATTGTGGTCTTGCAGACTGCTTGCTGGAATGCGAGCGGATGGTGGCTGTCCAGGATTAAAGGCATTAAAAAAAAAGACAACTTGTTTTTCCCTTTCGTAAAATGAGAACTGTTCCCTGCTAGAAGTGAATCTGGAGCAAGAGGGATCTTTCAGGCAGGTCCGAAGGGGTCATGGTTTGGTTGGTTTGCATGGGCAGTTTTTCCTTGCTGCTGTATGCCGTAACTACACCATTCAACAAAAGTAGCCATGTATTCTAATTTTTGAAAGCAACATGATGAGATAGAAAGCTTGACATGAAGTCCCAGTGGCACTCTCAAAGCTCTCAGTGGTGTTTGCTTGATGATGGCAAGATTTCTCCTTCAGTTCATGAAAAAAGGCACCTCGTCCTTAAAGACATACCTGTCTGCAGTTGTGTGCGAGTACTGAAACACTCAGTAAAAATTGCGGAGGGCCTTTAGCACCATTATAACACATCACTGTGTTCCACTTCAAACTGTGAGCTCAGTTAGAAAGTGTATCCTTGTCCATGTCTGTTCAGCTGTGTCATGCAGCTCATGACAATGACAATAGCTACCTGTAGAGAAAAAGTTGCAGCTAAAAGCTTCCTCTGTTTAAAATGCTGCAGAAGCCAATGAAAGCAGGGTTAAAGGGCCAAATTGTGAGATCACATTGCTGCAGCCCTGATACATGACCTAATAATCAGAGATCCACCTACATCCTGGTTAATTGGAGCTAAAAGAAAGGGTTTTGTGTAGAGATAATGACTGCTACACTCCTTCATGCTTGAAGAAATCACATAATTAGGACGTAGTTGTGGCATAATCCAGTGTTGGATAACTTTGAGAAGTCTTGCCCTCTCTTTACTTCTCTACATCTTTCATTATGACATTGCTGGGTCATTCCTGTTATGCATGACCTTTTCAACTCTTTAAATAAAAAAATAAATAAAAAAAAAACACAATTACAACACAATCATATATATATATATATATATATATATATAAAGATTGTGCTGTAATTTAAGGAAGTTTTCCTATAAAAATATATAATAGACTCTGAAATATGCTCTGGTCAAGCTTAGGCATTTAAAACTTGTATTATTAAATTATTTATTAAAGTTTTTCAATCTAACTTCTATCATTTTATTCAAACAGGATGGAAGGTTTTAGAATAAGACATCTTAAATTGCCAGATATTCATTTTAGAAGTGCAACATCCACTCAAACCAAAGTAGTGAAATTATTTAAAAGTGTACTCAGCATTTGTTTTTTGTTTTTTTGCTAATTGCTAAAACTTTAAACAGAAAGAAATAGTAAAATAGTAATTTTTGAATTTTTTTCTGAATGAACCTTTAAAATTCACTCATTGTTCACTTGTTTGTGAAATTGTGATGAAACAAATTAATGTGATTTCTATCTTTATAAATTGTGTTTGATATTTTTCTACTATATAAGTGGGAAATATGGTAACAAAATATACTGCATAGTACGAATGATCCATGCATACCTGCGAGACTGTATTCCTTCATTTATTAAAGCTGTACTTGATCATTTTGAAGATATGGATTTAACCAATGGAATCATATGGATTACTTTTATGCTGCCTTTATGTGCTTTTTGGAGCTTCAAAGTTCTGGCCACCATTCACTTGCATTGTATGGACCTACAGAGCTGAAATATTCTTCTAAAAATCTTCATTTGTGTTCAGCAGAAGAAAGAACGTCATACACATCTGGGATGGCATGAGGGTGAGTAAATGAGAGAACTTTCATTTTTGGGTGAACTATTCCTTTAAAACAGGATTTAAACAAAATTCAAATGCTTATTCTTCTTGTAAATGGTGATTAGAAATTAAAATTAACTTAATGGCATTGATTTAATGATCACAAAGTGCAGGAATGAATCTCTTCTTTGCTCATTGCGCTGAAATGTTCTTTGTCTAATTTAAACGTATTCATCCATAACAGTTAGCATAATTAGAAAGCCACATGTCTAAAAGGACATACCATTAGGGCAAGCTGAAATGCCTTTGTAAATTGTTTTGCACCTATGCACAACTAATTGCAAAAACACGGTGGTGCATTCATAGACATTAAATCTGCCTGAATGATTAGGCGACAGTGTTCGAAATGTTCTTTTCATAAAAGCATGTACAGCACAATGTGAAATGCCTTAATTTGACTGGGTTTTAAGGGAATAGTTCACTAAAAATGAAAGTTCTGTCTTTGTTTACTCACCCTACAAACCTAAATGACTTTCTCTCAACCATGGAACACATACTATAAGGTGTTCCATGGTAACTTAAATTTCGATCCTTTCATCACACAAAGCAGTATCGTATGGCATCGGAAGACTTGGAATATTAAGCATTAGTTGCGTACTTTTATAATAAATTTATAGTGATTTTTGTCATTATGGAGCTTGACAGCCTCAGTCCCCATTCACTTTCAATATATGGCAAATAGTTTTTATTTAAAATGATCATCTTCTGTGTTCCATATGGGTTTGGAGTAAATGATGACAGACTTTTCATTTTTAGGTGATCTATCCCTTTAAATATGTTCTGTCTCTTCTGAGAGTCTTAATTGGCAACACATTGTTGCACTTTGTAAATTTTTTTCTTCAGGGTTTCACTCCTGAAGCTGAACATATAGGTTATCGCACATTTCTGCAAATCCCAGATTACCGGGACCTGAAGTGCTGTCGTGGCAGCAGTGGAGGGAAGTTGCATCTGCTCTCTCCATTAACATGAGAGGATTAATGAGCTTGTCATGAGATAATCTTACACTCAAAGCCAAGAGATCACAGATTTTTCATGTGGGCCATTAAAATACAATCCATTCTTTTCTCATTCAGTTTCCATTTAAAATACCTCAAGTATTTCAACTTAAGTTCAATTCAATATGATTTCAGAAAAATACATTAATTTTGAAGCATTTCAACCCACAGTCCAATTCATGAAGAAGCAGCTTGCCAGACACTTACAGTAAATGAATATTCCAAGGTAAATACAAGTTCAATTGATAATCAACCCAAAAATAAAAATTCTGTTATCATTTACTTGCCCTCATATTGCTCCAAACCCGTATGACGTTCTGTCTTCCTTGGAATACAAAACGAGAAATTTGAAGAATGTTTACAGTATGCTGCTCTTTTCCATACAAGTATGATGGGATACAGTTACTCTGGGATGTCAAGCACTATAAAAGTACAATAGTCTATCAGATACGACCAAAATGTTTATTAGTATTTTTATCCACTGATCATCCTCCCATCCACAATAGCTTTTAAACCTTATTTGCATTTCTGCATAATCAAACTTGCCATGAACCAGTTGGTGAGAAACATAAGTTTGTTTGAACTTTTCTTTTAAACTTGCCCCATAGACTTCCACTGTAAGTGCATTTCTGTCAACACTTAAAAAAAAAAAAAAAAAAAGAATAATATTTAATGGAAGGAGTCCAAATTTTCTAGGTATCATCAGAATCAGAATCAGAATCAGCTTTATTGCCAAGTATGCTTACACATACAAGGAATTTGTCTTGGTGACAGGAGCTTCCAGTGTACAACAATACAAAAACAATACAAAAACAGCAGCAAGACATAGATAATAATAAAAAATAAAATTAATTATACACATACGTACAGACACACACATACATACATACACACATACACATGGGTAGTGCAAATCTAATACAATCTGTTATGTACAGTGCAAATGTTTTTCTTTTGTTTTTTTCTCAGAGGAATGAAATGGCAGAAGTGGTTGGATGTGTTGGATAAATATAAGAAAGACTAAACTGTGTATTGCACATAGTTATAGCTCAATGGGGCAATTTAACTGTTCATGAGATGCATAGCCTGAGGTAAAAAAAAATTCTTGTGCCTGTCGGTTCTGGTGCTCAGAGCTTTGAAGCACCGGCCAGAAGGCAACAGTTCAAAAAGGTAGTGGGCAGGGTGAGTTGGGTCCAGAGTGATTTTTCCAGCCTTTTTCCTCACTCTGGAAGTGTATAGTTCTTGAAGGGGGGGCAGGGGGCAACAATAATCCTCTCAGCAGTCCGAACTGTCCTTTGTAGTCTTCTGATGTCTGATTTCATAGCTGAACCAAACCAGACAGTTATTGAAGTGCAGAGGACAGACTCAATGACTGCTGAGTAAAACTGTATCAGCAGTGCCTGTGGCAGGTTGAATTTCCTCAGCTGGCGAAGGAAGTACAACCTCTGGGATGATGGTGTTGGGATGATGGTGTTGAAAGCTGAACTGAAGTCCACAAAAAGGATCCTTGCATATGTCCCTGGTCTGTCCAGATGTTGCAGGATATGATGCAATCCTTTGTTGACTGCATTATCCACTGACCTGTTTGCTCGATAAGCAAATTGAAGGGGATCTAGAAAGGGTCCAGTGATGTTCTTCAGGTGGGCCAACACCAGTCTCTCAAATGATTTCATGACCACAGACGTCAGGGCGACAGGTCTGTAGTCATTAAGTCCTGTGATTTTTGGTTTCTTTGGGACAGGAATAATGATTGAGCGTTTGAAGCAGCATGGGACTTCACACTGCTCCAGTGATCTATTGAAGATCTGTGTGAAGATGGGGGCCAGCTGGTTAGCACAGGATTGACGACACGCTGGTGAGACGCCATCTGGGCCTGAAGCTTTCCTCGTCTTATGTTTCCGAAAGATGCAGCTCACATCATCTTCACAGATCTTAAGTGCAGTTTGAGTAGCAGGAGGGGGGAGGAGGGGGGTTTCAGGAGGTGTTGGTGTTTGTGTGAAGTGAAGGTCAGAGTGGGTGTGGGGTGTTAGTTTAGGCCTTTCAAATCTGCAGTAGAACACATTCAGGTCGTCAGCCAGTTGTTGGCTCCCTACAGGGTTGGGGGTAGGAGTCCTGTAATTTGTGAGTTGTTTCATGCCACTCCACACTGATGCAGGGTCACTAGCTGAAAACTTGTTTTTCAGCTTCTCAGAGTATCTTCTTTTAGCCACTCTGATTTCCCTGTTCAGTGTGTTCCTGGCCTGATTGTACAAGACTTTATCCCCACCCCTGTAAGCATCCTCTTTGGTCTGACGAAGCTGCCTGAGCTCTGCTGTAAACCAAGGTTTGTCGTTGTTGAACTTTAAATAAGTCCTTGTAGGAATGCACATATCCTCACAGAAACTGATATATGATGTAACAGTATCTGTAAGCTCATCCAGTTCTGTGGCTGCAGCTTCAAAAACACTCCTATCCGTGCAATCGAAGCAGTCTTGTTGTTCCCGCTCTGCTTTATTGGTCCATCTCTTTACAGTCCTGGCTTGGTTGATTTTAATTTCTGCCTGTAGGTTGGAAGAAGATGAACCAGACAGTGATCAGAGAGTCCCAAATCTGCTCTAGGGACAAAGCGATATGCATCCTTTATTGTTGTGTAGCAGTGATCCAGTATGTTCCTGTCTCTGGTGGGGCATGTGATGTGCTGTTTGTATTTCGGCAGTTCACATGTGAGATTTGCTTTGTTAAAATCCCCAAGAATAATAATTACTGAGTCTGGGTATTGTTGTTCCATATCTATGATTTGATCAGCCAGCTGTTGCAGCGCTGTTCAAACACGCGTTTGGTGCGATATACACACTCACCAGAATAAACGAGGAAAACTCCTGCGGCGAGTAGAAAGGCTTACAGTTAATAAAGAGTGCTTCCAAATTAGGACAGCACATCCTCTTTAACATTGTTACATCTGTACACCAATTTTCATTGATATAAAAGCATGCTCCACCGCCTCTCGTTTTCCCCATTAACTCCGCGATGCGATCCGCTCTGAACAGCTGGAAGCCCGGCAGATGTAACGCGCTGTTCGGAATGGCTTCACTCAGCCAGGTTTCTGTGAAGCACAAGGCAGCAGAGGTTGAAAAGTCCTTGTTTGTGCAGGTGAGGAGATGTAGTTCGTCCGTTTTGTTTGGAAGAGAGTGGAGATTCGCTAAGTGAATACTCGGCAGCGCTGTTCAAAATCCGTGCTGACGGAGTTTGACCAGCTCACCGGCTCGTCTCCCTCGCCTGCGTCTCTTGAACAGCAGCGCTGCGCCTCCAAATAAAATGTCTAGCAAAATGTCTGAATATTCGAAAACCGGGAAAAGACTGTCTGGTATAAGCTGTCGAATGTTCAGCAGTTCGTCTCTGTTAAAACTGACTGGAAAAAGATTACTAAACACAGGACAAACAAACAAAAACAACAAAAGCACTGAGGAGCTCCACACCGAGGCAGCCATCCACGACACCATCATGATGAACAATGCCAGAGATGATACTGGTAGACCTTTACAATTATTTGCAATTAACCCAGAATATACTCTGAAAGGGCCCGCAGAGGCCACAGTGGCTTAAACACTAGTAAATAAAGGCATCACATGTAAGTGGCAGTGGTGAAAGATATATGACATTAGTTTTCATAAACTGAACTATGGAAGAAAGTAAAGGAAGTCTTGAAATCTTTGAAATACAAACAATGAATCTATTTAGAAGGTGATAAGGGTGTTGTACATATGTAGATGGAAACACTAGACAAGGTGACAACAGACTTTTTGTTTTTGATGGTATGAACTGAAAAAGAAGAATATGGAGTGGAATTTCAATTAAGAAAAGTTTTGGTAGCACAAGATGATTAGAACTGCACATTTGACTGGACACTGTTGTGATGAGAGAAGATGGACAGATCAGTCTTAATACAGGCGTAATTTACAATGGACCATCTGCTTTCTCAGGCATCATTTATGATGGGATACAGATGGCTCTAGTGTCTGCTTTAGTGATATGATAAATATGCTCTTAAACTCTTCAAAACCCTCTTTATTACAGTATGCTTTGTAAACGTTGTAAAAATATTTAAGACTGAGGACACAGTTCTTAACATGCCCTTCAAACTCCACTGTGCTGTTTTAATGCTTCAGTAGTTACACTCACCTTATTGTCGGCAGGGGTGAGATTGCTGAGGCTTATATTGTTCAAGTCAACTGATTAATTCTGACACACATTTCCCTTTGTCACATAAAATTCAGCATTTCTGAAAGCAGAGAAGTGGGGCAGTAAGTGAAGAGATGAGAGACAGAAAATAGAGCAGGAGAGAAAGAGGAGAGAGAGACAGGGAAAGAAATAGAAAGAGAGGGAAATATGGAGACAAGAATTTAAAGATGAAGAGAGAGAGACAGGTAGAGAAAAAATGGGTCAAGAACGAGGGAGAGAGACAGGTATGTAAAGATGGATAGAGAGATGGTTAGAGAGGGAGATAGGTCAAGAATGAGGGAGAGAGCAGCAGGTATGTAGAGATTGGAGTGAGAGACAGGTAGAGAGGGAGACAGGTCAAGGAAGAGGGAGCGAGAGAGACGGGTATGTAAAGATGGAGCAAGAGACAGAGAAGGAGACAGGTCAAGAAGGAGGGAGAGAGCAGCAAGTATATAGAGATTGGAGAGAGAAACAGGTAGAGAGGGAGACAGGTCAGCAAAGAGAGAGAGATGGATATGTAAAGATGGAGTGAGAGACAGAGAGGGAGACAGGTCAAGAATGAGAGAGTACAGCAAGTATGTAGAGATTGGAGTGAGAGACAGGTAGAGAGGGAGACAGGTCAAGAATGAGGGAGTGAGCAGCAGTTATGTAGAGACTGGAGTGAGAGTCAGGGAAAGCGAGTCAGGTCAAGAAGGAGGGAGAGAGCAGCAGGTATGTAGAGATTGGAGAGAGAAGGAGGTGGGAGACAGATTAAGGAGGAGGGAGAGGGAGACAGATATGTAAGAATGGATAGAGAGACAGGTAGAGAGCAAGAGACAGAGAAATAGACAGAGAAGGAGACAGCAAGAAGGAGGGAGAGAGAGACAGGTATGTAAAGATGGATAGAGAGGTGGTTAGAGAGGGAGACAGGTCAAGAAGGAGGGAGAGAGAGACAGGTATATAAATATGGACAGAGAAAAAAGTAGAGAGGGAGACAGGTCAAGAATGAGGGAGAGAACAGCAGGTATGTAGAGATTGGAGTGAGAGACAGGGAAACCGAGTCAGGTCAAGAAGGAGGGAGAGACAGGTATGTAAAGATGAAGCAAGAGACAAAGAGGGAGACAGGTCAAGAATGATAGAGAGAGCAGCAGGTATGTAGAGATTGGAGAGAGAGTCAGGTAGAGAGGGAGACAGGTCAAGAATGAGAGAGAGTATAGCAGGTATGTAGAGATTGGAGAGAGAGACAGGTAGAGAGGGAGACAGGTCAAGAAGGAGGGAGAGAGCAGCAGGTATGTAGAGAATGGAGAGAGAGACAGGTAGAGAGGGAGACAGGTCAAGATGGAGGGAGAGACAGGTATGTAAAGATGGAGCAAGCGACAAAGAGGGAGACAGGTCAAGAATGATAGAGACAGCAGCAGGTATGTAGAGATTGGAGAGAGAGATGTGTAGAGAGGGAGACAGGTCAAGAATGAGAGAGAGGCGGGTATGTAAAGATGGAGTGAGAGACAGAGAGGGAGACAGGTCAAGAAGGAGGGAGAGTGAGACAGGTATGTAAAGATGGATAGAGTGACAGTTAGAGAGGGAGACAGATCAAGAAGGAGGGAGAGAGCAGCTGGTATGCAGAGATTTGAGAGAGAGACAGGTAGAGCGAGAGAGAGACAGGTCAGGAAGGAGGGAGAGAGATAAGTATGTAAAGACGGAGAAAGAGACATTTAGAGAAGGAGACAGGTCAAGAAGGAGGGATAGTAGGACATATACTGTGTGTATAAATAGAGAGAGAGAGAGAGAGAGAGAGGGAGACAGGTCAAGAAGGACAGAGACAGGTATTTAAAGATGGAGAGGCACATTTAAAGAGGAAATGAGATCAAGAAGGGAGAGAGAGAAAGGTTTGTAGAGATGAGAGAGAGACAGGTAAGGTAGGGAGGGAGACAGGTAGAGAGAGATAGGTAGGAGGAGGAGTAAGAATGCGACAAATGGGCAGAAAAAAGGAGAGCAACTGGTAGAGAGGGAAAGGGACAAGTGGAGAGGTAGGGAAAGAGAGAGAGACAGGTAAGGAGGGGCAGTGACAGGTCGAGAGAAAGGGAGTGAGAGAGACAGACAGAGAGAGGATAGGAGATAAAGACAGGTTGGCAGGGACAGAGACAGGTAGAGGGAGAATGAGAAAGAGAGGGAGAGAGAGAGAGGAAAGAGAAAGTGGAATGGAGAGAGGGGTGAGAGGGTAACAGGAACTGAAGGGACAGTCATGCATAGTCAGGAAGCATATGATTACTGGAGAGAAAGAAAGAGAGGCTGTTATCTGAGCATGTTTTGACTTGCTGCCATCTTACAGATGGAATCACAAAAAAGGGAATGAGAGATGATAGGGACTGTGGGTCACGTTAACTGAGCAGTCCAAAACTGAAACCAAAACACAATGAGAACGGCTGAGATTGTAAAGGAAGAACTAATCATGCATTAACTCTTTGACCAAATGTTTACTGCATCTCAGGCCCCATTTACACCTTTCATTAACATGCATTTTCGGTGATCGGATCGCTATCAGATAGCATTTGACTGCATTTAATGCCAGGTGTAAATGCACCCATGACGCATTGTGATTGGATCGTGATTGGATAACTGAATCCACATTCTGTGGTGGTCAGGGACGGATTCTGACCACATTCTAAGAAGGTGTAAGTGTAAATGCATTTTCATTATCCGGATACAACTACATAAGTAATTAATTATGCAATGAGGTTATACGCTACAGTCATCCGGTGTTAAAAGAAAACAACAGACCCTGCTTAAAATTTTGTCATTTGAATAATGAACAATATCCCATGAGTTATTCTATTGGAATACATTTGGAATATCTCGTCTCTCTCCTCAAATCTCCACTCGATAGTGTCTCTCTCCTGTTTTATTTATATGAAACCAGGCTTCACTCGGCTGTTTCAGATGAGAATCATATTTAGAACTTACAAAGTGTCAAACACGAGATGAATATCATTAAATATGCTTTAGTGACCCGAAATGTAGTTTTGGCATCGGCAAAACATTTTCAATGAAAGAAAAATTTGGATTGTCAAAATGATGGAATACATTTGAATTATCCATTAATATTTTTAAAATTCGCTAAAAGACAGAGAGTTTTCAGTTACCACATCTTCTGATGTAATATGTAAGTACCATTTTCCATTTTGCATGGATAAATTTGATCGGATCTCTATTTGATCACAGTGGAGACTCTCATTTGACTCTAAGGCCCCACTTCCACCTGGTATTACGATGCGTTTTGGGTGATTTGATCACATGTGTTCAGGTGAGACACATTGCTGTTTACACCTGGTCACTTAAATGCATCTCCTGTGACCACTTGTGTTCAGATTTGGAGGGGAGGGTATCTGTTTCATGACGACATACATCAATCACTGTGTCAGTGTGTTACTGCATGATAATAAAGTGCAACAAATTCAGAAAAGACAAAGAAAGAGCGAAAAAACAAGTTTCTCCCAGATGCAGTTATTATTTAATCCAAGCACAAACACAACATGTCAAGCAAAATTACCCATTATTTTAGTGTATTACTGTATTAAAGGAGCTTCAGGTGTTCATGCTTCTTGTCTGATTTGATATCAAACACACTAAAGGCGATCTGTGAATTTCTCTTTATTGTTTATGTATCGGCTTTTTTAAATGTTCCGATCGGACAGTTATTTCCATTTAAAGCTGCTTGTAAGCGGAAAAGTTTAAACTACTGGTTTATCACAGGACGGATTAGCGTTTACACCTCAAATGCGATGCGGTCACATTCGTATGTGGTTTTTGTGATCTGATCACAAACCGTTTTAGACCCCATTTAGACCTGTATTTAGGGCTGACCACATGTGATCGGATCACCCGAAATGCATCTTAATACCAGGTGGATACGGGGCCTACAGTGTAAATGCAATCAAGCTAAAGAATATCCAGATACTATCCACATATGAAATGTATGTTAATTCAAAATGTAAATGGGGCCATAGTGAGTGTGTTATGAGACGTTATGAGCAGTTCTGTTCACGTAAACTAATGTTTTTAGGTGTGTAATCGGCATCCTAGGTGTGTAAAACCCTGTTCACACCACCAGCATCACACAGCGACAACGTGACAGAATGCCATTCCTTTTCAATGAGAGCACGGTGACTTCCGGCGATACTAATGACAGAGACCGTTGACGACAAGATGTGGGCATAGCGAGCTACACGACAAAGTTGGGAAAAGTTTAACTTTATGAACATGACAAGCAACATTCGGGAGCGACTACCAATGAGTGTGAAAACGGCAGGGCACACGTCATCTGACCGGTGTTGAGTGAAGTCAAAACATAAAAGTTATAATGTTGTTATGTACTCTTCAGTATAATTTGTCTGTAACCACATAGGTAGCTATAATAAAACAATGATGCGTGGAAAACCGTGTCCGAAACAGCATTCTGAGTGAGTTTGATTTATATATTGATAGATTGTTCGTCTTGTCAATGATATGATGCATTGAGCAATGCTACAGGTTATGTAAAAACACTCTCCCCTGCAAAATGTTATTTTTTGGAGCCAAGAGAACTGATTTCTTGTCAACTTAGAATGATTTCTTAGTTTTACCGGCGGTACATCTCATCTGTGATCAGATTGTCTAAAGATATGGATAGTTTTGCAGTCCACCAATAATGTTAATGCGACAGAAGTAGGAACACCCACTAGCGACTTCACAGAACAGAGACTAGCAACACCCAAAGTCGCAGCGGTGTGAACGGGGCTTTACTGACAACAGAGAGCTCAAGATAAGAACGCATTCTTGTATTAAAACACATCTGGATGGAGCGCAACCTCAAATGCAGGAGTCTCGAAGTGTGTTTTTCTAAGTTTCAAACTACATTTAACTTAATTTGACATATCATCATATCATCTGTCTCAGCAAATATTGATATGTATATGTGTGGTTAATGATGTAATTAATTTGATTACAATTTTTAATTGATTGACAGCCCTAGTTTCAAAATAATACATTGTGCAATAAGGGAATGACGCATTGTATTATATTATAAAAACTTTTCGCATTACCATTCAAGTTTGGATTTTTTTTTTTTTTTTTTTTTTTAAGAAACTGATGCTTCTCTTCACCTCGAATGCTTTAAATTGATCAAAATGGATCACCTTAAAAATAATGCTGCAAATTATTATTACAGTAGGAAATAACTGTTTTATATTTTTATTTATTTTAAAATTATTTTTTAACTGTTATGTCAAACCCCCATTTTCAGCAGACGTTACTCCAGTCTACTAACAAAATAATCTAATAAATTATTCTAATGTGCTAATTTGGTACCCAAGAAACATAAAAAAATAAAATGTTCAAATAAAAATGATTGTGCTGCTTAATGAAGTATGTACTTCACAATACAGTGTCTGTTTTCAGTTGCTGAAGTACTGAGTATACTTGCATTTCATGCAAGTCACTTTACCCTTGCAAGTCACATTTTGGTTTAAAAAATGGCCAAAAGAAACAAATCTCTCTAGAAATTAATCAGTCAGTTGTTCTTTTGAGAGATGACAGTTATTCCATGCACTACTCTCTTGAATGAAGAAATCAAACTGAATCTAAACAGGATAGAGAGGGAAGTGGATGGCCCCAATGCACAACAACAAGAAGACGAGTATATCAGAGTCTCGAGTTTGAGAAACAGACCTCTCACAGGACCTATACTGGCAGTTTTAATGACCAGTATGCCAAACACCTTTTTACCTGCAAAGTGAAGAGAAGGCACTGCGATGTTGAGACTGAAAAAACGGAGCGGTAAATTAATAGAAATGAGTATTACAGATGCATGAATCGAAGTTTGAGGTCTGTTGTTAGAAAAGCTTGGATGGAAATTTTTGAGAAGTGCCCTACAAGCCCATTACATCTTTGGGAAGTGCTGCAAAAAGCATGACGGAAACTTCTTGCATCTAGAAAGATCTAGAATAAGCTGAATGGCTGGAAATTTCTTACTGAATGTCTTTTGTGTTGTCTTAAAAAAATGGTGTGGGAGGGGGTGGGGGAATCTGCCAAAAATAAAAGACAACATGTTATCAAAATGCTTCAAAAATCCAAACCAACCAGTTTGAAGAAAATCATAACACCTCATCTGAACACACCACAGCAAGAGCTGGTTTCACAAACAGATGGAGAAGACATGCTCTCCACATGATACTTTCCCAGTAAAAGTCAGTATTATGAATTAACACTGTCACACAACAGCCAGGAGGTGGAATTCAGAAAGTAATCTG